>NW_026000229.1:3135281-3198921 GCF_001458135.2 Marmota marmota marmota
AAAAAAAAAAAAAAAAAAATATATATATATATATATATATATATATATATATATATATATACATACATATTTTTTTTTTAATTCTTAATTTTAAAATCAGTGCACTGGAACATTGGTCATATAATCTCTTCTTCAGGATGAAAATCTTCAGCATTCACAAGGAAGCAGAAAAGAAGCATCACTAAACACACCTGAGTTTTACTCTCAGGAGCATAAATTAGAACTCTAGCATAAATTAGAACATCCAGCAAAATCTGGATGAAGTCCCTGGAGGTCATGAAAACAACAACCAGAATAATCAGCACCAGCAGCTCAAAGACAGGATACACCTTAGCTTCAGTGTCTGCCTGATCTCCTTTTCACCTCTGCAGGGCTCAAACTTCACAGATAGGAAACAGAACACAAACTGCCCAGATATATAGCAAAATTAAGAAATGCTGGAGAGGAGTTGTGAGCACTCATGAGGACCTGAATTCAACTTCCAGCAACAACAACAAAATACTCTGGGGAGAAGGGAAAGTCAGAGGGGATGTCCCTCCTAAAGCTTCAGGTAGTATCCTGAGGGGCCATTGTGGGCTGAAGCAGGGAAGCAGATTCTAGGTGCTCTGCCACCTGGTCTGAGGGCAGAACTAGGACTGGATGACCTCAGGACTTTTAAGACATTCCAGTCCAGTTATGGCGGGAAGTTTGTACAAACCACCTAACGCAGTTTCTGTTCAAATCACTGTTTAGAACCTAAGAGGAAGAGGAGCACCAAGAACTCAATGGAGGGGGGCCCAGGAGGGGCAAATTTACTCATTTCAAAGAAGAAAAGATAGAGTCAAGCCAGAAACTAAGGATTACAATCTAAATGTTGCATTGTTTTACTTTTTGAATAACTCTTCTGAATTTAGTGTATCCCATATCCTAAAATGGTTATTTTTATGTATAAATTATTTCATATATGGAAAGATACTAAAACTAGTAATAACATTTCTAAGAAGGAAAAAAAAGCAGGTAACTGGAGAACTGGATTGGGATGAAACTTATTATTCACTGAAAACTCTATAAAAACTTTTAACATTTTAACCTTGAAATGCAATGTAAGTATTTTGTAGTAAGTTCAAATTGTAAAAAGATCTAACAATAAACAATGAATTAAAAATAGATTATGTGAGCAAACCATGGTGGTGCACACCTATAATTCCAGCAACTCTGGAGGCTGAGGAAGAGTCCTAAGCAAGACTTACAACTTGGCAAGATCCTGTCTCAAAAATCATAAAAAGGGCTGGGGATGTAGCTCAGTGGTAGAGCATCCTGGGTTCAATCCCAATACCAAAAAAAAAAAGATTGTGTGAATCAGGCACAACAGAGAACCCCTATATATAGTCCCAGTTACATGGGAGGCTGAGGCAGAAGACTCACTTGAGCCTAGCAGTTCCATAAAAGCCTGAGCAACATAGCAAGGTCCCACCTCATTAAAAAACTAAGGTAATATACAAGATTTGAAACCATTCCTGTTATTACTCTCTAGTCAAAAATAGAACTTACAGGCTCTCTGGCTGGCATGTCCATTCACAGGCCAATTCACTATGAGAGCACAGCCATCATCATTCTAGGGTCTGAGCACTGCCTATGTGTCAAGTACGGTGCTCAGCACAGGTGACTTATAGAGTGGTCAAGAGAACTCACAAATGGATAAGATACTAAATTTCCTGTCTTCAGTTAAACAGCCACATGATAAATCACAAAACTGTAAGCAACACAGACTGGGGGGTAGGCACCATGCCACATGCATCACAGATTTTTATCAACTCATTTATCAACCCAATAACTCTATGAAGTAGGTGTTTGTTTCATTAATTTCAACATGGGCCTTTTAGACAAGTTTGACATATTAATCTGGGGTTAACAAATTCTGTTCACATACAGTCAGATTTGCAAGCAGTGCATTCTCTCTTGGTGATAAATGAGAGTGCATTTTACTACTGAGTTTGCAGAACCACTCTGCTCACCTCCCCCACTCTGCACAGAGTCTGGGCCAGAAAGAGACCCACCCCCACTGCCAGGGCTTGCATGCCTCCCCATTTCATAGCCAACTACAGGGTTAGACACCAAAATGCTCACCCAATCTGTTTTGGGGTGGATATGACTGTGGTGAAACTTTGAACAAGTTAAAATTGAACAGAAACCCCTATATAACAAGAAGACTTTTCATATCACATACCACCACTAGAAGCATTCTTCACTGTGTATGTATATTTTTCTATTTTGGGAGGGGATTATTAAGATTATGAAGTCTATTATATTTGGTGGCACTCCTACTCTGACTGGCTTAAAAAGACTAATAATGGCGTTTATACTCTTAAAAAAAATGGAATCAAGAATCCCCAAAAAAGAAATAAGCTTTGATACTATAAATATTGGCCAACCCCTTTTTATTGGAGAGGGAGAAACAATTTAAACCACTAATTCAAAGGAGAGAAGGAACGAGTCCACTAATTCAGAAGCACCTTCTGATACAGAATACAAATTTGCATAATCCAGGTGAATCCTTGCAAAAATAGACTGGTCTGATAATTCTGGTTAAAGATGGTTTTATATCTGTTATCCCTGTGGTGATAACAGTGTGACATATAACACAAGCATATGCCTTATGTTTATTCTCTCAAGGACAGGAGAGTTAATATGATTTTTTTAAATTTCCTGCACTAGTGTACTCATTAGGCAAATTGACATGATTTCCATATAGTGTTTAAAACTGAAAAATCTGACTATAGACTTGTCCTAATTAAATTATAAATTCCGATGAACTTTTTTTTATATATCAGAAATCATGTGGTTCTGCAATGTATCAGCATTCAAGGCTGGCCTCAGCAACTCAACAAGGTTCTAAGCAACTTAGTAAGACCCTGTTTCAAAAAAATAAAATAAAAACAACTGGAGATATAGCTTAGTGAAAAAGCTTAATAGTCAGTGAAATCCACCCACCACCACCACCACATCTAACTCCCAATGCAACAGACTGAGCCTACTGAACAAAAACCATGATGCACTCTTGGAAAAGTGTTACGGAATTAAATCCCAGGCTTCACTCCAAACCTACCCACCCAATCAGGGCCTCCAAAAGTGACGCCATCCATAGTATCTAAAAGAAGCCCTCTAATGTATCCTGATGAGCCTGGAGTTTGAGAATCCTTAGGCTGAGAAAATAGAATTTAATACTTGAAGTTCCCACCATTAGGAGAAGGGAATCCTGGCCCCTTTTTCTAATATTCATATCCCTCCATGAAAGTATTTTTAAACTCTGATGCATAAAGTATCATTCAGAGTGTTTGTCCAACTGTATCAGAAGGCACCCTTCCAAGGATGTGAGTACAAGTGGGCACTCCAAGAAATACATATCCCTTTGTTCTGGCCTAACTTCATTCTACTGATCCTGCTCACCATACCCTGCCCCCATCACTACTCTCCAACCACAGCCAGCTCTGATCCATGCATACTCCACTTGGAGTCTTAGTGTCCACCTCTGATACCACATGCCACTGTTCTTCAAGGCCAGGACCAGGCTGGCCTCCTAACCACAGAAAACACTCCTCCCTCAGAACTCCTCCAGCCTGTACTTGCTGTAACATTTACAGGGGCTGTGCTATCCCATTATACCTGAGTTTTGATTTTTGCCCTAATAATCATGAGTTATTTGAGGACATGGGTCACAGTTAGTGCCTTTTTTTTTTTTTTTACCAATTTCCAGAGAAAACTATAAAAACATTGGTAAGTTATCAGACAGTACAAAATATGACTCCACTAATCTTCACCCCAAAATCCAAAACTTGTCCTTGGACTTTTAAAACTGAAATATGTTAAATAAGAATATTGACTACACACACACACACAAAAAAAAAAGCAAAACAATTGCCACAATAATGTATAATATTAAGTCAAGAAAAAAAATAAGATATATGAAACTACAAAAAGCAGGTAATGCTATCAATTTGTAGTGTTGTGGAAATAGCAATAAAATTTTTCAAGAGGCCTGACTTCAATTGCTAGATCTGCCCTTTGTGATTTGGGTGAATCGAACAGCAGCCTCCATTAAAGAGACAAGGATTAAAAGAAATAATGAAGAAAATACTTTCAAGAAAATATAAAGCAGATAACAAAGTACTAATACTTCTACTATCTGCATAGACTGAAAAGGTTTACTAGAAATAAAACAGTTCATGACACTGCAATTTTTCACAAAAGAGCAGCTTTAGTATCCCATAACTCTGCTTTTTTTTTTTTTTTAACATGGTGCTGGGGATTGAACCCAGGGTCTCACAAATGCTAGGCAAGCATACCATCACTGATCTTCACTGAGCTATAACCCCAGCTCCAACTTTCTTTTTTTCTTTTTTTTTTTTGTGGGGGGGGTGAGTGTTTAATACAGAGACACATCACCACTGAGCTACATTTCCCAGCCCTTTTTATTTTTAATTTCAATTCAGAATTTCAAGACAGAAATTAAAAATAAAAAGGGCTTAGAGCCTCGATAAATTACAGAGGCAGGCCTTAAACTTGTGATCCTCCTGCCTCTGCCTCCTGAACCTAACTTTCCTTTATTTAAATCCTATTCCTTCCTCTATGTCCCCTCAAACAATCTTAAATAAAGTATAAATAAGAAAAAAAAAATCAACCAGGTATGGTGGCACACACTTGTAATCCTAGAAACTCAGAAGGCTCGAGAAGGAGGATCTCAAATTTGAGGCTAGCCTCAGCAACTTAGTAAGACCCTGTCTCGAAATTTAAAAAAAGGCGGGGTAGCCAGGGATGTATTCCAGTGGGAAAGTGTCCTGGGATTCAATCCTCAGTCCCAATAAATAAATAAGAATAAGAAACATCAGGGCTGGGGTTGTAGCACAGTGGCAGATCACTTGCCTAGCACGTATGAGGCACTGAGTTCCATCCTCAGCATCACATAAAAATAAATGAGGATATTATGTCCATCTAAAAATAATTTAAAAAAAAGAAACATCAACTTGAAAAAGTAAAACTATAATTAAGTCTCATTAGGGGCTACTTTGTGATTCAAAAGCTTATACCTGTAAGGGAGTTTTCATTCATTATCAGTGAGCCTAGGAAATTCTAAATGTGATTGCAAAAGAAAGGAAGAAAAATATATCCCAGGGGAAAGTGCCAATTATTACAAGCCACTATTTTTCCAAAACAAATTAAAGGAATCAAGAAGTTAGACAACAGTTAAGAACCCACCCCCACTTTCTTTGTGGGTGATAAAAAAAAAGTCATCAATCCCTTTGGGAATATACATACAGCAAACTGAAAGAAAACTGCAAAGAAATGAAAAGGAATCTGTGCATTTAAGGAACTCCTATTCTAAGTTGTGTTTTCCTCACAAATTAGCTACAACTGACTTAAAATACAGTCTTAAAATGAAATATAATATGTATCAACCCATCTATAAATAAAGTATTCTCTAATAATAAAAAGTACACATCATGCCCCACTAAAAATAGAAACTTTCACTGAATGCTAAAAAATATCCCCAAAAAACCCTTTCAGTTGGGATCTACATAAAGAACAATTATACTTTGCTTTCTAACCACATGATTTTTAAAAGAACAAAGAACAAAAATAAGTTCATCAAATATAATGAACAATATATATATTCCGGATTTTTCCATGTGACTGCCTTTTCTTAGAGCACATTTAGAACTAGTGTTTCACAGAGAACACTTTGGGAAATACTATTTTAATTTATTAACAAATACTGGAGGGCTGGGAAGAGGCATAAAACTTAAAAATAAAACTACTGATGCATGCAAAAAAGGGAGTAAGGGGATGAAACTCAAAAACATTATGCAGATTATGTAAAAATGTGGATGTGTAACTGATGTGATTATGCAACTTGTATTTGGGGTAAAAATGGAAGTTCATAACCCACTTGAATCAAATGTATGAAAGATTATATGTCATGAGCTTTGTAATGTTTTGAACAACCAATTAAAAAAAAAAAAAAAAATTATGCAGAGAGAAAGAAGCCAGACACAAAAAAAACCCATGACTGGAAGATTCCATTTACACCAAGTTCTAGAACAAGGAAAACTAATCAATGCAGAGAAAGATCAGACCAGTGGTTGCCTCTGGGCAGCAGAGTTAGATATGAATTAGGAAGGCAAACAAGGGAACTTTTTTTTTTTTCTTTCTTTTTTTTTTGAGAGAGAGAGAGAATTTTTAAATTTATTTTTTAGTTTTCGGTGGACACAACTTCTTTATTTTTTATTTTTATGTGGTGCTGAGGATCAAACCCAGCGCCCCGCACAAGCCAGGCGAGCACGCTACTGCTTGAGCCACATCCCCAGCCCAGCAAGGGAACTTTCTAAGCAGGAATAGTGTTGATAAAGGTTTAGGTCACAAGGTATCTTTGCCAACACTTGTAAACTTAAAAATACACACATTTCAGCCAGGTATGGTGGTACATACGTGTAGTCCCAGCTAATCAGGATACAGGTGGGAGAATCATAGGAATTTGAGACCAACCTGGGCAACACAGGGAGATCTAATCTCACTATATATGTATGCACTTCATTATGCATAGATTTTATGTGGAAGACAAAAAAACTAAAACCCTACTCAAGTTGATGTGCATGAAGTATCTAAGGAAGCCAGGCAAGACACATCAATGGATAGACAAGGCTGTAAGGCAAGGAGCACTGTGATAAACATGTGGAGCCAAACAGTGGTCACAGGATCTGGGGTATGGATGTGTAGCCAATCTCTACATGCATTTTTAAGTTATTCTGTGTGTAAATAGAAATTTTCAAACAAACAAATTTCAGAAGAAACTGAGCTAACTTTGCCAGGTGTTACAAGTGAAAAATATGACAATACTTTTTCCATGTATTTTTTCTTTTCTTTTTTAATTATTTTTTTTCTGTGCTATTGGGGATTGAACCCAGAGTCTCACACAAGCTAGGCAAGTACTCTAACACTGAGCTACATCCCCAGCTCTTTTGTTTTTGTTTTTTGTTTTTCATTTTGTCTTTTGAGATAAGTTCTCAATAAGTTGTCAAGGCTGACCATGAACTTGCAATTCTCCTGCCTTAACCTTCTAAGTAGTTGGGATTACAAGGATTACATCCAACTTACATCCTATATTTTCTTTTTTTTATAGTTTTAGATGAACAGCATGCCTTTATTTTATTTATTTTTCTACGTGGTGCTGAGGATCGAACCTAGTGCCTCATACATGCTAAGTAAGAACTCTGCCACTCAGCTACAGCCCCAGCCCACTTTCTGTATTTTCAAATAGACACTATCCTAATTCATTCTATGACAAGAAAAGGAAGTACTTCCTAAAGTAGCGGCTTTATCCATCTTGATGATTTTCAAGTAGTAGAGCCAAGAAATTTAGCGTTCAATCTTACAGGGATAATTTAATGTTAGCCAAGGAAAGATCTATTTTGGAATTTTGAAAGAGAAAATATTAACAATTTCTTATAAGCTGCAAACTAGACACAGGAAGACACCACTACAAATGCAGGGAGGTGGTTTTACACTGACAGGTACAGTAGCAGATACCTATAAGGCAGCTACTCTGGGGGGTAAGGCAGGAAGATCACAAATTCAAGGCCAGCCGGACAACTCAGCAAGACACTCTCTCAAAATAAAGTTTAAAAAGGGATGGGGATGTAAGTCAATGATAGAGTGCTTGCCTATCACACATGAGAAAAAAAAGAATGCCTTCAAGTCATATAAACAATGAAATCCAAGCAGCTTAAAATATTAACTAATATCTTAGACATCAATCACCAAGTGAAAAACAAAACTTACAAGAGGTATGACCAAATGTTTGTGCCTATGTTACAAAAGTTCTACAAAATGCAATTTATGGTGGTTTTTACAAAATAAAAAAGGAGCTTACCTTTTCTAGGAGGGAGCTCTCCATTCTGTGTTAATTCCGTTCCAGTATAAACAATTTCCCCATCTTTAACCATTTCATTCCATAGGCCACAGAGCCCATCTCTTGAGAATGCAAGCTGGCAATGATGAACAAAAAAACTTTACAGTTTGCTCACACTCACACTGTACTTCTCAAAGAATTATATGAAGAGAAATCTCATTTCCTCTTATTATATTCAATTAGTCAGTAATAAATCAATAATTTATTTATTCAATAATTCACTCAAAAATAAATAACATTTAATGAAAATCATCCAACAAAGAGAGTGAGGTTAAAAAAAAAAAAAAAAATCAAGTCACAAAGCGGTGTATTTACTATGCTAACTTTTGTGTAAGATACAAGAAAAAAAGACATGCTCTGAAAAGGTAAACCAAAAACAAGTTACAGTGATTACCTATGGGAAAACATTGAGGTGACATGGAGGAAGGCAGAAGGAACCAATGAAAGCAAGACTGCGAATAGACCTTAAGTATTTTACTTTTGAAGCACACAATGTTTCCATCTTCAAAAATTAAAATTAAATCATAAAAAAGCAAAACTTACAAATGGTAACAAGCAAATTAACCTATTAAATAACAGAAAGAAAAGTATTTCAAGGGACTTTTGAATTATAAATCATTCATACAATATATTCTAAGGTAGGGAAAAAGCCCCCCTTCATTCACTGGTCTTACTGGTAATCATAACATTGATATACAACTTTAAAACTACCACTATATGTATGTTGTATGATAAAACACATTTATAATAAAGTCCATTAATATTACCAGAAACTAAGGTTTTAATTAGAAAAGAGATCAAATCCAAGAAGTTTTTTAGAACAATTTAGATTGGGAATCCCAGTATGTTTTTGTTATGTTTTGTTTTAGCATTTTTTTAGTACTAGGGACTGAATACAGGGGCACTTAAGTCACAACACTGAGTCAAATCCCTAGCCCTTTTTGTTTTTTATGTTGAGACAAGGTCCCTAAGTTGCTGAAGCTGGTCTCCAACTTGTGATCCTCCTGCTTCAGCCTCCCAAGTTGCAGGGATTACAGGCATGGGCAACCACACCCAGCTTTATTTAATATTATCTGCTTGTTCTGTCTTTGGACCTAGAATCAGAGGCATTCTAACAGATATGAATAAAATCAGAACCCAGATATTATTCTTAAGCACCATCTGACACGAAAGAGAGAAAAGGCTGACTCAAGGGCCTTAGCGGACAACATAAGCTTGGGGCAGGCATGGAGGCTGAAGCAGGAAGATCACAAGTTCCAGCCCAGCCATTGTCTCAACATAAAAAATAAAGAAGAGCTGGGAGTATGCCTCAGTGGTGGAATAACCCTGAGGTTCAATCCCAGTAATACATTTAAAAAAAAAAAAAAAACTAACAGGACTTCTGGCCAAATTTAGAACAATTTTGAACATCCAAATACACATCAAATATAATGCACAAAAATGAATTATACTACATAAGTTCATAGTGATATTCAAAGAAAAAACTAAAAACAAAAACAGCCTAGTTTATCAACATGTATGAATCAGAAAAGGCTTCCCAGAGCAGGCAACCAGCACAAAGTAGGGAAAGAAACTTTTGGAACACCAAGAAAAGGTAACCCTTCTAAAGAAAACTGCAGGTGCAACTGAAGACATCTTCTCTAACACATACGACATTTAAAATTGTGTCATCTGTTTACTCTTTCTTTTTTTTTTTTTTTGCTTTTGCAGTGCTGGAGATGGAACTGGAGCCTCACTAAATGCCAAGCAANTAATCTGTGTAAATCTGGGCTGGGGATGTGGCTCAAGTGGTAGCACGATCGCCTGGCATGCGTGCGGCCCGGGTTCGATCCTCAACACCACATACAAACACAGATGTTGTGTCCGCCGAAAAAACAAAATATAAATATTAAAAAATTCTCTCTCTCTCTCTCTCTCTTAAAATAAATAAATAAATAAATAAATTTAAAAAAAAAATCTGTGTAAATCTTGTATTGTTTTAAGACAGTCTTGTTATGTTGCAAAGGCTGGCATGGAATACCTAACCTCTTGCCTCAGGCTCCCAGTATCTGAGATTACAGGCACTAACCACTGCACCAGGCTGTGCAAGTAAATCTTTGGCATTCCAATTTTATCCAAATTATCTATGGTAACCAAAAATGGCGCCCAAGATTCTAATCCCCTGGGGTATACACCCACCCTCTATAACCCTTTTCCCCAAGTGTGTGTAAGACCTCTAAATAGAATGGGATATTATACTTGTGATTACATGTTGTTCATTCTATGACAAAGGTGAGAGGATTCTGCATATGTAAATAAGGTTCCAATCAGGCTACTTTCTAGTTAATCAAAATTAAGATTATCCTGAGGCTATCCTTAAGACCCTGGAAAAAGCAAGTTGTGGGCTTGGACTGCCTATGGAGAGGGGAAGCCTCTAAGAGCCCAGAGCTTTAGTCCCATAAATTCAAAGAATCCAATTCTTCCAACCAGGACCCTGAGCCCCAGATAAGGGTGCAGCCCAGCTGACACCTTGGCTTCAGTCTAGTGACATCCAAAGCAGAGGACCAAGCTAAGCCATAGCCAGACTCCTGATCCATGAAAACTATCAGACTGTAAGTGAGTATTGTTGTCAGTTGCTATATTTGTGGTTAGGGACTCGTTACATAGCAATGGAAAAACAATTTGACATTCAGTTTAGTTTCTGTAGAAGCAACAACTTTCTCTCAGCATTCCTATTTTATCTGTTCACATCACTAACAAAATAACTTGGAACCAAAACATATGACTCTTGGAAAAAGTATCAACAGGAAGGAGGAGAGGCAAATTCTTTTTAAAATGTGAACCATGGGCATTCAAGGCCTCTGAGGTTTAATTAGGGAATGGAATGCTAACAGCAGAGTAGCTAAGTGCTGCCACTCTAGTCTAGTTCCCACCATGGTGCACACAGGGGCCAAATCTCATAGCTCATATGCACATGCTCCAGGAGTTACACACTACTATCTTCAGACACTCAAAGGAATCCATGACCTATTCCTTAACTAATAATGCAATGGAGACAAAAGAGGAAGAAATTAGAAACAAAGAAAATGAACTAGGAAACCACTACCAAGAGTCAAATGAGAAATGATGAGAACCTAAGCCAAGAAAAAGAAAGTATTTACAATTATTTCAAATCAAGTGCATCAAATCAGATATGAAAAGGCAAGGAACAGAATACAAATGAGAATTAGTTCAGTTTTAACCACTACAACTTGCACTAATGTTATGATCTGATTAAGTATCCCCTGAAAACTCCATGTGTTAAAAGTTTGGTCCCCAGAGTGATACTATTTGGAAGAATGAAACTTTTAGGAGGTTGGAACTAGTGGGAGGTTGTTAAGTCTTTGGAGATGGCCCTCAAAAGGTATTGTAGGACCCCAGTCTCTTTGTCTTCCCTTTTGCTTCCTAGATGATGAAGACGAGTGGTTTTGCTCCATCACATGCTCTGAGCATGCACTGCCTCACCACAGATCCAAAAAATCAGAGCCAATCAATCAAAGACTGGAACTTACACAATAGTAAGCCAAGATAAACCTATTCTTTTTTTTAAATATTTTTAGTTGTAGATGGACACAATACCTTTATTTTATTTATTTATTTTTTTAATGTGGTGCTGAGATCGAACCCAGTGCCTCACATGTGCTAGGCAAGCACTCTACCACTGAGCTACAGCTGCAGCCCAGAAACCTATTCTTTGTAAGATACAACTAACCATAGAACATAAACATGGAGTATGTAAATATAAATCCAGTTCTTAGCAGAGTGTTCAGAGTTATACACTCAAATCTAGAAGTCAGAGCAAACAGTTTATAGATGAAGGCCTGAAGGAGATGCCAATACTCCAGGAAAAACAGTGGACTACCATTCTCAGCCTCAACTACACTCTGGGACTGCCCCATACTAGC
The DNA here is from genome assembly GCF_001458135.2 of Marmota marmota marmota. NCBI lineage: Eukaryota > Metazoa > Chordata > Mammalia > Rodentia > Sciuridae > Marmota > Marmota marmota. The sequence goes on from NW_026000229.1 coordinate 3,147,147, forward strand.
TGGGCTCTACATATCAGTGTTCTGAGATGTAATCTAGGTTAAGAGACAAAGATATTTAAAAGAGCCATTTAAACTGGGGGGAGGGGGGACGTGGAGCCAAAACATTTAAAAACTAAGCCAAGGAGGAAGCCCAGTTTACAAAGAAACAAGAAGTATTGCTACAGCCCATTCTTTCATTACTTGGATAGTGTCAGCAGAGAAGAAGGAAGAGCAAAAGCTGTGTAAGCAACAAGGAATCCTTTTTTGGAAGGTAGAAACTAAACATCTGGAAGGACACATACTATAGTGACCTCCTAGGAACTAATGACCCCAAAATGGAAAGGAGATAAGAATCAAGTATGTGCCAATTCAAGTCCAACAGTTAGGATATCATGCCATGCATCAGATATAGTCCTAAGAAGGACACTATCTTAATACAGATAAGTTAGCCCAAATAAAGACTGTGTGGATCAGCCCTAATAAACCTTAGGATCAATGCTTTTCTTTGTTGTGTTGTTGTTGTTGTTTTTAGAATCAAGCTTTGAAAAGATCAAATTGATCTCAAGTAACACACATGCATGCCAGAAGAAAAAAAAGGCCACTGCTAGAGCATCCTGGGTTCAATCCCCAGTGCCCCCCCAAAAAAAAGTCTGGCATTAAATCAAATATTAGCAGGCACACAACCACATCCCAAAATGAGAGTAACTGATCAATAGAAATGATAGGATCAATCAGCAACAGAAATTGGGCATGGTGGTACACACTTATAATTCCAACTACTCAGGAGGCTTGAAGCAGGAGGATTGTAAATTCAAGCTCAACTGAGCAAATTAGCAAGATCTTATCTCAAAATTTTAAAAATACAAAAAGGGCTGGGGGGTGCGTAACTCAGTGATACAGCACTTGCCTAGCGTGCACAAAATGCTGGGTTCAATCCCTGGTACCACAAAAAAATGTAAAATTAAGAAAACACAGCAGAAATAAATCCAGAGGTGATAGAATTAACATTTAATGTTCTTACAGTGAAGTGGGACATTAAAAAGGACCCAATTGGAGCCTCCACAAGTGAAAAAATACTAATGGGAAAATTACAATGGATAGGATTAATAGTAGACATTATGAAACAGTTACACCATAATCTACAATGTCTAAGCATATAGCTATTCCATTGTTCTCGCCCTTGGAACATTCATTATAGTCTAGGTTTTACCCAAAACTGTGGGTTTCATGACCAGCACCAGTCCTATGGGGATCTACAGCCATTAAATTGTCTGAAGAACGTATCAATTCCACAAAACTGGCTTATGAAAAAATATTTCCTGCATTACTGCTAACTGATAAATCTGTGTTGTTTTTACCTGAAAAATCAGTTTTGCTGGCACATAAAATCCTTGGTTCACATTTTCTTTTCTTGATTGCCTTAAACATGTTATCCACTTTTCTTCTACTGTCATCCAAGTCTGATGATAAACTCATTTCTTTTCCTTTATAACTATTATTGCCCTTTTCCAAAAACCAAGCTAAAAGTTAGTTTCTCTAAAAAAAAAAAAAAAAAAGGCCAAACTGGGAGCAGTGGCATATGCCAGTAATCCCAGATAATCCAGAGGCTGAGGCAAATTCAAAGATAGTCTCAGCAACTTCATGAGACCCTGTCTCCAAATAAAAATAAAATGAGTTGGGGACATAGCTCAGTAATAAAGTGCCTCTGAGAGGGAGGGAAGGAGGGAAGGAGAGAGGCAGGCAGGCAGGGAGGAAGGAAGGAAGGAAGTCAGGCTAACAACATTTACAAAATCCTGACAAAATTGACCCAAAATATAGGGAAGATAAAAATAACCACAATCGGGCTGGGGATGTGGCTCAAGCGGTAGCGCGCTCGTCTGGCATGCGTGCTGCCCGGGTTCGATCCTCAGCACCACATACAAAGATGTTGTATCTGCCAAAAACTGAAAAGTAAATATTGAAATTCTCATTCATTCTCTCTCTCTCTCTCTCTCTCTCTCTCTTAAAAAAAAAAAAAAAAAAAAAACATGGATGCAACTTTCTAATATTAAAAAAAATAAAAATAAAAATAACCACAATCGATACAACATTCTGCTGCCACTGCTGCCATGACCAGAACTGCACACCAGCAGCCCCCTACCAGCATCCCCGTCAACAGCTCCATCACCATGGAGGACATGAACCAGTACAGCCACACAGAGGAATCTGCAGAGGCATCCAAGATCAACGCAAGCAAGAATCGGCAGAATGGCAGTAAAATGTTTATGGGAGGCTTGATCTAGGATACAAGCAAGAAAGATCTGACTGAATATTTGTCTTGATTTGGAAACCTGAAGACTGAACAGTTAAAACAAATCCAGTCCCAGAAAGAGCAAGAGGATTTGGATTTGTACTTTCTCAAAAATGCTACTAGTGTTGACAAGGTTTTAGAACAGAAAGAACACAAACTGGATGGCAAATTGATAGACCCCAAAAGGGCCAAAGCTTTAAAAGGGAAAGAACCCCCTAAAAAAAGTTTTTGTGAGGGCTGGGGTTGTGGCTCAGTGGTAGAGTGCTCACCTAGCACATGCGAGGCCCTGGGTTCGATTCTCAGCACCACATAAAAATAAATAAACAAAATAAAGGTATTGTGTACAACTAAAAAATAAATATTAAAAAAAAATTTTTGTGGGTTGGGGATGTGGCTCAAGCGGTAACGCACTCGCCTGGCATGCGCGGGGCACTGGGTTTGATCCTCAGCACCACATAAAAATAAAAGATGTTGTATCCACCGAAAACTAAAAAATAAATATTAAAAAATTCTCTCTTAAAAAAAAAAAAAAAAAAAGTTTTTGTGTGCGGACTGAGCCCAGACACTTCTGGAGAACAAATTCAAGAGTACTCTGGAGCCTTTGGAGAGATTGAAAATATTGAACTTCACATGAATGCAAAAATAAATGAAAGATGAAGAGCCAGTAAAGAAATTGTTAGAAAGCAGATATCATCAGGGGCTGGGGCTGTAGCTCAGTGGCAGAGTGCTTGCCTAGCATGCGTGAGGCACTGGGTTCGATCCTCAGCTCCACATAAAAATACACAAATAAAATAAAGGCATTCTGGGGCTGGGATTGTGGCTCAGCGGTAGAGCACTTGTCTAGTATGTGTGAGGCCCTGGGTTTGATCCTCAGCATCACATAAAAATAAATAAAGCTATTGTGCCCAACTAATTATAAAAAAATAAATGTTAAATAAATAAATAAAGGCATTTTGTCCATCTATGACTACAAAAAAAAAAGAAAGCAGATATCATCAAATTGGTTCTGTGAAGTGTGAAATCACAGCTGCACAACCCAAAGAGGTATAATAGGCAGCAAAAACAACAAAAAGAAGGAAGAGGTGCTGAAGTTGGTGAACAAGGTGGTACCAGGGGTCATGGCTGAGGTCAGGGACAAAACTAGAACCAAGGATTTAAAAAGTATTATGATCAAGGATATGGAAATTACAAATAATTCCTATGGTAATGTTCAGAACTATAGTGGCTACAGTGGATATGCTTATACTATGGGAACTATGGATAGGGATATGCAAACTATAGTGGTCAACAGAGCACTTATGGCAAGGCATCTTGAGAGGGTGGCAATCAACAAAATAATTACCAGCCATACTAAAAGACAGCATTGGAGAAAACAGGAGATGCTAAAGAAACCCATGTTGCCGAACAACACTGAAGATTGGTCTTCTGTTGATCTAAGATGATTATTTTGTAAAAGACTTTCTAGTGTACAAGACACAACTGTGTCCAACTGTATATAGCCACCAATTAGGTTTCTTTGTTTTTACTTTGTCCTTTGCTATCTGTGTTATGACTCAATGTGGATTTGTGTTTATAAAAATTTGGGGGGCTGGGGTTGTGGCTCAAGTAGTACAGTGCTCAGCTAGCATGTGTGAGGCACTGGGTTCAATCCTCAGCACCACATAAAAATGAAATTAAAATATTCGTAAAAAAACATTTAAAAAAATTTATTTGTATGATTTCATGTTAAACCTCAAATAAATGCTTCCTTATGTGATGGGGAAAAAAAAGAACCACAATCATGAACAAAAATAAGTAATGCTATCTATCCTACAGAGATGAAAGTCATCCTAAGAAGTCATTATAAACTTTTTACCTTAATATGAAAATTAATGTGTTTAATTCCTGACATACCGTGATATTCTAATACTCCTGACCCTACTTATCTAAAATGACAGATATAACTACAATTAGCATTCTACAAAAAAATCCTTTACTCCCACTTTAAGAAATAAAACAGAGATGATGCATGCATGCTTACCAAAAAAAACACTTAAAACTAATTAAAGCACAAAGATGGAAACTGGAAAGCAAAAGTGTGTCTGTGTGTATACACACACACACACACACAGATTGTTTGTTAGAGAACTATTAGCCATTAGAGAACACCTGAAAACTACTAAAATTATATAATCCTAAATTGGAAAACATCAAGTTATTCTATTTTTCTAATTAACCCTGTGATTAAGGTTATACAAAACTATATAATGCTTTCCTCTTATCCCTATTTTATTTATCTACCAAAGTAAACTTTGATGCTAAAAATGGTTTCAGTTGGATACACACAAGAATTACAGGAAAAAGCCAGGCCCAGTGGCACGCTCCTATAATCTTAGCGGCTCAGGAGGCTGAGACATGAGGATTTGAGTTCAAAGCCAGTCTCAGCAAAAAGCAAGGTGCTAAGCAACTCAGTGAGACCCTGTCTCTAAATAAAATACAAAAGAGGGCTTGGGATATGGCTCAGTAGTCGAGTGCCCCTAAGTTCAATCCCCTCCCCCACCCTCCAAAAAAAGAATTACTGGAAAGCACAGTAAGGCATTCTGTCTTTTAGTTTGTTTCTAAAATTGAAACAGCAGAGTCAAGCTTCCATTTGAAGATGTTTTTCAATATCAGTAAAAGGATATCAAAATCAACAATGCTACATAATTATTTGTATTAACCTAATACAATGTCATACCTCATACAGTAATACCAAACCCTCTTTCCATCATGGAATTTTGTAAACAAAAATTTTTCCATACAGACAGATATACTTGGATATGAGAGGTAAACAGCACCTTTTAAAATCTAATCCTAAGAAGGTAAAATAAACTACCTACATTTATCACATTCTTTTATTTCTCTATGTCATTAACCTATTAGTTGAAACCCTAAGAACAAAATTTATTATAATGTTCATACTTATACTTTTTGTTTGTTTGTTTGTTTGGTGCTGGGGATTGAACCCAGGGCCTTGCACATGTGAGATAAGCACTCTACCAACTGAGCTATATCCCCAGTCCCATATTTATACTTTTTAATCTACTGATATTTCTAAGCATAAAGTAACAAATGTACATTCAATAAATCTGTATAGTTTTTAAAGTTTACTTTTATGCTTAATCCTTTTAAATTAATGACTAGAAAGAAAGAAAGAAAAATAAATGATGCCAAGTTTAACTCTGATGTTCTCTACAACTTTGATGGACCTAAAGGAAATTATGCTGAGTAAACAAAGCTAATCTCAAAAGGCTACATGCCATACAATCTTGAAATAACAAAAATTATAGATATAGAAAACAGATCAGTAGTTTCCAGGGCTTAGACTGTAGTAGATGGAGGGTGGGTGTGACTAAAGAGATCATTTTGGTGATCAAACAATTTGTATCGAACTCTACTGGTGATTAAATGACTAGACACATGAGACAGAATGACACATGAGACAGAACTATGCACCTGAGTTGTACCAATGTCAATATACTGGTTTGATACTGTACCACAGTTATAAGATGGAGCCACTCAGGGAGTCTGGGTAAAGGGTACACAATGACCTTTCTATTTTCTTTGCAACCTCCTTTGACCATATTATTATTTCAAAATAAAAAGTTTTTAAAAATTGCTTCATACATATCTAATTTCATGTGCCACTTCAAAGAATCCAAGAATAGAAACTGTAGGAAATTCATCTGAGTGCAGCTTATGCAAGAAAGAGCAGGATAACTCTTATTCTTGACCCATGCTCAAAGACACGCCCTTAGCCTTACATCAAGATTGGCAAATAAATATTCCAATGTTTTAAGAATAAAAAAGCTTTTAAAGCATCATGTACTAATTTTGATAGTTCCTTTGTTGAACTGATATTTGGCTCACTGAAAAACTACCAATCACATCAGATAAAAGCCTTTTATTGTATAAATAAAATAGTGATGTAGCTACATCTCTTAGCTGTGTAATTTATTGCCTTTTCAAGACAATAGTGAAAGAAAACAGTGATTCAAATGACTTGACACAACAATCTGAAAAAAAGTGTTGAAAAGTAAGCAGCATTATATTTATATAAAAATCAGATACCTGTCTGGCATATATCAGGCACTCCATTAAAACCTGCTAGTTACAGAGTCCCAGGCCTGATTCATCTTAATATCTATGATCAAGAAGTTGAAGAACAGTGTACTTTATAATACGTATGTATTAAAAGTATTCATACTCCAAAACCTTTCCATACTAAAACTTTCAAGCATATCAAACAAAAATAGCTTGTAGAAAACAGATTTACTAAATCCTACGAAACATCTTTCTACATATATATGTGTCTCTCACATATTATTCCTTAACTAGGTGTCAATTCTGCTTCCAATACAAAATCTCTAAGTAAGAAATTGAATGCTTCACTCTCCAGGTGGGAGAGCCATCCCAATAAGATAAAGGTAAAGTCTGTCAGCACAAGATCTGCATCCACAATGTGTATCTGCAAGGATCCTAGGATAAGACAACAGCATTGATTCCTCACATTTAATAAACAATTCTGAAGCTAGGCACAGTGGGGCACACCTGGAATCCCAGCTACTTGGGAGGATGAGGCTCCTGCTAAAACAGGAGGATCACAAGTTTGAGGCCAGCCTGGGAAACTTTGTGAGACTCTGTTCAAACTAAATAAAACTAAATAAAAGGGACTGGAATGTAGCTCAGTGGTAGAGGACCACTGGGTTCATCCCCAGTACCCAAAAAATAAATAAGCAATGCTGGAGAAACTGTATAAATAGGGCAGCAATCATTTTTTCATGGCATTTAAATACCTGAAATACCCATAATACATTTTCCTCTATTCAAAATCTAATCTCTTCACTTTTCCTAGGAGGCATTTTGGAGGACCTCTTTTGTTGAGCAGTGGAGGAGATATGATGGTATTGGGGATTGAACCCAGGGCCTCAAGTTCCAGAGACAAACTTGTGATCCTGTTTCAGCCTGGGGTTACAGGTGTGTGCTACCACAGCCAGTTTGGAAGATTTCTGAATAATACTCAAAATGTCTAGGAAGGGCCAAAAACAATGTATCACACTGAACAGAAATCAAAAGAAAAATAACAAGTGCTCTAAGACATAAATGGTGCCTCATTTTATGTATATTTGCCTGACTTGTCACAGGCTCTTAATTATTTATTATACTGGTTTTACATCAAGATGCTAAAACTCATATTTAGTAGTTACTAAATTTTTTTTCTACAATTTTTATTACTAAGAAAATAAAACTTCATTAGGTATGGTTCTTTACTTCAACAAGTTTATCAAAATACATAACCACAAATATAAAAAAAATTTCTTAAAAAGAGTTTGTCTGAACCTAAAGAGTTCAGTAATAAATTATCTTCACCTCTTCCACCCACTTAAAAAGAGACTAATAAATAAAAGGAAATGTTTAAACAAAAGCAAAAATCAAAAGAATAACAACTACTACACCAATTCTTGACCCAATTTCTTGTGCTTAGTTTTATCTAACATTATACCATTAATAACAATCCCATCATCCACAATGCTTAGCTTTATATCCAATGGCACTCAACACCTGATTAGGAGGGAAAATCAAATAAAGGCAATAACACCTCAATACGAATATCTATGAGCAACTAACTACTGCTTACAACTCCCAGTGAAAGGTCACATACTATGTAAGACTATTCTAATAAATAGATTACTGAATATTTTAAATGGTTAACCTCAGGGAGGGGGGAAAAAAAAAAAAACATGTGTATACCACAAAATATTCCAGACACTTTTTTGCTGGTAAAATGGAGTTCCAAAAGTAGTTTTTCCAAACCATTAACAAACAAGATTAGCTTAGGGGTAAAGAATCATTCACAGAAATATTACTATTATTACTTGATAATTTCCTGACAAGTTTATAATTACCTTATTAAATCAAACATTAGACTCTAAAACCAACATTATTTCCTTAGGTTTCTGAAGTGAAAATCTGCCCACTCCTCTTAATAAGACCAGTCATAAATATAAAACAAATATTTCAAATTAATTAACTCTTATCTCTCCAGAAACACAAACACAAGTTCCCATAAAATGTGAGGGTTTTTGCAAGCCACAATAAGTTACTACATGTCCTTTCATTGTTCCCCCACATAATGAACAGAACATCTCAAAACTATCAGTAACAAAGAATGGTCACCAAGACTTTGTGGTGTGATGCAGACTTAGTGAATAGGAAAAATTTTTGCGTAACTAGATCTCAAGTTTATTGCACTTACAAAGAACTATAATTAAAATACAGCCACTCACTTTCTACAAACCAGCAGTAAACGCTGTTACATCTTAAGTTACAGAAAATAAACCATTTCTCTAATATGGCAAGAACTGACATCCTCTTATATATCCCAAAACAAACCCTTAAGAGAAACTAAAATACAGAGGCAGAAACACACCAAGAAAAAGTAATGTCAAACCTCACCTGTATATCTGTTTTCAGCCATTTGGAGTCAAGTCGAGCCTGGGCAGCCAAACAGAAAGACTCAGAGGGCATCTTTCCTCCAGCTGCCTCCCAGTTATCAGACCTACAAGTAAAACAGAAACGTTGAAGACCTAAAGCTTTTTAAAATTTCACGAAGAGCCTCAAGCAAGGTTTAATGCTGTGGAGAGAAAAATGGCAAGAAGGGAGAGAAGAATTGGGGGAGGGGAGTGAGGATGAGAGATAAGAGGGAACGATGGAGAGAAGGAGGGAGGAGAAAGGAAAAGCCTACTTCCAATATAGGTAGGATTCTTCAGGTTTTTGTAATACGTTGGCGAGTCCTTGAGAATGGACGGTCATAAGAGACCAAAGCACAATGTCATCCCCCTTCCTTTAATCCAAAAGATATACAAACAAACACAACAGAAGCCCCTCATTTCAACGACAAATGACACTAGCATGCATCTGTCGCTTTAACACCAGACCAGTGCGTGGTGCGTGAAACAAACTAAACAAAAGTCACATCTGCGGAAAAATCCACAACATCACTTAGAAATGAAAAGCCAGCCGAGACCGCACCGCTGGCGGTTCGCGCAGGCCCAGGTCCCAGCTGCCGCGCCAACGCCCGCCACCCGGGCTCGGCCGCCCTTCCGCCCCAGGCCGGCCCCGCCCCGCCGCCGGCCATCCTCGCGCCCCGGACACCAGGACCTGACTCGCTGCGGCCAGGCAGCCTCGCCCCGCCGGCGTGCGGGAACAGCCTTCAAGCCGCAGCTGGCCCCGGCCGGCGCTCGCTATCCCGGCGCCTCTCGCGGCCCGAGGGGCAGGCTGACGCGCGACTGCCGCCCCCAGCACCCAGCCAATCGCAGGAAATCAACCCCGCCAATACAGCCAATAGGGAAGAGGAACCCCTTCGCTGCTCCACCCAGCTCTCCTGCTTCCAGCAATCCTGCTCATCTTCCTTCTAGGGTCTCACAGGCTGCGGCCAGGGCCAACCGCAGGTCCCGGGAGGCGGGATTTCCGCCCCATGCACGCACGCGGTCCGGTCCCGGACTTCGCTTAGTGTTGGAGAGCTCCTGGGACTCTAGTAGACTTTGGACTGACCTTCGGCTGAACTTGACCGTGGCGAGATCTACACTTCTGAGGATACCCCTGGTGAGAGCAGCTCTACCCTTCAATAGCTTTCTCCTAATCTTGAACCACTAACAATTGAAATCTAATGCCAGTGACTGAGAACGCTGAGACGGAAGGATCTCAAATTGGAGGTCAACCTCAGCAATGTAGCAAGAAACCGACTCAAAATATAAAGGACTGAGGATGTAACTCAATGGTAGAGCGTCCCTGGGCTCGATCCCCAATACATAAAAAGAAAGAAAAATGAAATCATACTAAATATGTTCTCTGATCGTAATGGAAATAAGCAATCAACATGATGACAGGACAGCCTCTAAACATTTGGAAATTAAGCACTACATATCTAAATAATCCATGAATTAAAGAAGAAAACGCAAAGGAGAAAATATTTTAATTGAAAAAGAGTTAAAGTACGCGGCCTGTGGGCGGAACAGTAGTAGAGCTGCTTGCTTAGCATGTGCCAAAATAAAGAATACAGTATCAAAATGTGTACTAATGTTGTAAAGTGAAATTTATGGCACTAACTGCTTCTGTTTAAAAAAAGGGGGGGGGAGGTCTAAAATCAGCAATCTAAGTTTCCGTTTTAAAACACTAGAAAAAGAAGCAAAAAATTGACCCTTACATCCAAAGCAAACAGGAGGAAATAACAGAGGAACAAAAAATGAAAGAAATTGAAAACAAAAACTACAGGAAAATAATACTAAGAGCTGAACCTTAGTATTATTAGCTGAAAAGACCAAAAAAGTCCATGAATCTATAACAAGGCTGAAAAACACGGAAAACACACACACACACACACACACACAAATTACTTCTATAAGAATGCAAAAAAAGATATCACTAAAGACCCCACCAACTTTAAAAATATCGTGAGGCAATACGAGGAACAATTAATTCTATGTACATAAATTTGACAATTTATATGAAATGGACTAATTACTTAAAAGCACATCCTACCAAAATTCACTCAAAAAGAAATACATAAGCTGAATTAGCATATGTTGAATTTCCCATTAAAAACCTTCCAAACAAGGATAGGGGTGTAATTCAGTGATAGAGCACTTGCCTAGCATGTACAAGGTCCTAGGTTTGATATTCCCTACCACAAAAGAGGAAAAAAAAAAAAAAAAACTACAAAAAAAAAGAAATCTCCAGGCTCAGATTGTTTCGTTGGTCAATTCTGGCTCTACCAAATATTTAATAAAGAAACAATAATTCTACAAAAACTCTTTCAGAAAATTGAAGAGAACTAAACATTTTCATTCTATAAACTTAATATTACCCCAGTAGCAAAACCAGAAAAAGACATTACAACAATATTTTATACCCTTCTTATCCTCATGAACTTAGGTGCGAACTTGCTAGCCAACTTTGAGCAAATGGATTCTAATAACCTACAAAAAGGATAAGTTATCACAACTGGGGTTTATCCCAAGAATTTCAAAGTGGGTTTACCATTCAAAATTAAGCATAACTCACCATCTCAATAGATGCAAAAATGCTTTTAACAAATGCTAATATCTATTCATTATAAAGCTCTCAGCAATTGAGGGAAAAATAGGAAGAAAAGGAAACTCCTCAGCCTGATAATGCACATCTATGAAAACCTCAATCCAAGCCAAACAGTATTGATAAAGAAGAACAAAGTCAGAGGAGTGATATTTCCTGATATTAAAGCCTACCACACAATGACAGGAAACAAAATAGTGTAGCACATTTATAGGATAGTTTTTATAGCCAGTAGAATAGGATAGAGAACACGGACCATAACCGGAATCAACCGGTCAGTTGATTTTTTACAAGGGTGCCAAGATCATTCAATGAGGAAAAAACAAGTCTTTTCAACAGACAGTGCTGGGTGAACTGAATATCCACATGCAAAAGAATGAAGCTGGACTCCTACCACTGGACTCCAAAATTGGTCAAAGATATAAACAGAAGAGCCGAAAGTATAAAACTTAGAAGGAAACATGGAAAGAAAGCTTCATGATATTGGATTTGGCAATTTTGGCAATGAATCTTTTAATATGACACCAAAAGCACAAGCAAAAAAGAAAAAATTGAATAAAGTTTTGTATATCCCTAAAGCAATTTGGGTCCCTGCTTCTCACTGATTTACACACACCTCGGAACTCTCTGTGACTTACAGACTTTCATCAGCAACATCTTTAATATTTTTTCCATTACTGGGAATTGAACCAGGGACACTCTACCAACGAATGACATGCCCAGCCCTATTCTATCTTTTATTTTAAGATGTATTGTTGCTAAATTGTCAAGGCTTGCGATCCTCCTGCCTCAGCATCCAAAGTAGCTGAAATTACAGTTTTGTGCTTTCTAGTATTCTCATCATATTATTGTTCTGATGAAAAATCTGTTGTCCTTTGTGGAATACTGTGGCTTTTTATTATTCCACATCCATATATGTTGGCAAAAGATCAGACAACTATCTTCCTGACACTTCTAGACATGTTTTAGTCAACTTTTGCATTACTGTGACGAAAATACCTGACAAGAACAACTTAGGGGAGGACAAGTTTATTTGGAGTTCATAGTTGCAGAGGTTTCAGTCCATAGATGGTTGACTGCATGGCTCTGGGCCCAAGATAAGGCAGCATGTCATGGATTAAGGGTTCAGTGAAGGAAAGCTGCTCAACTAATGGCAGGGTGAGAAAGCAGAGAAGAGGAGAGAGGGGACACAAGACAGATCTTTCCAGGGCAGGTCCCCAATGACCCACTTCCTCCATCATGCCCCACCTGCCTACAGTTACCACCCAGTCCATTCAAACTGGGATGGACTAATTAGGCTTCAGCTCTCACAATTCCATCATTTTACCTCTGAACATTCATGCATTTACAGGAGTTTTTGAGGGATACCTCATATACAAACCATAACAAGATCATTATTCCACCTGCTTCCTATTAAATAAAGCAAAAGACAATTTATTTGAAATGCTTGCTATCCAATTATACCACCCTCTGCTCCTGATTACAATAATCCACAGTCCTTCCATCACTTCCCCACATTTGCTAAAGATTTAGCACTTGACTCATGACCTTTTCCCCATAGCTATTACAGATATTATCAAGGACTTTCATTTCAAGGAAATCACCAGCCAGTTCCATCAGCTTTTAGTCCTTTGCTGCCAAACTTTCAACCATCTTGTTTACCACCCAACCTGAGCCACTCACCACCAGGATCAGTCCTATTCACCAAATCACCTTGAAGATCATGATTGTGAGTCTCCCACTCTTCAATTACCAAATCTCATCTTTATAATTCATGTCTTCTGGTAAGTATTCCAATGATCTTTGACTCCTAGGGGAACATTGACTTGCATCCTCACTTCCCTTTTGTCAATTTAGATTTTAGATTTTGCAGCCTGGCATGTCCCTTGCCTACACTCTCTGGTCACCTTTTCCTCTCTGCCTCCATCATACTTGCCTGGCACACCTCAAGGCCAGATGAATCCACTCCACTCAGTTTGAGTGTGGCACAACTGCTGAGGCTATTGAATACCTATACAATACCCTCCTGGGGCTGCACAACCATTTGGTGCCCAAAATACAACAGGCCTGAGATAGCAAAGTAGAGAAATGGAAGAACACCCCAGAAGATGGATTAGCCCAGTGTGGGGCCCATCTGCCTCCAGACTCTCAGGTTAGAAGTAATTAAACAACCTGCTGTTGTTATTTACAGACAAAAGCACTCCAACTGATAAAACTGTTTTCACCGTGAAAATTACTACTATGAATGTATCTATAGTTTCTCCCTTCCCTTCTATTACTGAAAATAAAGCATCCAGCTTTTAGAGGTAGGCAATCAACTCTACTAGTGTGTTTTGACTATCTCCACACCTGTCAGTGACTCTGCTTGGGTATTAGTCCCTGCCTGGCCTATTCTGCTGTATCAGTTCAATCATCTTGTAAACATGCTATGAAGAATCTCCATTAAACTGGACTGGAGGTGTAGCTCAGTGGTAGAGCACTTACCCAGAATATATGAGGTCCTGGGTTCCAACCCCCAGTACCATAAAAAAAAAAATCCCTTGAATCCTGCATTCCCCTCCAGAAGTTACCCCTTTTCTCTGTTTTTATATAACAAAATTCTTTTTCAAATGGTCTCTTCTTTCTATCTTCCCTTACCACACAGGCTTTGTTCCTGCCACTTCACCAGAACACTTTTGCCAAGGTTACTAATGACTTGGTCCAATCTCATAGCAGTTGTCAGTCCTCACTATGTTTGAGCACCCAGTAGTAATGTTCACCTTTGCTTATACCTTGTTTTCAGAACCCTTTCTTCACATTTCCAGGATTCTTCCCATGTAACTGAACATTCCTCATCAGTCTCCTTATTTCCTGACCTTGCCTATTGGAGCTACCCAAGCTTATTCTTTAGTTCTTCCCTTATCAACACCCCAGAAGGCCTAATCTAATCCTATGGCCTTCAATAAGTCCAAGTTTAACATATTTCATTAAATCTAAGATGCACAGATGCCATCATTTTCTTGATCTTACAAAAAAGATGTCAAAAGACTACACTGAACTGGACTTGGTAGTACACGCCTATAATCAGCAATTTGAGAGGGTGAGGCAGGAGGAACGTAGGAACTTAACAAGAAGCCTCAGGAATTTAGCAAGACCCTAAGCAACTTAGGTATACCCTGTCTCAAAATAAATAAATAAATAAATAAATAGGACTGGGGATATAGCTCAGTGGTATAGATCCCTGGGTTTAATCCCCAGTATCAAAAAATAAGGAATATGCCATATGCCAACAGCCATTGATAATAGAGTGCATCCTAATTTCAGGAGTTTTAAAATATGGAAAATGTGTACCTCATAAATGAGGAAATAAAGTTTGTAGATCTCTACTTCTAACTTCCATAGTCCTATATCTAATGACAATTCTGCTTCCTTTTCAGACACATGAAAAGAGTGTATTTCCCCTTAAAGTGAGTCAGTGCTATTTCAGTAGGTCATATGACACTTCTGGGCTAGAGAACTGAGCTGCTGTTATGAAAATATCTGAATCTGTTTTCCATTATTTTGACAAAATAGCTGAAATAACCAAAGTATAAGGAAAAAGGTTTGTTTTAGCTCACAGTTCAAAGGTTTCAGGCCATGGTCAGCTGGATCTGTCATTGTTGGACCTGTGGTAAAGCAGAACATCATGGTATGAGTGCATGGTGAGGCAAAGCTGCACACCTCATAATGGCCAGGAAGCAGGAAAGGAAGGGGTCAGGGTCCTAATATCCTCTTTAAATGTGTGCCCCCAGTGGGCACTTACTCCAACTAGGTCCCACCTCCTAAAGGTTCTACCAACTCCAGATAGCACCACAGATTGGGAGCCAAGTCTTTAGCATGTGGACATTTGAGGTGCATTTAAAGTAGCAAATTAAGATGATTATTATAACTCCTAAGGTATCCACTGTGAAAATAACTCAAAATTATATTGTAAAAGAAATGATGGGCTGGGGATATAGCTCAGTTGATAGAGTGCTTGCCTTGCATACACAAGGCCCTGGGTTCAATCCCCAGCACCACAAAAAATAAATAAATAAAAATTTAAAAAAAGAAAAGAAATAGGCAAGGAAATTAAAATGGTACAATATCCAATTTATGTAAAATGTCAGAAATTGAGGGACCAAAAGAAAATCAGACATGTTGAAAGATAGCAAAATTACAGACTTATGTTCTACATTATCAGTAATTACATTAAATATAAATGGATTAAATTTTCCAAATGAAAAGCAGAGACTTACTTCAAGGATTTTTTTTTAATTTTATTTTGTTTTATTACATTATAGATATACATAATATTGAGGTTTGTTTTGACACAATTATACAAGTATTCAGTCCCCAGTGCTTTCCCTTTTCCCTCCCACCCCCCTCCCTGTTTCCCAATTCTTTTTATAAATATATTTTTTTTAGTTGTTGGTGGACACAATAACTTTACTTTATTTTTATGTGGTGCTGAGGATTGAACCTAGTGCTTCAGGTGTGCCAGGCAAGCTCTCTACCACTGAGCTCCAGCCCCAGGTCCCCAGTTACCAATTCTACTGATCTTTCTTCTGTTCATAGTTTTTAAAATTAGTGCATTATGGATTTACATAAAGGTAAAATTCACTGTGATATATTCATATATGTATATAGGAAAGTTTGATCAGATTCATTTACCATTTTTCCCATTTCCCATTCTCCTCCCTCCCCCTCAATTCCCTTCCTTTATTCCACTGCTCTTCTATTTTCATAGGAACACAGAGTTTGTTTTTTTTTTAAAAAGAAAACAAAACATAACCCAACAATGTGTTATCTATAAGAGATGTGTTTTAGATTCCAACATGCAAATAGATTGGAAGTAAAGGGATTTTAAAAATACCTTTCAAACACTAACCAAAAGAGCTCTTATTGCCTTACAACATACCCAAAGTAACAGGGCAAATGGATAATGGACTGGAACCTCTCAAATCATGAGCCAAAATAAACCTTTTCTCTTTGTAATTTGATTATCTCCGGTAGTTACAATAATAGAAAGCTGACTAATATACTTTCCAGTTCATGCTGTGAGGTCATTATTACCCTGATATCAAAATTAGTCAGAAATAAATTATAAGAAAATACAGAGCAATATCACCAGTGAATATGAATACAAAAGTTCTCAAAAAATGCTAACAGAATCTGGCTGCATATGAAAAGTATTAAATGCCATGACTAAGTAGGATTTATTACAGTTATGCAAAGTGGTCTCAACATACAAAGATCAAACTACATGTAGTGTATTAACGTAATACACTATATTATTAGCAAAGAGAAAAGAAATGTGATCATCTTAACAGATGCAAAAAAACAGCATTTGACAAAATCTAACACTCATTCATCATTTAGAAAAGAAAACCTGTTGGACTGGGTTTGCAGCTACCAGTTAGAGCACTTACCTAGCATGTGTGAGGCACTGGGTTTGATCCTCAGCACCACATAAAAAATAAATAAACAAAATAAAAGTATTGTGTCCATGTACAACTAAAAATGCCTAAAAAAAGAAACCCTCTAAAAAAACTTTGAATAAAAGGGAACTTCCTCATCCTGACAGAGGGCATCTACAAGAGTCACACACCCAACATCATAATTAATGTCAAAAGACCAAAAGCTGTGCTGGGGCTATAGCTCAGTGGCAGAGCGCTTGCCTAGCATGTGTGAGGCTCCAGGTTTTTATCCTTAGCACCGCATAAAAAACTAAACAAATAAAGGCATGCTGTCCATCTACAACTATTAAAAAAAAAGAAATTTAAGAAAAATGGTAGAGCACTTGCCTCACATGTGTGAGGCACTGGGTTCAATCCTCAACACCATATAAAGATTAAAACATTAAAAAATAAAAATACTGTGTTCATCTGCAACTAAAAATACTTTAAAAAAAACCCAAAAGCTTTCCCACTAAGATCAGGAACAAGACAAAGATATCTGTTCTTGCCACATTTAGTCAATATATTCATTATGAGGTTCTAGCCAGCGCAATTAAGCGTGAAAAAGAAGTAAATGGCAACCTGATTGGAAAGGATAAAGTAAAAACATCTCTATTTGCAGAGGACATAAGCTTTATATAGAAAATCTGGGGCTAGAGTGTAGCTCAGTGGTACAGTGACCAGCTCTACAAAAAAAAAAAAAATCTGGAAAAATATGCTAAGCAATTTATTAATGCTAATGAAAGAATTCAATAAGATTTAAGGATCCAGGGTCAATATCAAAAAAATCAATTGTGGGGCTGGGGTTGTGGCTCAGAGGTAGATCACTTGCCTAGCATGTGTGAGGTACTGGGTTCGATCCCCAGCACCACATAAAAATAAAATAAAGATTAAAAAATCAAATGTATTTCTATATGCTAGCTATCAAGGATTTAAAAATTAAATTAGAAGATAATTCTCTTTTAATGTCATCATTTGGTTGAGGGCCACACAAAGGAACTCTCTGGCTAGGTGTCTCCCATACAGCTGAGTGAGATCTGGAGAACTGAACAGCCTTAAATGTATAAGACTAGTACTCTCAACTGCTGAAAATCTTGGTAGAGCACACATATTGTTGGCAGCAGACGTTACACTAAAACATTACACTAGGGGGCAGCAAGCTATCAGCTTGGTAGATCACATACCTCACCAAAGGGCAGCAAACTTTTTCTGAAAAGAGCCAGGATGGAAATAATTTGAGACCTAGCTATCCATCTGATCACTGCAACAACTACTCCACACTGTTATTTTAGCATAAAAGTAGGCAGAGACACTACATAAAGGAATGGGTGTAATTATATTCCATAGTATCTTTATTTTTCCAAAAAAGACTGAGTGCCAAATTTGGTCCATAGCAGGTAGTTTGCTTACTTCTAAACTACATTTCAGATATAAAACTCTAAAGGAAAGAAGCAGAGTATCTCCTAGTTGAATAAGAGTTCCCTTACAGGGGCCAGGTCTGCTGCCAACAAGATAGTTCTTGACCTAGGAAGTTGTTTCCTGGGAATTAAGTCTCTATTAATTTGTTACACTGCATTTGTTTTATGTCCTTTGCTATTTATCTTATATTTAACAATACACCAAGTATAAAAACAAAAACGACTGACAGCTTTATGCAATCAAATGCATTTAAATTTTACTCCCACAAGGAATCTTTCTTCTTCTTACCTTGATTATCACCTTTGCAAAATGTTGGAAATATTTTGAATCCACCCATATCAAAAATATATTCATACATTTTTCCTGTTCTTTTTTAATATTTTTTAGTTGTAGATGGACACAATGCTTTATTTTGTTTATTTATTTTATGTGGTGCTGGGGATCGAACCCAGGGCCTCATACATACTAGGCAAGTGCGTCTACCACTGAGCTACAATCCTAACCCCATTTTTCCTATTCTTAAAACCCACCCCACAGATTCCCCACTGTACTTCATGAAACACATCTCCCTTGCTTTGGCTTCTAGACCTGGGGGTCCCCTGGTGCTCCAATTTGTATGATATGTGTGTGTTGATTTACTTTTATTTATTTATTGTTAGTTATTTTGAGACAGAGTCTCCCTTCATTACCCAGACTAGGCTCAAAGGATCCTCCCACCCTCTCACCCTCCCTAGAAGTTGCAACTATAGGCACATACATACCATCATGCCCGGTTTGTAGGTCAATTTGGAACAGATTATCCCAAGGCCTTTTTCAGCTCTAAAAACCTGTTATTCATTAGTTCACGTACAGGCCAGTATTACTGGCTGTGGTTAGAAATTATAGATTAAGTATCCAAGACTCACCTTGCCCAGCACCTGGTAGGCCTTGCCTCTTACAAAGGCAGAGCCACTACATCCCACTCTTCAAGGATCAGGCTTGCCAGGGGCTGACGCAGTCCTCCTCTCTAACTTGCATGCTTGCTCTCTAGGATGGGACTAAACATTAGCTTTACAAATCTAGCTGGCTCCATAGAGACCCTGAGGACATATTGGGTCATCTTAGTAGATGACCCCAGTCAAAAAGGCTATCTCTAGGGAGCCTGGTCCCTACTCAAAAGACCCAGAGGCCCATAAACCCTGACTAGAAGGTGACTCCTTCAGGAATGGCCTCTCACCCACCCCAGCTTCCCTCATGGGAAGAGAGCCGTCTTGGGGGGAGTATGGCTATGAGGGACTAATGGTCATGGGTGACCAATGTCCACCAAAAGCTGATCTTACTCTGCCTCTTCTCTGTGTAAGTATTGCTCCTCTTGGTGTTCATGTGAGTTGCTTCTTTCTTGGTGACCATGACATCTGCATACTGGAGTGAGTTGACATCCTGAGACTGCTGCTCCTGGTAGTGGGCACTATTGATTGGCTGTTGGACACTTTTATTATGCATTCCAGGTTAAGAATGTGATAAGCAGGAACCAACCAGTCATTCTTCAAGAACTTTATAACTCTGCTGACTCAGTGCATCTAGAGAGAACCAAGTTGAAGCTCTTGAAGGCTAAAATCAACCAGAACATGAGACTTTAGAATCAAGAAAGGTGTGAGTCCTGTCCTACTACCCTTAGGAGGCTTAATCAGAGTTTGCAGGCCCCATTTCTTTTATTTGTAATATCTTTTAAAAAATATTTTTTTTAAGGGTTGGGGCTGTAGCTCAGTGGTAAAGTGCTTGCCTCGAATGTGTGAGGCACTGGCTTCGATCCTCAGTACCACATAAAAATAAATAAAGATACTGTATGTTCATCTACAACTAAATAAATAATTTTTAAAAAAAAAATTAGTTGTAGAGGGACACATCTTTCTTTTTTAATTTATTTTTTAGTTTTTTAGGTGGACACAATATCTTTATTTTATTTTTATGTGGTGCTGAGAATCGAACCCAGTGCCTCATGCATGCTAGGCGAGCGCGCTACCACTTGAGCCACATCCCCAGCCCCACATCTTTCTTTAATAATTTATTTTTTATGTGGTGCTGAGGATTGAACCAGTGCCTCACACATGCTAGGCAAGCACTCTACCACTGAGCTGCAGCCCCAGCCCTTGTAATATCTTTTACGGTAACAGTGTTTATCTCAACTTCGGTACTTTAATTTTATTTCAATTTGCTGTTTTTGTTAAATTCAGATAAGGGTAATTATAAAAAATACAAGTAACAATAAATGTTGGTGAGTATGTGGGGAGAAAGTCACTTTTCATATATTGCTGGAGGGACTGCAAATTGGTGCAACCACTCTGGAAAGTAGTACAGAGATTCCTTAGAAAACTTAACGGAATTATCATTTGATCCAATTATTCCACTCCTTGGTGTATTTTTCTTTTTACTAGTAAATTGTACTGATTAGAGTTCTAAGCCATTTTCTTTCATATAGAGATGAGTCACTCCTGATTTTAGCTTCAATTTGTTTAAAATGAGAGAACTTGGAGCACTTGAAAAGCAGTTTTCTTCAAGATTTAAAAAAATTTTTTTTGAATTTGACTCACCCATATCTGATAGCATTTTTTCTTCTTCCACCTTTATTTTTTTTTAATTTTATTTATTGATTCTTCTCAAAGAACTTAGTTTTCATTGAGAAAATAAATCTGATCATATTATATAATTAGTTATTATTTACTTTTAATACCTGCACCTCAGATAGACCATTAATCTCCAGGTTATATAAAAACTAAACAAACAACAAAAAACCCCCCAAATAACCCAATCAACAAATGGACATAGGAACTGAACATGCACTTCACAGAAGAAGAAATAAGAATGGTTAAAAAATATATGAAAAAATGTTCATATATAATTAATGTTAAACATAAACAAAAAATGTTCATATATAATTGTTATTAACTACTTTTCATCTGATCATATTATATAATTGTTATTTGTTATGTATTGTATAATTATAATATATAACATAAATTGTGATGTATTACTAATTTTTAATTTATTAATAACAATAATGAACAAAACTAAAATGAGTTAAGTTTAGGGAAAACAAATTCCTTTGACAAAACAGTAGTGCTTCGGTGAATTTGAGAGAAGCATCCTAAAGAAGCATCAGGGGTTCAGAATGTGGAGAGACCCTGCCAGTGTACTTTGTAGAGAGCTTTCTGAGTGCTAATAAATCTAAAAACTAGGTAGAGTCCAGTTAAGTGAACTGATAATGTGTTGCCAATTGTTTTCCAGTAAAGTTGTCACCTGTTAATAGCTATGTAATATATTATAATAAAAATATATAAATATATGTAATAAAAATATACATTTAAACATTAAAAAAAATTCAGATAAGGGTTTTTTGTTGTTGTTGTTGTTCATTTGATTTGTCTTCGTGGTGCTGAGGATGGAATCCAGGGCTTGGCACATGCTAGGCAAATGCTTTACCACTGAGCTAGCTACATTCCAGCCCATACAATAAAGTTTAATCTTTCTAACTAACATACTGTTTGTGCCTTTCCATTTGATAAAATATGTCTATCCTTTTACCAGATACACACATGGAAAAATGTCTGAGTGGATTTCTTAATAGAAGTTATTTTGGGGTAATGGAACTGGGGTGATGTTATGGTTGTTTTTGTTTTTGTTTTGACATTCATTAAATTTATTGAATTAAGAAATAATGGGAACCAACACACCTAGAGCTCCCACAGATCTGTCTCTTGCTTCAACAGTGTTTAGATGGAATAGACCTTTTCTCCCAGCTTCCAACAGCCTTCCAATCTGATCTCCATTTGCAATTTCTGGGACCATCTTCTCACCCATCTCCTGCTCCCAGGACCAGCCAACTCTATTTTTTGTGGTTAGCTCCTTCTTGACGACCAGTCATGACCTCCCAGATCATCAGAATTATTCCACCTCCCAGATTCATCAGAATTATTCCAGGTGGAGGCTGCTGTCAATCAGCTGGTCAATTTGCATCTGTGTACCTCCTATACCTACCTCTTTCTGGGTTACTATTTCCACCGTGATGAGGTGGGCTCTGGAGAGTGTGGGCCACTTCTTCCATGAGCTGGCTGAGTAAAAGTTATTTCAGGATGTTCAGAAACCTTCTCAAGATGAGTGGGGAAATACCTTGAATGCCACAGAAGCTGCCTTAGCCCTGGAAAAGAACCTGAACCAAGCCATTTTGGATCTTTATGCCTTAGGTTCTTCATGTACAGACCCACATCTCCATGACTTTCCAGAGAACGCTTCCTTGATGAAGAAGTGAAGCTCATCAAGAAGATGGGGGACCACTTGACTAATCTCTGGCGAACCCCCAGGCTGGCCTGGAGGGGTATCTCTTTGAAAGATTCACTCTCGAGCACTACTAGAGGTCCCAGAGCGCAGTGGCCCTTGGTGGAGCTCCTTTGTATCTCCTGGCATCAGGGCTTTGGCCTGAGTCTCTCCCTCTAACACCTAGGCAGCTTTTAACCACCATGGAACCCCTCACAAGCATTGGACCAAATAAAAATTAAAAATTTTCCAGCAAAAAAAAAAAAAAAGTAATAGTAGGGGGATGCAGGTATTGCTTTCTGGTTGAATCTACCAAAAAAATAAATAAACAAATAAATATAATGGGCATGTGTCTTTTTGCCAAAAGTGTTGAAGTCAGTTTTTCTGCATTAGCAGTAATTAGTAAATTAAATAATTTTATTATTTTGGCAGTGCTGTTGCTGCTGCTTTCACTTGCCTACTTCTCTTGAGATTAGTAATGGAAGTTATTGTTTACTAAGAAACACTATTTATGGGACTGGGGTTGTTGCTCAGCGTAGAGCACTCACCTGGCATGCATGAGATGCTGGGTTCAATCCTCAGCACCACATAAAGTAAAAATAAAGACATGTGTCCACCTATAACTAAAAAATAAATATATATAATATATATATATATATATATGAAACACTATTTATATTGAAAAGTATATTTTAAAAGAATAAGCAAAGTCAGGAACAGTGGTGCACACACCTATAATCCCAGAGACCTGGGAGGCCAAGGCAGGAGGATTTCAAGTACAAGTCCACCCTCATCAATTTAGTGGGGCCCTAGCAACCTAGCAAGACTCTGCCTCAAAATAAAAATAAAAAAGGTCTGGGGATGTAGTCCAGTGGTAAGCACCCCTGGATTCAATCCCCAGTACTAAAATGGAGGAGACTAAGAATAAGCAGGGGCTGAAGCTGTACCTCAAAGGCAGAACATTTGCCTTGCATGAGAAAGACTCTAAGTTTGATACCCAGCATTGCAGGGGTGGGGGGGACAGAATAAGCAACTTCTTCATACCTACTTTAAATAGCCTACTAGGATGACAATTTTTCTTTTTAAACCAGAGAACAATAAGTTTCGGTGAGAATGTGGATAAATTGGCACCCTCTACCTTGCTAGTGGGGATGTAAAATAGTGCAGCTGCTGTGGAAGAGTTTGGCAGTTTGTCAAATCTAAACATAGGATTATCATATGACTCAGCAATTCTACTTCTAGGTATATATACCCAACAGAATTTAAATAAAGACTCAAACTTACTTTCATTCCAATGTCCATTGCAGCATTATTTATAATAGGCAAAAGGTGGAAGCAACACAAATACATTAACAGATGAATGAATAAACAAAATGTTGCATATTCATATGATGGAACATTAATCATAAAGGAGAATGAAATTCTGATACATGCTACAACATGAATGAATCCTGAAATAAGCTAAGTGAAATAAGCCAGTCACAAATTGTCCTATGACTCCACTTACATGGAATGCCAACAACAGGCAAATTTGTAGAGACAGAAGATTAGACATTATTACCTTGGACTAGGGTGAAGGGGCCTTGGGAGTGAGTCCTACAGAGTTTGTGTTTGGGGGTGATGGAAAAATTTTGAAAGAGGTTAGAGGTGGTTACAGAACAATGTGATATAACTAATGCCACTGAACTGTACATTTAAAAATGGTTAAAATGGCAAATTTGGTTTTACTTATATATTATCAAAATTTTAAAAAAGAAGCAATGAACTGGGCACCATGGTGCATACTTATAATTCCAGTGACTCTGGAGGCTGAGGCAGGAGCATTAAGTTTGAGATCATCATGGCCAATTTAGCAAGACTCTTGTCTCCAAATAAAACATTATTAAAGGGGGAAAAAACAACTAATGGATACATTCATTCAGTATAAAAGTTTTCATAAACAGTATGATTTTATATTGCTTCACAAAACAATGCCATAGAGTTGCAAAAAAGGTTTAGATTCTTTAACCTGGTACTTTAAAAATTTAAAAAGATGCTCATTATAGTATTTATAATAGAAGTAGAAAACCTACCAACCAACAATATCTGATTAGACAGATTAATTCATTTATGGAAATCATGCCATCATTAAAACAATCATAATTATGTAGCAATATGAAAACTTGATTATAATATTAAATAGAAGAGAAATTTTGTGTGTTGCATCGTGTAAAAGTATGTATGCGTGTGGGAAAACACCTAAAGTAATAATTACGTGAGTGTTGTGGACTGAGTAAGTTTAAAATAACTTTTCCTATTTTCTAAGTTATCTAGATTTTCGATGAACTTTTAAAAAATTTAAATGAAGAAAATTAAACAGTATGATCACAAGCTCACTGCTGCAAAGTGAAAATAGCTGACTTCAGAGAGTAAAGAATTCACCACATTGGGGTGGGGCGATCCCATTTGAGTTTATACAGCTCATTTGTGTCTCTCCAACTGGAGGTCTGGGGGGCAGTGATGCTTGCGAGGGCTGCGTTCCACTGCCGCTCTTCCCGTCCCAGATACCGCATGGAACACACTCTTAACAAATTATTTGCTGTTTATCGAAGATGCAAACTTAACTGGACGTCCTGTATTTTTATTTCCCAAACTTGGGAACCTCACCTCCCCGCCACCCACATACAGCCCGGTCTCTTAACCCCCTCCTCACTGCATTCCCATCCACCTTTCTCTCCTCTTTCCACCTAGCCTGTTTCCCCCCCAACCCGCCCGAGACTCCGGGACTCCGGGCCCCACCCGCTCTTCTTAATCTCCTTGCAGCCTAAGCCCTTAGCCCAACCCCGCTGTGCCTAGGGTTCCCTATCCCACCCCCAGCCCACAGAACCCCCCATCTTCAACTTAATTAGCTCTAGGCTTGCGCCAGTCCATCCTCCCACAGAGTGCGGGTTTCCCGCCCGAGCCCGAAGACCCTTGGCCCCGCCCCTGCCCAATTTCGCTGATCCTCGTCACCCCCGCCCCCGAGCGCCGCGGATCCCCCGTACCCCCCCAGCCCCCCGCAACCCGGCCCCGTTGGGCGCGGCGCGCAGGCGCAGGCGCGGGCGGAATGGGGACTGCAGCGGCGGCAGCGGCGGCGGCGGCCGGGGAGGGGGCGCGCAGCCCGAGCCCCGCCGCGGTGTCGCTCGGCCTGGGCGTGGCCGTCGTGTCAAGCCTGGTGAACGGGTCCACGTTTGTGCTGCAAAAAAATGGGCATCGTGCGCGCCAAACGCCGAGGTAGGGAGGGCTGTGGGCCGTGCTGTGGGTTGGAGGGGGGCGGGGAACGCGGTCGGGCGTGGGGGGGGGTCGTGCAGTTTGGCGGCGTTCAGGTGGTGGCTCAGCCTGGCTTCTGCACCTGAGCCCGAGGGGAGCCTGGGAGGGCTGGAGACTCCCGCCCACCCAAAGCGCGGGCATGGGCGCGGCCCTACTGTGGGGTTGGTACCTGGGAAGCGTCTCCTCCGCCACAGCGTCTAGGTCCTCCTGCAGCTCGCTAAACTGCCCGGCAATCACAGGTGCATACGGAGACTCTGTAGTTTTGCTGCCGCCACCGTTTCTTTCTTTTTCTAGCGACCGGAGAGACCTCGTTCACTTTTATAGGGGTTCTCCGGATGACTTCTCTTCTTGTTACCAGACCCTTTTAACCCCCCACCCCCACCCCTGCTGCCTTGCAGCCGATTGACCATGCCCTGGCTGGAGTCCAAGCTTCCCGGTGGCCCGCACCCACCCGCTACCAGGGAGATTTTATATGATCCCCGAGGTGGTTGGAGATCAGGGCCTGCCTTTACCATGGTCCACGGCCTGGGATGTGCCTGGGAAAGCAAGACCTGAAGATTTTCAGCTCTGCAGTGGCGACGCCAGTGCAGAAGTAAGAGGAGTGCCATGGACCAGCAGGCTGTTTAGACAGGCCAAAGAGGCCTCTGTTTTCAGAGTCAAACAAAAGTCTCTTCTTTCCAGTGGCTTCTGCTCTGGAGTCCTTGATTGAGTCATCTCTGGTTTAGCCTTGAACCACCTGAATACATGTGATCTTCAGTGTGACGGAAAAGCAGACTTGAAAACAAACCCAAAAGTGTGCCCACTGGGCAGATAGGCCACCAAATACCAGCTTTACTGGTGAGGAAAGCAAAAGGTGGAACAGAGTCCTTCCTTCTGAGTTACTCTGTGTGGAAAGAAGCATGAAACAGTTTACTGAATACCAGGAGATAGCATGCTTTGAAGTAGAAAATGAACATTGTTTCTAAAGGGAGTGAGAAAGTCTTATGGTTGTTAGTAATCTGTTGAGACTAGAATGAAGAGTTCTTTTGGAAAGGAGTTGGTTGCCAGACCATAGTTTTGAGAGGAAGTCAACTAATAGTTCAGATTCCAGAACACAGGTGAAACTTTGAGTGCTCTGGATGGTGAGCCAGAATTACCTTTGGAAGGAAATAAATGGCCTGACAATCTCAAGTGAAAATATTAAGTCACAGATATTTGTTTAAGGAGGTGAACTTCCAAACAAAAGCATTACAGTCTCCATGTAAAACCTAAATAAAACCAAGAATGAATGCCAAGGATGCAGATGTGTCCATTCTAAAGTACACTCACACATCTGGCAACTAAACTTTCTTCAGGGAGTGCCTGTCAGTTTGACAGGTGTTAGGTAAGGTGTTTGCTGTGACTCAGAAATAACATGTCCTTGATAGGATGGTACAAGAAGGATACTTCACCTGTGTGACATCCTCCAAGATCCCACCATCCCAAAGTAACCCTGAGAAACAAATGACACTAATCACACCAACCTGAACTGAATAATGTCTTACAGAATACCTGCCTGGTCTTCTGATCAAGGTCATGAAATGTGAGAAATTATCACAGCCAGGAGAAACCTCAGGACAAATGCCACCAAATTAGTGGTGACATTAGGGAAAAACAAAGGAAATCTGAATGTAGACTTTAGTAAAAACAAATTAAATAAACCAATTATCAACTTAACCTGAATGTGTTAGCTCAGCTCAGTTTATGTGTTTAAGGGTGAATAAGAAAATAAACACAAACCTTTAAAAAAATAATCATGATAGGAACTTGGGATATAGTTAAGTGGTAGAGAGCTTGCTTAGTATGCACAGGGCCATGGATTTGATCCCCAGGACCTCAAAAAAATGAATCAACCAAACAACCAAATAACAACAAAAAACATGGGAGTTACAGGGGAGGGACTTGGTGCTAGAGAGCAGGCTTACCACACTTGAGGTCCTAGATTTGATCCCCAACATCATATTAAAAAACATAAACATGATGGATACTCTTATTTGTCCCTATATACTATGTCTTTAAATTAATAAAAGTGAAAATATAGTATTTCATTCATCCCTAATTACCACCAACTACTACTGATTTTCGTTAACCGGGTTACTCATGGTGGTAAAAGGCAGACGTACAGTCTTGTTTCAATATGTCTACTTTGACTTGTTCAACAGATAGTTACAAAGCTCCTATTATGTGCCAGATACTGTTGTAGGTATTAAGGATACAGTAGTTTCAAAATCTATTCTTCATAAGGCCCTTTTCTGTATCCGCTAATAAGCAGCAGAGTTGACCACTAGGAAAGAACTGAAATGGAGAAGGAGGTAGGAAAAAGGAGATAACACAAGAAATAGAGAATCAAGTTATTAGGTGAAGGGAGACCTGACCTATGGTTTCTTACACTGTAAAAAGCTATGTCTCACTGAAAGTTTAAACCTTAAAATGAATTGCCTGTTGGTGGCATTTCCAGACAGTCTCAGCTTTAGGAGAGCCAAATTCTGGTTGTAGTCCATCTGTTGGAAGGTTTGGGGCTTGACTTCCATTGTGACTGGCTTTCAATCTTACTTTTTTAAGGACCTTCCCAGTGAATCAACCAAATGCAACTTGGGTAGACCAGGGAGTGCACTCTGCAATACAGGCTCAGGATGGGACCATCTAGCTTCCTTGCTGTGTCTTTGAATGATGTGTCAGCAAGCTGGAGCTGGTCAAGGGGAGTGCGGGTCCAGGTCATTCAGTATATTTGTCTTTCAAGGTATTCCTGGCTTTGGTTCTAGGATGCCCGCAGGTATACCAAAATCTGCAGATGCTCAAACCCCTCATTTTATAATGGTACAGTATTGCATATAACCTATAGAATCCTTCAGCATACTTTAAATCGTGATAGATGACTTATAATAACTAATACAATGTAAATACTGTGTAAATAGTTGTTACCCTGTATTGTTCAGGGGAATAATGACAAAGAGGGAGGTTTGTATGTGTTCAATGCTGGGAATTGAACTCAGGGTGTCGGGCATGCTAGGCATACTGAGCTAAGACCCCAGGCCCCTTATTTATTTATTTACTTATTTGGTGCCAGGGATTAAACCAAGGGGCACTTAACCACTGGGGCACATCCCCAGCTCTTTTTTGTATTTTATTTAGAGATGGGGTCTCACTGAGTTGTTCAGAGCCTTGCTAAGTTGCTGAGGCTGGCTTTGAACTCTCAATCCTCCTGCCTCAGCCTCCCAAGCTACTAGGATTATAGGCATGCGCCACCACGCTTGGCCACCTTATTTTTTAAAGAATATTTTTCACCTGCAGTTGTTTGACTCTGTGGGTATAGAATCTGAGGTTATGGAATGCCAGCTGTACAGAATGTCCAGTTTTGGAACCCCATGGAAGCAGGGCTTCCCTAAGAGAAACCAGTAACCACTAGATGGGAAGGCATTTGTACTATCAATCTGTGTTAGCTTTCTGTTGCTGTGGATAATACCTGAGATAAACATCTTAAAGGAAAAAGTTTGTCTGGGCTCACAGTTTCAGAGGCTTTAGTCCCTGGTTGTTTGGCCTGGTTGTTTTTGGCCTTGGTGGCACAGTATATCATAGCAGTGCAAGTGCATGGCAAAGGAAGTCTGTTTACTTCTGGTGGCTAAGAAGTGAACAGAGAAGATAAGCCCAGGGTCCCAATATTCCCTTCAAGAGCATAAACGCTTCCATGACCTAATTTCCTTCCACTGGGCCCTACATATTAAAAAATTCCACCACCTCCTAATAGCATCAAAGACTGGTGACCAATTCTTTAACATATGGGCTTTTGGGGGACATTTAAGATCCAAGCATAACACATTCTAAATAACAAAGATTCTCCAAAGAATATCTCAAAGATTAACAGTATTTATTTAGAAATATTAGTTCATGGGAATACACATGCTATAGTGAACTGAGTTAATTCAAAGAGGATGAGGCAAAGGGAAATTTTTAAAGGTGAAAAGGGAAACTTTTACATATGATATATGGATACAAAATTTGTTGGTTTTGGAGACCTGAAACAGGAATTGGCAATAGCTTGTTGGGTTTGAGGTGCCCTTGTTGGCAAGCGTTCTATCCAGAGCATCTTGTCCGAAACGTTGTCTTAAACAATGCTAAAGATAAACTTCATTGCAGAAATCTGCAAGGAGTGCATGAGATGGATGGGTGTGTATAGAACTAGAGAAAATCTATGGTGGGGCTTTAGAAAGTTCTTGAGAGGGTACTTATCTTATATAAGCAGGCATGAGCCCTCCCTTCCTGGCTCCAGTTCTGTCTGGGTATGACAAGAACAATCATCTTGGTTTTAATAACTTTCATAATGATAGCGAGCAGAGGCTGGTTGCTGGGAGGAGGGGCTGGTTGTCAGGCTATGCAAGAGAGCTGATGGACAAGGGTCAATGGCTGTCCTGGAACAAGCTTCCCGGAGACAGCCTTGGCAAAGTTGGGTGCTCAGGTACTTGCTGGAGTCTTTTAATAATTAGAAAATTAACTTGGGGGCTGGGGATGTGGCTCAAGCGGTAGCATGCTCGCCTGGCATGCATGCGGCCCGGGTTCGATCCTCAGCACCACATACAAAGATGTTGTGTCTGCTGAAAACTAAAAAAAAAAATAAATATTAAAAATTCTCTCTCTCTCTCTCTCTCTCTCTCTCTCTCTCTTTAAAAAAAAAGAAAAGAAAATTAACTTGGTAAAATGCTGTAGAGCAGGCTGAATCAGCTTATCCTTAAACAAAAATCCATTTCATCAAAACCATGATGAAATAACCACCTCACATCCCTTAAGATGGCTGTTGGTAAAAAGATGTAAAACAAGTGTTGGCTTCGATGTGGAGAAATGGAAACTCTTGTGTATTGCTAATGGGAACGTGAAATGATGTAGCTGGTGTGGAAAATAGCATGTTTGTTCCTCAAAAAAAAAAAAAAAAAGATTAAATTTAGAATTACCATATGATCCAGCAGCTTCACTTCTTGGATTACCCAAAGAAAGCAAAAGCAGAGACTTGAGATATTTGCTTTGTTCATAGCAGCATTATCACAATAGCCAAAATAAGGGAATGGTCCTTCAAGTTTTCATCAACTGACTGATGGTGTGTTTTCCATTATTGTATCGACACCTGGTATTAAAAAAAAAAAAAAAAAAAACAATAAAAGAAAAGGCTTATTTTGGCTCCTAGTTTTAGAGGTTTCAGTCCATGGTTGGTTGGCACCATTGCTTTGGGCCTGTGGCGAGGCAGAACATCATGGAGGGCATATGTTGCAGAGGAAACTGTTCACCTCATAGCAGCCAGGAGATGAAAGAGGGAGAAAGGAAGGGAACAGGGTCCCCCAGTTCCCTTTGGGGCACACCCCCAATAACTTAAGACCTCCCACTAGACCCCACCTCTTTCTTTTTAATATTTTTAAGTTATACTTAGACACAATATCTTTATTTTGTTTATGTATTTTTATGTGGTGTTGAGGATCGAACCCAATGCCTCATATGTGTGAGGCAAGCGTTCTGCCACTGAGCCACAACCCCAGCCCCTAGACCCCACCTCTTAAAGATTCTACCATTTCCTGATGGTCACTATAGGCTGGGGAAGGAACCTTCAATGCTTGGATCTTAGGGTAACATTCCAGATCCAAATTATAGCAGATAGATAAACAAAACATGATCTGTACCCACAAGAGAATATCATTCAGCCTTTAAAAGAGGGAAATTGTGGCACATGTTGCAACATGCATGAACCTCAGGAACCTTATGCTCAGTTAAGTAAACCCATCACAAAAAGACAAACGCTGTATGATTTTGCTTGTATGAGGTACCCACAGTAGTAAATTCATAGAACAGCAGAAAGTAGAAGGGGAGCTACCGGGGGCTGGGGGAAGTGGGAAAGGAAGAGTTGGTGTTGAAGGGGGATCACATTTCTGTTTTGTAGGATGACAAAGTTCTAGTGAGAGGTAGTGGTGATGCTTGTGCAAGTGGGAGTGCTGTTAACACCATTGGACAATCCACATAAAAACGGTTAAGATGGCAACTTTTATGTATATTTTATGAAAATAAGAAAGATCCTCTTCAGATTCCATGGTCTCATCCCTGAGAGGAGCAGTGCTAATAAAATGCAGTTACACAGTGGAGACACTTAGAAGATGAGTTGTCTTAAAGTAGCAGCTGAGGTCCAGGTACCCACTTCTAGACCCCAAGGCTTCCCCACTTTCATGAAGGAGGGCATCCCTGGCCCTGGGATGGACACATGCTTTCTTGCTGCCTTTTCTGTCAATCCCTTGCTCTTGATATAGACAGACTCCTGCTAGGGACATGCAGAACCCCCCTGCCCCCACAAGGAGGGAGACAGACAGCAATTAGTTTCTGCTGCTTCTTTGACTTTTCCAGACCCTGACAGATGTAGCTGTTTTCCTCTCTGTGTGTTTCCTTGGCACCAGTCTTCAGCCCGCTCCTGTCTCCTGAACCTGTGGGATGATGGCTTGTCCACTTGTTTGCATTCCCCCTGGGTCTTAACTCCTCTACAGAAGGGCACATGTCCTGTCCACTGGGAGGCTCGTGGTAAACATTTGTTAACGGTGTCTAAATAACCCTGAGTAACCATTGCATAAGGGGATGAAATCAAACCTCATTTGTTATGAAGAGATTTCAGAGTTGTCTTCAGGTTACTCAGAGCTGACCTCATTTACCTGTAGCCTCTATTGGGTAAAAGAATCCAGAGTTACTGCCAGATCTGAACATTTGTAACCCTGTTGTCTTTATCTATCCTTGAGAAAAGATCATGCATAAAGAATACAGAGAGAATTGGGTGTCAGGAGGGCTTGAGTGGCTCCCCAGCCTGTACTGTTTTACTTGATGCTATTTCCATAAGTGAGGATAAAGACGGCTGCTATGTGGTAAAGAC
Organism: Marmota marmota marmota; assembly: GCF_001458135.2. NCBI lineage: Eukaryota > Metazoa > Chordata > Mammalia > Rodentia > Sciuridae > Marmota > Marmota marmota. Next base: position 3,179,884 of record NW_026000229.1, read on the forward strand.
TGGTGTCCCACCCTTGTGCTTCTGTCATGGTTCGGGGACTGACTGGCTCAGCTGCCAGCTCTTGCTTGGGGTCTTTCAGGTGGTGACAGTCCTGTAGTGGCTGGGGCTAGACTCCTCTCAGAGCTTGAACTGACCATATAGGCTGTCTTCTTCACTTACAGGTCTGGGAGAGCAGAAAGCCAGGGCCTTGCTGAGCCCCTTCCCTGCCTTCCTCCCACCTCCCTTTCTCTACATGGCCTCTTTGCCCTTGCTGTTTGGTCTTCCCTATCGCAAGGTGGTCTCAGGGCAGTCGGAACCCTGACAGGGTGGATAGCTTCCCCTTGACCACGCCTCCCAGGGCTGCACTAATCCCTGGAATGCCATTTCTGCAACATTCTTTTTTTTTTTTTAACCAGGGATTAAAGCCAGGAGGGCTTAACCATTGAACCAAATTCCCAGCCCCTTTTTTTTTTTTTTAAAGATAGAGTGAGAGAGGGAGGGAGAGAGAGAGAGAGAATTTTTAATATTTATTTTTTAGTTCTCAGCGGACACAACATCTTTGTTTGTATGTGGTGCTGAGGATCGAACCCGGGCCGCACGCATGCCAGGCGAGCGCGCTACCGCTTGAGCCACATCCCCAGCCCCCCAGCCCTTTTTAATATTTTATTTAGAGACAGGGTTTCACAACGTTGCTTAGGGCCTTGCTAAGTTGCTGAGGCTGGCTTTGGACTTGTGATCCTCCTGCCTCAGCCTTCCAAGGCTTTGGGATTACAGGTATGTGCCACCGCTCCCAGCGTCTGCCATGTTCTTTTGGCTTGCTTGGGGCCAGTTCAGTTCCTCATAGATACAAATGTATAAGGACACACATTGCAGTAGGTGTGATACAGAAGAGGTAGTTGAGGGCTGGAGTGTGTGCCTGATCACAGGCTCTGGTGGTAAAGGGATTTGAACCTAATTTGGGATGATCGATCTTCCTTCTTTCCTTTCTTCTTTCCTTCCCTCTCTTTTCCTCCTTTCCTCCTTTTTTGTTTTTGGTGCTGGAGATCGAACCCAGGGCCTGTGCATTCAAGGCAAGCACTCTACCAACTGAGCTATATCCCCAGCCCCCCCTTCCTTCTTAACCTATCTTTCTTTTATTCTTCCTTCTCTTGTCTCTCTCTGCCTATTCCATTACACTCTGGGTTCCATTTCCAGCAACTCCCCAAAGGTAGTTACAGTACAGTATGCATATAATATAATTAACTTCTCAGTCCTTTAGTTAAGCCCTCAATGATTAATCAATTCTTTTTCTGTTTTAACCAGAAGGGGCTGGAAAAGATCACTCTTTCACAAGGGAAATACTCAGTACCATTCTCCCAGATACTTCTAGGCTAGGAACCTTGAGAGTAAACTGGCTGACATTGCCTAGATCAGTATGAGGAGACTCAGCCCTCACAGAGACAAAGGTTCACCTCGCTTGTTCTGCCCCATCAGAGTGCTTTGATGTTGTATAATTATTTAGCAGAGTGTGTCATGAATTGCCAGTTCCTGGGAATAGTCATATTTTTTGACAAGCATTTCTTTTTTCTCTTTTTTTGTAGTTATAGATGGACACAATACCTTTATTTTATTCATTTATTTTTATGTGGTGCTGAGGCAAGCATTCTACTACTGTTTAAAATCTGGAAAGCAAAGAAAACTATGAATAAGAAAGTGAAAAGTATTCATCACTCCACCTTAAAATAGCCACTCTTTCAATTAAGTTCATTGGTTTCTGATCACATCAAAAATACTTTATTTCAAAATTGAATTTCAGTGAAACAATGTTGTGTACAAAACATAACAAATATGTCGAGTAGAGATATAAAATAAACACCACCCATCTGACATGTAAGAAATATATTTCCTTTATATTCCTTAAAATCATTTAAAAAAATTTTTTTTGGTTGTGCTCGGGATTAAGTCCATGGCCTCATGCATGTTAAGCTTATACTTAGCCACTGAGCTACAATCTCTAGTCTCCCCACATAGTTGTTTTTTTTTTAATATATTTTTTTGTTGGGGGTGGGGTTGCAGCTCAGCGGTAGAGCGCTTGCCTTGTATGTGTGAGGCACTGGGTTCGATCCTCAGCACCACAAAAAATAAATAAATAAATAAATAAATAAATAAAATAAAGGTATTGTTTTAGGTACAACTAAAAAAATTTTAAATATATATTTTTTGTTGTAGATGGACACAAAATACCTTTATTTTATTTTTATGTGGTGCTGAGGATTGAACCCAGTGCCTCACGTGTGTTAGGTGTGCACTCTACCAATGAGCCACAACCCCAGCACCCTGACACCTTTTTTATTATGTAAAATCTTAAACATTTACGAAGTAGAGAGAAAAGTGTAATGGATCCCATGTGCATATCCTCTACTTTAGCAGTCATTGAACTTGACCAATCTTGTCTATACCCCACTATCACTCCTACCCCATCCCAAATAATTTTTTTTCTTTTTTTGGTGCTAAGGATTGAACCCAGGGCTTTGCTCATGCTAGGCAGGCATTCTACCACTGTGGATTTAAAAAAAAGAAAAAAATCCCATTTCATCTACATATTTCAGTATGTATCTTGTCTTTGTTAAACACAACCATGGTACCTTTAGTGTATCTAAAAATTAACAGTAATTTCTTTTTTAAAAGCTATTTTTAGTTGTAAATGGACACAATACTTTTATTTTGTTTTTATGTGGTGCTGAGGATTGAACCCAGTGCTTCACACGTGCTAGGCAAGTGCCCTACCACTGAGCTACAACTCTAGCCCATGGTAATTTCTTAATGAACTTATATGCCAGTGTTTACATTTCTGTGATTATCTCATAAGTTTTCCCCAGCTTATCTTTTAGAGTCAGGATCTTGTAAGACTCAAACTAACATTACAACTGGGTGGTCCATCTCCAAGTCACGCACCTTAAAATGAGACAAGATACACGAACGGATCCTCTATATGCCAGTATCTGTACTGTAGTTGTGTGTAGTCTTGTCATGGGCTCACCCTTCCCCGTTTTTAAACTTTCTTTGAAAACACATCTAGTGGTGTTATGAATGTTACTGTTCCCTTTTGTAGAGCACGGGTATTTCCCATTTTTTTGCTATTATAATATAATAAATATCCTTGTATATAAAATTTTTGAGTGTTGAGTATTTCTTTTGGATAGGTCCCTGGAAATAGAATTTTAAAAGTGATGATATTTTAATAAACTATACAGATACATTGCTGTGTTAGTCAATTTTCTATTACTTTAACAATTGCCTGAAACAACTAACTTATATAGAGAAAAGTTCTATTTTGGCTTGCAGTTTTAGAGTTATGGCCTATGTTTAGTTTACCTCATTGCCAGGAAGTGAAAGAGGAGGAAAGGAATCCCATTGTCTCCTCAAGGGTATACCATCAATGACCTGAAGAGTTCCCACTGGGGCTGGGATTGTGGCTCAGAAATAAATATTAAAAGAGTTCCTTCTAAACCCCATATCCTAAAGACTTCACCACCTTTAAACATACAGGCATTTGGGGGATATTTAAGCTCTAAACTATAGCCGTGGTCAATTTGATTTCTAAGAATATCATATCTATTTTCATTCTTGCCAGCACTGCCTGAGAAAGGCCTGTAAAAATATATTTTTCATCATTTTGAGTTTTCTCTGCTATAGTCCTTTCTAGTATGATGATTGTAAGCTCTTTATCCTAGATTATTCCGTTCACATCAACAGAGCACACTAGTCCAGGTAAAATACCTGACATCTATCTGTCATGGAAATGGGAATCTGCCACTTTGGCTTCTCTGCCCTTGGGATGGGTGGGACAGCCTCTGTCCCTGGGATGGGGAAAGGGAATCAGAAAACTCTTCAGTGGTTAAGGCAAAGAGGATGGGGTTGCCCTGTGAGGGCAAATACCATGTCTTGTGAGTCTTTGTATCCACTGATGATTGTTCATTGATGATTCTCAGTGAAGATTTGGTAGATGGATAGAGTAAAGAAACAGAATACAACTATTGTACCAAGCATCTCTGGAGGTATTAGGAATAGTAAGGAGAATGTATTAATGTGTGCTGAATTCTTACTTGAAACACAAAAGGCCATGTCTTATATAAACTGTGAGAAGCTTAAAGTGACTAGTTGTTTGTCATCTTTGGGCTAATCCAGAAATTCAATTAATTAAAAAAAAATTTTTTTTGATAGTTATGTATGGACAGCATGCCTTTATTTTGTCTATTTTTATGCAGTGCTAAGGATTGAACCCAGTGCCTCACACATGCCAGGCAAGTGCTCCACACTGAGCTACAGCCACATCCATCAACTAATGTTTTTATTTAAAAAATTTTTTATTAAAGTTTTTTTTAATGGGCTGAGGATATAGCTCATTTGTAGAGGCTTGTCTTGCATGCACAAGGCCCAGGGTTCAGTCCCCAGCACTACCAAAAAAACATTTATATCTTTAAGCCAGTTTATTGAAATTTGTTTGACATGTATACATTTGCATGAGTGTGGGGATGAGTATGTATCTATGAGATTGTCATCAAGAAATTTAACTACTGGAGCTGGGGTGTAGATCAGTGGTAGACTGCTTGTCTGGCATGTGTGAGGCCCTGGATTCAGTCTCTAGAGTAGGCTGCACATATCTGAAAGGGATGATTTGATGAGCTTTGAAAAATGAACACTTAGTTGCAACCAAGACCTCAGTAAAGTAGATCATTGCCACAGCCCTAGAAAGTGCCTTCGTGTCTTTTCCCATTCTGTCTTCCCTCTGCTATGGTATCCATTATTCTGATATCCATTTGCATATATTGAATCAGTTTCACTTATTCTCAAAATTCATATGAATTGAATCATACAGTATGTATCCCCTGATGTCTACTTGTTGAGTGTGGTTTGAAGATTCATCATGGTGTGTGTTATCTACTAGTAGTGAATTCCTCATTATTGCTAAGTAGTGTTCCATTGTTTGAATATGCCACAGTTTGCTTATCCATTCTCCTTTTGGTGAATATTTTGTTTCCAGATTTTTGCTATTTGAATAAAGCTGCAATGAGCATTCGTGTGTGTGTGTGTGTGTGTGTGTGTGTGTGTGTGTGTATATATATATATATATATATCTTTTTATTTTTAACTTTATGGCATGGGGATTGAAACCTGGGCTTCACATGCTAGGCAAATGCTTTACCACTGAGATATACCCCAGCCCCTCTTTTGGACTTAATGTTTTCATTTCTCTTGGATAAATACCTTGGAGTCATAATGCTAAATTATAAGGAAGATACACAATTAAATTTTAAGGAACTGCTAAATATTTTCTCACTACAGTTATACCATTTTATACTCATTAGCAATTTGTAACAGTTTCAATTGCTCCGTATTCTTTCCAACATTTGGTCTTATCTGTTTTTTTGTTTTGTTTTGTTTGTTTGTTTATGGTGCTAGAGATCGAACCCAGGGCCTTTTGCATGCAAGGCAAGCACTCTGCCAACTGAGCTATATCCCCAGACCTGTTTTTGTTTTTTTTTTTTTAATTTTTATTTTATTTAATTTTTTAGGTGTAGTTGGACATAATACCTTCATTTAATTAATTAATTCATTTTTATGTGGTGCTGAGGATCAAATCCAAGTCCTCGCATGTGCTATGTGAGCACTCTATCACTGAGCTACAACCCCAGCCCCATGTTTTTGTTTTTTAATATCTTTTTAGTTGTAGATGGACACAATACCTTTATTTTATTTACTTATTTTTATGTGGTGCTGAGGATCAAACCCAGTGCCTTGCATGTGCTAGGTGAGTGCTCTACCACTGTGCCACAACCCCTGCCCTCTTTTTTACATATTTTTTAAGTCAGGACATTCATTTCAAAGGACATAGTGATCCACTCCTCTTTACTATTAGCATTGACTTCTGTTGTTGCTGTTAGGAGCATACACGAGTGGGGATGATTTCCACGCTATAATTAAATACATAAATTAGATGACTATCTGCATTTTTACACTAGAAAGCTGTATTTTAAATATATGTTACACACATTTATAACTAAATGGTAGGTCGTAGAAGCCACAGCTCATCTGTACAGTGTCACTTCCAGTTGATTTTATCATCCTAAATCTCTTTTTGTATTTGCACAAATACTTCTTTGTTTTATAGTTCAGCTGTTACAAACAACCATGCAACTCTTATTTGGCAACCAAGGTTTCCAATGAGAGAAAAAGCCCTGAGAATTTTGCTACTGTTAACCTCTGTAGCCCACCCTAGATGGGACTGAGTGCAATATGAGGTGTGAGTATATGAAAACAAACAGAAGGTCCCCAGCCTTTCTCAATTCCTTCTCTCCCTGTTCTTGCTAAGACCAGAGACTTCAAGAGTAAAAGAGGACAGGTGATAACTGGAAAGATGAGAAATACGGATGAGGCTTAAACAGGTACCTCCTGAGAGTGCCATCTGAAGACTAGGGGCTTTTAGGGATGATTACCTGTGAGAATAGAACTGTGAAGAATCCCAGTGGTTTGGGGGCATTATAGGGAGTGCAGGCTCCCAGCAGCTCTTGGTTGAAGAAAGAGGAGGGAATGTAGGACAGTGAGCTCAGCGAGGAAGCTGGGCACCATATGGTTGGTACACACTTCTGTGCTCTTCCTTCAGGACAGAGCATAGGACTTGCTGCTGGACTGAGTTCCTCCTGGACCATGTGCTTTGATACACAGCTAGGAGTGTAGGCAGATATTGGGTTATGGAGCAGGTATCTAGACCCAAAATTCTGACTAGTTCAATATCTATGGAAGCAGAAAAAAAATTAAGCCTAACATTGGCTTAAAAGGTAAGGGTGACCTAAATAACTTTTATACTTCAACAACTCCAAGTTCCTGCTTGGGAGCATGAGTTGGAGAACATGTAATACTTGGAACTTAACAGAACCCTATGATAAAGAGAGAACAAAATTCTGTCACTTCCTCATTCCTATGTACCTTATATTCCAGGTTTTTCCCATTTTGGTAACATAGTCAGTTTCAAACCACTGAAAGCATGTATTATATGATGATCAGTGGCATTGAGAAAACCTTGGAAGTGAAAAGGGAGAGTCCTGGGCCCCATCGCTCTGACTACTGATATCCTTGGGCCACCTTTGATTGCAGGAGGGTCACTATAGGTCATCTGCTCCCATGACTTTAAAAGAAATCATAGGTAGCTGCTCCCCATGACTTTATAAGAAATCATGCCCAAACCATGTTCATCACAACAAAAGGAGACACTTTTTTCTCTTCCTTGCCTTAAACATAGACTCTAAGAGGAAAGATTGTGATCACTTCCTCAATTCTAAAGTCCCTGTTATCTTTTATTTTTTTTTTATTGTGGGTTGTTCAAAACATTACAAATTTCTTGACATATCATATTCGACACTTTGATTCAAGTGGGTTATGAACTCCCACCTTCACCCCATACCCTGTTATCTTTTAAAAATTATATATAGAACATTAAAAAGCCATTGAGTAAATTACTATGTAAATATTCAAAGTGTGCTTCAGGATACTGTAGTAGGATGAAATATGTTAACAGTTATTTAAAGTAGTGAATAGGAATATCTACTTATATACAAAAGAAAGCTGGAGGGGCTATACTAATAACAGATAAAGCAGACTTTAGAAAAAAATTGTTACTAGAGATAAAGGGAAGATATTTTATAATAATAACATCATCCTTGCAGAAGGACATATCAATTGAAAATATACATGAAGTTTTGAGGGTGAAGTTAATGGTAGAGTGCTTGCTGAGGCTCTGCATTCAATCTTCAGCACTATACACACACACACACACACACACACACACCACGTGCAGCTAACAATAGAGCCCCCAAATACATAAAGCAAAAACTGACATGAAGAGAGTAATAGGCAGTTGAACAATAATAGTTGGGAACCTTCCTGCCCTTCTTTCAATAAAGGATAGTAAAATTGCTATCCTTTATTAGATTAATAAGGAAATAGAGGACTTGAATAGCTCTATAAGCCAACTAGACCTAACAGACTTCTGTAAAACACTTTATCTGATAACAGCAAGATGCACCTTCTCAAATGGACATAGAATATTCTCTGAAAGATCATATGCAAGGCCATGAACAGACATCAGTTAGTTGAAATTATACAAATTAAATGCCCCAACCAGTTTTGTTACTCAGCATTCTGTTGTTGTAACAAAATTCTTAAAATGATCAATTTATAAAAGAGGAAAGGTTTATTTTTGTTCACAGCTGTGGAGGTTTCCATCCATGGTCAGTTGGCCCTCTTGCTTTGGTCCTATGGTAAGATGGTATGTAATAGTGGGAGGATGTGGTAGAGCAAGCTGGTAACCTCTTGGTGGCAAGGGAACAAGAAAAAGAAAAGAGAGAGGAAGAGACCAGCATACACCGGTCCCCTTGAAGGGCAGGCCAGCAGTGACTTAAGACTTCTCACTTGGCCACACCTCTTAAGGGTTCCACCATCCTCCGTAGTGCCAACTAGACTGTGACCAAGCCAAAAGGAAGACTCAAAGTCTAAAGTCAGGAATCGATAAAAAGATATGCTGTATGCCCTTTAGAACAATTTCCAGAGACTTTAATCACTTTATTTATTAATGATGGAGTTTTATGGGGAAACTGGTTCTACCAGGCTTTTATACTAGTATTCTGGATTGGTTCTCATGACCTGTCACTATTCAGCATGCATTTTGGGGGTGTAAATAGCCACTGTGTGGTTAGCATACTCAAGAAATACAACATTAGGAATGAAAAAAAAATTAATGTTGATTATGTACTGATGGCTGATAACTGTTCTGCAGTGTTTATCATGCAGGCTTTGCTAAACTTTTGAGTCATGGGACATCCTGAGGCACATTTGCATCATACACACTCACAAGGGCCCAAGACAGGAGCCCCAGCAGTGTCAGGCCTCTTCTTCAGCTGGAGCCTGGCAGCAGAGGCAGAGCATGGCTCAGGGTCTGGATACACAGCTGCAGCCTGCAGGTGGCTCAGCTGTCCTACCTAGAAGCCTCATTTACCCAGTGTAACAGTCACAGAGGGAGCTCCAGAAGGCATAGTAGTCATGGCTGTGGGGGCACAAGCAATGGAATGGACACCACAGGTTCACAGGCCTCTATTCCAGGTGCTGTCTGCCCATCAGAGGTCATTTTTTGCCATATGTGCCCATTGCCTGGCAGCATGGCTATTGACGTTTTGGAGCCAGAACATGAACTATAAGTCAAATTCTCACATAGAAAGAGAGGAGTTTCATTAATCCTTTATCTACAGTAGTCCGTGTTCAGATTTTGCCAGTACCCCAGTTCTGTCCTTGATGGCAACCTATTCCCGCAGTCTTGCCTCAGCTGTTGCGTTTAGTTACCTTGGATCTTCTGTTTGTTTTAACCTGTGATGGTTCTTCAGTCTTTCTTTTTCTTCATGACCTTGCTGGTTTTGAAGGATGAAGGACAGCTGTGAGACAGTTTAGGTTTGTCTAATGTTTCCTTGTGATTGGTTTCAGGCTGTGCCTTTGGCAGGAGTGTGGTGGATGTTCTGTTAGGTTTTTCTCAATGCACCCACTCAAGAAGCGCTTGATGTCAAAATCCCATCGCTGGTTGTTTTAGTCAGCTCGTTCACTGCTATGACCAAAAGGCCCGATGAGAACAATTTTAAGGAAGAAAAGTTTATTTTGGGGCTCACAGTTTCAGAGGTCTCAATCCAAAGATGGCCGACTTCATTCCTTGGGGCCTGAGGCAGAACATCATGGCAGAACGGTGTGGTGGAGGAAAGCAGCTCAAACATGGCACCAGGAAGCAGAGAGCGAGCGAACTCTGCTCAACAAGGACAGAATATAAACCCCAAAGGGGCACCCCCAGGGACCTGCCCCCTCCAGCCATACCCTTCCTGCCTATAGTTATCACCCAGTTCATCTCTATCAGGGAATTAATTCACTGATTGTATTAAAATTCTCATAACCCAGTCATTTTACCTCTAAACTTTCTTGCATTGTCTCACACACATGAGCTTTTCTTTCTTTCTTTTTTTTTTTTTTTTAAGAATAGTGATGCAGGGAAGGGAAAAATATGATATAAAACATAATAATCAGTTCATGTATGTCCATGACACCAATATAAAACTGAATTTTTCACAAAGGTATACAATCCTGAACACAGATGAGCTTCTCTGTCTTCAAAGGAGCAGGAAAGGAGGGCATGTGCAAGTTACTGCAATCATTCAGTGATTTAATAAGAGCCACCTAATACAAGTAAGGGGAGGTGTGTTAATCAGCTTTCCACTGCAGTTGCAAAATACCTGAGGGAAAATAGCTTAGAGGATGAAAGATGTGGTTCAGGTTTCAGAGGTTGTAGTTTGGTCTGCTGGCTCCATTGCTTTAAGCCTGAGGTGAGGCAGAACATCATGGTAGAAAGGTGAGGCGGAGTAAAACTGACTGTCTCATAAAAGCCCAGACGTAANTTTTTTTTTTTTTTTTTTTTTTTTAAAGATAGAGTGAGAGAGGGAGAGAGAGAGAGAGAGAGAGAGAGAGAGAATTTTTAATATTTATTTTTTTTTTAGTTCTCGGCGGACACAACATCTTTGTTTGTATGTGGTGCTGAGGATCGAACCCGGGCCGCACACATGCCAGGCGAGCGCGCTACCGCTTGAGCCACATCCCCAGCCCCTCTTTTTTTTTTTTTTTTAAGATTATGATTCTTTTATTAACAGGGGTTTTGGTCATTTGAACCAAAAATATATATATTTAAGGGGGTCTTTGTTTTGCAAGGCAATCAAACACTTAGTGCACGTATGGTTTCTGACCTCAAACATCTGTTGGGTCACACATGAGCTTTTCTTTAAATTTTTTTTTTCAGTTGTAGATGGACACAGTACCTTTATTTATTTATTTTTATGTTGTGCTGAAGATCAAACCCAGTGCCTCACACATGCTAGGCAAGCATCTACCACTAAGCCACAGCCCCAGCCCTCACACACGATCTTTTGGGGGGGCATCTCGTATCTAAACTGTAACACTGGTGATGTTAACTGTGACCATTTGGTTAATAAGTTGATGTCTGCCAGACTTTTCTAGCATCAAAATAACTTTTTCTTTTTGTGATTAATTAATAAAAATAAAAAGGACCTATGGAGGTGATTCATTGACAATCTTGTTCTGAAACAAACAAGATAAAAATATAGCAAAGATATTTTTTGCAACCAACACAGGCTGACCTAAGAAAACAGATGCTTTCATTGGCTTCTTTTAGTATCCACTGATTCTTTCCTGAATCAGTTTTTATTGTGATGCTGTCAGATGGTGACATTCCTCCTATTCAGTCTTTATTTGTCATGATCATTATCATTGTTTGTTTGTTTTTTGGTACTAGGAATTGAACCCAGAGGTACCTAACCACTGAGCTATGTCCCCAGCTCTTTTAATTTTTTATTTTGAGACAGGGTCTTGCTAAGTTGCTTAGGGTCTTTCTGTGTTGCTTAGGATGGCCTTGAACTCCGGAACTCAAACTGCCCTGTCTTAGTACTACAGGAGCATACCAACTCATCCAGTTCAAACATTACTTAATGACCCTGTTTTGCTTTTTAAGTACTTATTGTAATACTTGTAGCTCTGCCCGCATATTAAGCAAGCAGGCTTTCTCTGTTTGTTATTCCAAATTCTTGTGGTTACTATTGAGAATTTAGAAGTCCGGTTAGAAAAAAAAGAATCCAGTTATAATTGGGAATTTTAATCAGGAAAAGCAATCAGAATAGGAACATTGTGTCATCTAACGAAGGACAATAGGTCCCAAAGGTTGGGAGGCCCTCTCCACTAAGTGCCTGTCCCAAGGAATGAGACAAGAACCAATGAATGTGATGGGGAGGCCAGACTGTCCTCACCTCTGCCTGCCCTGCTTGGGGATATGTGAGGATGACAAGAGAATACAAGGGAATAATGATGTAAAGTGTCAACACACTGAGTGGCTAGAAGGATCTGGTGCCCAAGTGGTTGAAAAGAGCTATATCAGAAGGATTCTAAATCAGGAAAATTGAGTAACCACTTTAAGGAGGAAGTCATTGAACCCTATAATAGTAAAATTATCATATAAATGAGTTACAGTAAATTCATGAGAGAGTTGGACTTTAAAGACTGTGTCATTTGGGAGTGATGTAAAACTCCATTCCAAAGAATACTCGTGTCTCTGTAGTGGCTTGCTGAGCCAAGAAAACTAATTTATAAAGCTTTCATCTGTTTTCTTAGGTCAGCCTGTGTTGGTTGCAAAAAATATCTTTGCTATATTTAGTGGTTTGTCATCTTGCTATTTATAGACTAAAGATTATTTATAGGGTGAATAAACAGCATGACATTCATTATTCTTTTCAATTTTAGTTTTCACATGATGATTTCTCTTTTAAGTTAGTTGCTTATAAACCTCCTACTCACTGACATATGTATCTTTTTTCTTTTCTTTTTTTTTTAAATTGTAGATGGGCACTACCTTTATTTTATTTGTTTTATGTGGTGCTGGGGGTCAAACTCAGTGCCTCATGCATGCTAGGCAAGCACTCTATCGCTGAGCCACAATCCCGGCCCCTGACATATGTATCTTACAAACCTACTTACATGACATTTTTCTCATTCTTCTGTAGGTACCTCTTATTTAACAGACATCGTGTGGTGGGCCGGCACAATTGCAAGTAAGTTGCCCTGGTGGTGAAGTCTGGTCTTTTTGTTTCTCTCTGAAGGTCAGTCATTCATCTGGGCAGGGCTGGAGCCAGCAGATGAGTTTGGCTCTGTCTTTTGGATGAGGGTGCCACTCTTCCTCTTCCTAGGCTTTGAATATCCATGAGGCCACCCACTCCCTCCTGAGAGTCACTGGCCTTACCCCCTTTGTCCTTTCCTTTTTTGGAAGGGAGTTCATGGAATGGTGTAGAATGACCACCAGGAAGGAGACAGCAGAGGCTCCTGCTGCCCATGCTTATTCCTGAATCCAGTCCGGGTGAACCTGCCCTGGGCCTGCTTACTCATCCATAGCAGGTCTGATGGCTTTTGGTAGAATTCCATGTGTTAAGCTGCCTCATTTTGCTCAACACATTTGATTTAAGAAGGAGCATTTCTTGACTCAACTCAGAGACCAGATCAGAGGTCATGTGCTATAATATAAAAATAAATAATAAAATCAGAGTTCAGAACTGTAAGAATGTAAAGGACAATTGTATTAGAGGTTTCAGAAATATCATGTGGTTTACTTGTTATATATTATCTGTTAAGCAAGACATTACCTGCCAAGGCTGATACTATTCATTAAAGAACTTCCCTTTAAGTATTCTCAGGTTGAAGGACTCTCCTTCAGACTCTCTTTGGATGGAGCCCCTGGGGCAGTCCTGTGCAGACAGCAGTTTTTACTTGGTGGCCCAATAACTTAGCCCTATGGCCAGCTGCCTTCTCTAGAGGGGGGTCTCAGGCCACTTGAAGATACATGGAAGGTCTACCCAACTTGGGAAGAGGCTGATCAATGAATAATAAAATACAGTTAGATAGGAATAAGATGGTCTGGTTTTCTATTGCACAGTATTGTACAGTAGAGTGACTGTAGGTAGTGATAACATTGCATATTTTTAAAAAGCTAGAAGAAAGGATTTCTAGTGTTTATACCATAAAGAAATGTTGTATGGTCAAGTAAATAGATATATTTAATTTAAACATTACACACTGTATACATGTGTCAGAGCATCACATGGTACCCCATAAGTATATACAATTTGTATGTTTCAGTTAAAAAATGAATTTTAAAAATAAGATTTTTTAAAAGATTATATTAAAAGTAGTGTTTTAAAATTATATAATTTTTTTAAAAACCTACAAGGATGTGTTAAGGAAGTAGAAATGTACTCAGTACTGCACTTATTGCCAGTTACTGCCAGTTACATTGGCTGTTTCCCTAAAGGGCTGGAGCTTTTCCCTGGCTAACTACACCAGTGAAGCTGCAGGATCTGCTCTGTGTTCTCATGACCCTGAAACATAAGTGACACCCAGATTTGCTTCCTCACAAGCAGTGGAAAAGAAGTAGCCCTTTCAGAGCAAGGCCTTGCAAAATTCAACTCTGTGATCAGTGCTAAAAGTGAGCTCTGTAATTGCAAGTAGTGTCCTTGTGATTCTCTTGACAGTGGCTGTTGGCCAGATTGGAAACTTCCTGGCTTACACGGCAGTCCCCACGGTCCTGGTGACTCCCCTGGGTGCGCTTGGAGTGCCATTCGGGTGAGAGCTGAGATTCTGTGTTTTGATACTGTATGTTAGTTTAGATTATGTTAAAAAAACTTTCCATTTTATGTGTTTCTGTTTTTTTTTTTTTTAAGAAAGGAAAATTCTAAGTAAAGATAGGGCTTCAAATTCCACTCTATATCATTTAATTTTATTCCTTCAAATGTAGTTCTGTGTATTATTAACCCTTCTCTTAGAATTTACTTTAGTGTACTTTAAATTCCAATTTATTCAAGGTTACCAGTGAATCTGATGCTATTCACTCTCAAGTACTTTGCTCTGGAAAATCTCTTAGAAATCAGAGTCTTCCTTAACACCCTGGCAAGTTATTCTGAGAAAGCACGAAGCAAAATGTGTCAATGGTGTTTTATTTGGGTGTTTAGCATCCTTTGCTGGACTCTGGACAGTGGCCCACATTACTCTATGAAATTATATAGGTTGGGACAAATTACTCATGGGTACCAATGTACATAAAATAAGGTTTATGATTCACACAGTAAGTAGCAAAGGATCCCCCACTCCCCACCCCCCAAAAAGGGCTCTCATTTGGTCCTGTGTGAAAACAAGAGTTTGAAGGGTGCTGCCCAGGTGTAGTGGTGCACGCCTGTTATCCCACTGGCTCGAGAGCCTGAGGCAGAAGCCTGAGGCTGGAGGATCGTGAGTTCAAAGCCAGCCTCAGCAACTGCGAGGCATTAAGCAACTCAGTGAGAATACAAAATAGGACTGGGGATGTGGCTCAGTGGTAGAGTGCCACTGAGTTCAATGCCTAGTACCAAAAAAAAAAAAAAAAAAAAAAAATTGAAAGTGCTTTGGGTTTTTCCTCTAGGTGTGTGCTTTTGAAGGTTTGCACACTGAAGCTGAGTCTTTCATGGTGTGAAATATCTGCCCACACCAAAGGTTCAGGGAATCCAGGGACAGAGAATGTGAACAGGTTTTCTTACCATATTTCCCAGATATAGGGAAAAGGAGAGGAGTTGAAGGCTGCCAGCTGTCAAATATTACAAATGGAATTCCTGAGACTGGGTAATTTTTTTTTTAAAGAAAGAGAGAGAGAGAGAGAGAATTTCAATATTTATTTTTCAGTTTTTGGAGGACACAACATCTTTTGTTTGTATGTGGTGCTGAGGATCGAACCCGAGCCGCACGCATGCCAGGCGAGCGCGCTACCGCTTGAGCCACATCCCCAGCCCTGAGACTGGGTAATTTTTAAATAAAAGAGATTTTATTTTGATTCATGGTAGTGGAAAGTCCAGGTTCAGGCAAGTGCCCCACGTTATTTGAGTTTGTGGCAGAAAGTGAAGGAGGCCAAACACGAGGAACAACCTCACATTAAAACAACCCATTCTAGTGATAACTAATCCAAACCTGTCAGAACTGCACTGTCCCTCTCAATGACTGATCACCTCTTACAGGCCACCAGCTCTCAATAATGTTGCCTTGTGAATCAAATATCAACATCAGTCCTAGCAGGGACAAACCTTATCCATACCGTAGCACTTGGCTGACTACAAAAATTATTTTTATGTGACATTTATTTTATAGCTCAACACATATCTTTGTGAACATATTTACATTCTGCTTTACTTTCAAATAAATCATTAATAAATAGGGTAGAAGAGAAATAAAGTTTCTAACTCATAGATTCATTGGTTTTCAGCTATATTCCAGACAGACCCCCAAATCCTTGGCAGAGAAGGGCATCTATGATGGATATGTTTATGTTTCACTTTAAATTCACTGAGGCTTAAAGTTCTGTGGTTTAAAAATCACAAACCATGTTTATCACATGTGAAGCTTTGGAACTATGTTGTAGCACATTGTTCTTATGCAGATGTGTTCGATCCCTGCGTGGCTTAGCATCACTTTGTTTTTTGGATGACTCTGAAAAGCTGGGAGGGCCAGAGTGGTGCTCACATCTAGAGTCACTCCTCCAGCTTCCTCAGTTCATTCCCCTGGAAGATAATCAAGCTAACCCCATTATCTTTTATGTGGCACATTTAATGTGTACATATTAAAATGCCTTGCCTAGGTAATTTCCTAAGAACTGTTCTTATGCACTTTGATAGTTGAGTTACTTAACCAGAAATGCTCACTGCTCCAAGTCTGCAGAGGATGTTATTCACCCAAAGAAATGTGGGACATGCCATTTTGGATAAAAGAGTGCCAACTCAGGATTCCCATTTCCTTTTCTCTCACCCTTTCCAAGAAGCGAACCCATGGCTTTGTGCGTGCTAGGCAAGTGCTCTACCACTGTGTTTCATTACAGCCTTAGCCCTGAACTACTACTTTTTTTTAAAAAAGAAAAAAGTTAAAATTAATTTGGAAAAAAAATCACAAAAATATAAGTGCACATATATGTATGTATACATGTATAGATATTTTATAAGACTTTCTTTTGATATTGGGATGAGTTGCTTGTATTACATAGACCAGAAATGAAAAGAATATGGCACTAGGAGAAAATAAGTCTATCAGAGAAAAGAATGAAGAACCCCAAAATATGTCCATTTTTCCTGTAACGATTTAATGAATGATAAAGTAAATATCAAAACATTTTAAAAAGTGGGTTTTTAAAAAACTTCTTATTTGGAAATTAAGAAAAAAGGTGCAAGTTTAGGAAAAATCTTAACACTCATATCACTTTGCTTAGACACATGTTAGTGACGTTTTAGCCCTCTTGTTCTATTAGTTACTTTCTTTATATTAGAGTTTCTTGCTTTGGTACTATTGACATCTGAGGCCAGGTATTTCTCTATCATGTATGTCCTGTGCATTGTAGGGTGTCTGGCAGCATCCCTGGCTCCACCTACCAGATGCCAGTAGCATTCACCCTCTCCCCAAAATGTCTCTGAACATCAGCAATTCATCCTTAGTTAAAAACCACTATTCTCTATGTATGTGGGATTTATTTTGTTTTTCATGTTCTGGGGTTGTTTATAAATCCATTTGAAGGTAAGGTTTGTTTGTTTGTTTGTTTGTTTGTTTTACAAAGGTGGGAATAGAACCCAGGGCTTCACATATGCTGGGCAAGCACTCTTCCATGAACTTACATTTCCAGCCCCTGAGATTAAGTAATAATGCATCATGATTATTATGTACTTCCAAAAACTAAAGAAATTCTCTGCATAACCACAAGTTGGCATTAATTTCAATTTTTTTTTTTTTTTTTTTTTTGGTACTGTGAATTGAACCCAGGGTGCTTTTATTTTTTTATTTTGAGTCACTAAGTTGCTGAGGCTGGCCTTAAACTTGCAGTTGTCCTGCCTTAGCCTTCAAGTAGCTGGATTACAGACATGTACCATGGTGCCTGACTCAGTTTTGATAAATTTAGTCTTGTTACAATTCATACATCTTTTTTTAAAAAAATTATATATATATAAAATTTTAGTTGTTGATAGGCCTTTATTTTATTCACCTATTTATATGCAGTACTGAGAATCAAACTCAGTGCCTCACTGGGCAAGCACTCTACCACTGAGCTACATTCCCAGCCCCAATTTCAATTTTTGTCAACTGACTTTAATATACTGGTGTTTTATAATGTTTTCCTTTATGTCAATATTTTTTCTTTCTAATACAAAATCTAGTCTAGGATCAGGAGCTACATTGAGCTTTCATGTCTCTAGTATTAAAAAAAAATCATCTTTTTTTTTTTTTTTTAAACAGTGCTAGGTTTGAACCCAACACCTTTCACATACCAGGCAAGCATTCTGCCACTGAGCTACAACCCCAGTTCCTTTTATTTCTCTTTAATAAATAGTATTGGGAAAACTGTTAAGCAAATTGTTAGGAACGTCAATTTAAATCTAATCATGACAAAATCAAAATGTGATTATGTGAGTTAAAATGCAGAGTAGCTATCAAGTTTGGAAATAGAGACAATTATAATATTAAATGGTGTGTTGATACTACATTTCTGTGTATGATATATGTGACATTACATGAAATATTCAAATACATTGTCCTTTACAAACAGCACAGAGGTCAGTGTGCTGTGGAAAGCTGCATTAACTGTTATTTCCACCACTCCCTGCCTAAGCTGTGGCACACAGCTACAGAAGATTTATGTTTCTGAACAACCTACATCTCTAACACATCCAGAGGAAATAATGCAGAGGCTCATTCTACAAAAAGAAGAAAATGTTTAGCTATGTTTCCAGACTTTATAGACTATGTATAGCTTAGACACATGTTAGTGACATGAAAAAAATAGAATTTCCTTCAGATCTTTGAAGTATAACAAGTTTCTAAAGTTGAAAGTAATGAAAATTAAAAAGTTAATTTTCTACAAGGAAAAAATAAGTAGACTGGGGAAAACAGTTGGTTAAAACTAGGATATGAAGAATTTTCTTTTTTTCTTTTTTTTTTTTTTTTTTAGAGAGAGAATTTTTTTTTAATATTTATTTTTTAGTTTTCGGCGGACACAACATCTTTGTATGTGGTGCTGAGGATTGAACCCGGGCCGCATGCATGCCAGGCGAGTGCGCTACCGCTTGAGCCACATCCCCAGCCCAGATATGAAGAATTTTCACAGAGGGCTGGGGTTGTGGCTCAGCGGTAAAGCGATTGCTTAGCATGTGTGAAGCCCTGGATTCGATCCTCAGCACCATGCTGTAGTTGTGCCCAACTACAACTAAAAAATAAATATTAAAAAAAAGAATTTTCACAGAATAATATGAAAATCTCAATAGATGAAATGGTGAAGGACAGGAACTGTCAATTTACACACAGGAAAATACGTTTAGGAAAATAAATTTATTCCACTAATATTAAACTTTATTTTCTTTTTTTTTTTTTTTTTTTTTTTTTTTTTTTTAA
>NW_026000229.1:3198946-3232372 GCF_001458135.2 Marmota marmota marmota
AGACACAACATCTTTGTTTGTATGTGGTGCTGAGGATCGAACCCGGGCCGCACGCATGCCAGGCGAGCGCGCTACCGCTTGAGCCACATCCCAGCCCCTAAACTTTATTTTCATTAGAATGTATTTAAGCTCCCAGATAAAAAAATAAATACCTGACAATTTAGTAGATGTTTGAAAGACAATAAGAACATCAGAGTGTCTGGTAAATAAATAAGTAAATATAGTGACTTCCATAAATATGTACTTGGTTTTTTTCTCTTCTTAGCTTCTTTAATAAGCAAGGTAATGATTATAATATATTATTTGGTTTTAGATTATATGTACTCACAAACATGCAGAAAAAAGAGGAAGAGAAAACAGAGCTACATAGGAATAGCATTATATCTCACTGGGTTACATTAGGATCAATTTATTCTGTTAAGCACTAAGAGAAAGCACTAGAAAAAAATTTAAATGTAACAAAAATATTCTTAAAGGAATTAAAATGTTACACTGAAAATAATTCATGTAATGCAAAAGGAAATAGTAAACGGGGAGCAAAAAAGACAGAAAGGATAGGCAGTGGCACACACCTATAATCCCAGCTACTCAGGAGGCTGAATTGGGTGTATCACACGTTTGAGGACGACCTAGGCAACTTAATAAGACCTTGTCTAAAAAGAAAAAATTAAAAGGACTAAATGCTCAGTGGTAAAGCATCATTGATCTCAATCCCTAATAAACATCCCCCAAGCCACAAAGGGACATGAGGCATATATAAATCTTACTGTTTCAATAAAAATTAAACAGCCTATTAAACAGTCCAAAGGCAGACACTATCAGGTTGGATAAAAATCACAGAACAAGTACTTCCTGTTTGACATTGACAGGGCATGTACTTGAGATTCAACTATACAAGCAGGTTGAAATAAAATGAAGGGGAAAAAAAGAATGACTTAATGACAGTTGCTGGTAAATGGGTGGACCTGAAGTCTATCATGCAAAGTAAGATAAGCCAATCCCAGAGAACCAAAGGTCGAATGTTCTCTCTGGATGCTGACACACAACAAGTGGGGAGAATAATAGAAGCTTAGTGCATTAGACAAAGAAGATGAAGGGAAGGGAGCAGAGATAGGAACAGGAAAGATAGTGGAATGAATCTGACATAACTTTCTATTTACATATATGAATATGCCACAGTGAATTTCTACATTCATGTATAACCACCATGGGATCCTAATTAGAATAAGATGTACTCCATGTTTGTATAAATATGACAAAATATATCCTGCTGACATGTAAAACTTAAAAAGAACAAATGAAAAAAGAAAAAAAATGAAGGAAAAATGAAGATTATTCTAACAGTAACCGTAAGAAAGTTGGAAAGGCTATATAGCAGACAATATAGACTGTAAAATAAAAATTTTTACTAAAGATAAAAGGGGTATTTTATAGTAACAAGATAGTCAGTGCATCTGGAAAGTAACAACAGTTGTAAAGAAATATACACCTAAAAACAGAATTCCAAATATAGGCAGCAAAACCTATATATGATTACACAACCAGTGTAACTCTCCATATCATGTATGGCCACAAAAATGGGAAATTTTACTCCATGTATGTATGTATTTTGTGTGTATTTTGGTACATTCTATTGTCGTGTATAAGTAAAAAGAACAAAAATAATAATAAAAAGAGCTGGGGATGTGGCTCAGTGGTTAAGTGCTGAGTTAAATCCCCAGTACCACCACTCCTGCGCCCCCAAAGAAAATCAAAACTGAAGTATGGGACATTTCTACCAGATTATATGCAAACATGACAAATTTTATGCCAACACATTAGATAACTTAATGGACACATTCCTAGAAAAAGACAAACTATTCTGTTTTAAGAAGAAGTAGAAAATCTGAATAATAACATGTAAATAGAATTAGTAATGGAAAAAACTTGCAACAAAAAAGTCAAGGCAGAGACGGTTTCACTGGAGTATTCTATCAGACATTTAAAGAATATCAGTTCTTGGGTTGGTGATATAACTCAGTGACAGAGAGTGGTTGGTTGCCTAGGTATGTGGGAGACTCTGAATTTGATACACACTACAGAATAAGGAGGAGGAGAAGAAAAAGAATACTAACGAAAAAGAATACCAACTCCTTACAAATCCTTCTAAAAATACAAGAGGAGGGAACCTTCCCATCTCACACAGAATCCACTATTTTCCTAGTAACAAAGCCAAAGATATCATAAGAAAACTATTAAGCCATTTCTTTTAGGAATATGATGGAGAGGACTTCAACAAAATACTAACCAATTGGATCCAATAATATATGAAAACAATTTCACACCATGACCAAGTGCCATTTATCCCAAGAATGCATTCTTAATGGAAAGACTGGATACTTTCTCCTTAAGACAAAAACAAGACAAACTGTCCACTTTTACAACCTCTGCTCAGCATCGTACTGCATGTTAGAAACAAAGCAATTAGGCAAATAGGTGAATTAAAAGGCATCCAGATTGGAAAGAAAGACATTAAACTGTCTCTGTAAACTGACTCTATTGATAGAGGACATGCTCTTGTATATAGAGAATCCTAAGGAATCTACTAAGAAACTGTTAGAAGTAATGTAAGTTTGGAAAGTGTGCTGGATACAAGATTAATGTATTAATCAGATTAAGAAGTAGAAATCAGTCCTATTTGTATATAGTAGTAGTACTGAGTGAGCCTAAAATGAAATTAAGGAAATAGTTCCATATACAGTAGCACCAAAATTAATTAAATAAGAACAAATTAACAAAAGAATTGCAAAACTGGGGTTTTAGCTCAGTGGTAGAGTGCTTGCCTAACACATGTGAGGCACTGGGTTCGATTCTCAGCACCACATAAAAATAAATAAATAAACATTTTGTGTCCATCTACAACAAAAAAATTTTTTTTAAAGAATTGTAAAACTCATACTCTGAAGACTGACTATACATTATTTGATGAATTTAAAAACTTCAAAACTTCCTACAAAACTGTAGTAATCAAAAACTGATGCTGGGATAAGGGTAGCATGTAAATTAATAGAATAGGGTGTATTCCAGAAGTACACCCTCACATTTCTAGTCAGTTGATTTTTGCTAGGGGTGCAGTGAGGAAAGAATAATCTTTTAAACAAATGGTACTGAGTCATCGGATATCCACATGCAAATGAGTAGTTGTACTCCTAACTCACTATACAAAAATTAACTGAAAATGGATCAAAGATCTAAATGTAAGAGATAAAACTATAAAACACTTAGAAGAAATGAGTTTAAATCTTTGTGCACAAAAGCATGAGGAACAAAAGAAAGGTAAATTGAATGTCATCAGAATTAAAAACCTTTGTGCTTCAGAGGATGCCATCAAGAAAGTCAGTGGAATAAGATGGTTTGGTCAAGACTCAGCCTGCCTCCCTTCTTTCTTCTCCCCACTGTCCTGGTCTCCCCATCCTCCAGGCCAGTTCCAGGCTGGGTTCTTACTCTGTGACCCTCATACTGCTCTAGTTTCCATTTTTCTGGGCAGCTGCATGGGCCACTCAGTGTAACATCTAGTCACGTATTCTCAAGTCTTTCTTTTTTCTTTTTTTTCCCAGTGATGTTGCTTACTTCCCCAGTTGCACTCTTGGGGTTACTTCAGGATAGAGCTGTCTAGGGACAGGAGCACAGGTGGTATAAGGCAGAAGATGGGAGCTTTGGCCCTATGAGTGTGTCGTCACCATGATTTCACATCTTGGTGCTGGGGCTCAGAAAATGATACCCTAAAGTGTGAATACTTTGGCACGCTGAGCTGGAGAAATAGTCTCAGACCTAAGATCTCACTCATCGATTCCCCACAATTGCCATCCCACCCCTTAGTCTCTCAGTCCCTGTTCATCCTCTTTCTTTCCCAGAGAACAGGGAGATGCTTTCTCAGAAGTTCACTTATCTGACAGAGGACTTTTTTGGAAAAGAAAATGCAGTTGTCTTAAACCCCTTCTCCAGGTATCTCATCAGATATCCAGAAGACATGAGCACTGGAGAAGAGGAGAGGAGAGTCTGAAAGTTGTCATCAAGCCCAGACACATTTTTCATCTATTCTTCTAAGGGCTGCTGAAGAGATTATCTGAGAGACTTTATCTACATAAGACAACTTGTATTTGCAGTGAAGTTCTATCCCTCAACTTCCTATAACTTTGCTACCTCTGCCAAGCCATTGTCTGTTCTTTAGGCTTATTCATTTACTCTAAAATTTATTTACTACCCCTCCAAAATTGCCAACAGTCACCTCTGCCCATTTCCCTCTCCTCTATGAAGAGGGTGTTTAGCTCCAAACATCTGTCATTTCTTTGAGTTTCATATTTGTGTGGATTCTTTGTTTATGCACTTAATGTTAGTCAGCTTTTTCATTTCTGTGACAAAATACCTGAGATAACCCCCTTAAGAGGAAGAGTTTATTTTGGTTCACAGTCTCGGGTTTTAGTTTGTAGTGGCTGGTGTCATTATTTTGGGGCCTGTGGAAAGGCAGTACATCATGGTAGACGCATGGGGCAGAAGAAGTTGCTCACATTATGGTGGCCAGAGTCCCAATATCCCCTTCAAGAGCATGCCCTCAGTGACCTAACTTCTTTCCACTAGGCCGAGCACCACAGGCTGGGCACCAAGCCTTCAATATGTGGACTTTTGGGGGACATTTAAAATCCAAACCATAAATTTACATGTTTTTTTTTTTTGCTATTAAACTATTTTCAGATCATTTCAGAGAATCTTGGAGGGCATAAGAGAAATTTCTTCTACCCTTCCATTAGTTTTGTGGCCTTACATTCAGTGCTGATCCTTTCTGAACCTATTTCCTTATCTGTAAAATAATGATGAAAAAAAAATAATCCAGTGCATTCATGAACCTGGTGTGTCATTTGCTTGGATGCTCATGTTCCCCAAGAGTCTTAGCCTAGTCACCAGCAGTGTAAGAAAGACCAGTAAGTACTGTGACTTACTGAAAGCCCAGGTTTTCCTTCAGAGAGAAATAAGAAACAAGATACACATTATAGGCTTGAAGGTTATAGATGTTTCACAAATTTATACTCTTTTTTTTTTGCTTTAAAAGAGTAATATGGGGGCTGGGGTTGTGGCTCAGTCGTAGAGTGCTCACCTAGCATGCTTGAGGCACTGAGTTCTATCCTCAGCCCCACATAAATGTAAAATAAAGATATTGTGTCCACTTAAAACTAAAAAATAAATATTAAAAAAAAAGAGTACTATGGGGCTGGAGTTGTGGCTCAGTGGTAGAGTGCTCACCTAGCACTCATGAGGCACTGGGTTCCATCCTCAACACCACATAAAAATAAAGTAAAGCATTCACCTATACCTAAAAACATTTTTTTAAAAAAGTAATATCATGTTTTTAAAATTTCAAGAATTAGAGAAAAATAATCACCCATGCTCCTATAATATTGTGATTCTTGTTAGCAATTTTAATAGTTCTTTTCTGTTATGTGCATTTTTCACTTAAGTGAATGTAAGTTTTTTTTTTTTTAATCATACATTACTTGTATATTTTGACAATTTTGTGACCTACTTTTCCACTTGGTTGGTTTTTTTTCCCTATTGTTTACTTTTATAAATAAGGAAATAATATTTTTTTTTGTTTTGGGCCACTTATTAAACTTCCTTTTCTATTCTGATATATTTTATATCTACTGGGATTCTAATATATAATGGTAAGCTTTAAGATGCCATTAACTGTATACTGACTATGCATGAAAATTCAATTTTTGTTGAAATAACAGCTTTAATAATTTCTTAAAGTAGGGATTTATTATTGCTCCTTTTTTTTCTATTTTTATAAACTAAATGATGGACTGGAAGTCATTTAATGGTAAAACATGTGCTTAGCCTTTGCAAGACTCTGGTTTCAATCCCCAAAATCTGAACCAAAAACAAACTAAATGAAAAATAAAAATGTGGCTATAAAGAAAAATGTGGGTTTTCTAGATAAAAAGCATCAGCACCTACTAGAAATAGGTTGGATAATGTGATTTATTTAAACAGTAATGACTTCTTTTATTTAATCAAAGGTCCATTTTAGCTTCTTATCTTCTGAAGGAAAAACTCAACATCCTGGGCAAGTTGGGGTGTCTGCTGAGCTGTGCAGGTTCTGTCGTGCTGATTATCCACTCCCCAAAGTCTGAGAGTGTGACTACGCAGGCTGAGCTGGAGGAGAAGCTGACGAATCCAGGTAACTCCTTCCTTGCAGCCAAGAGCAAGAGTGTTTGCCCAAGAAGTTCACACTTCCTAAGCCATGGCTGCAGTCTGGCAACTTCCCCGAGGTGTAGGCCAAACCTGTATCCACCCTAATTGGTCCACAGATTTGCATTCTTTGTGCTTCACGTACATGTGTATCACTTGGCTGTGTGTACGAGCCAGTCACAGCTGTGCAGCCTCCCTGAGCCTAGCTGGCCATGGTATGTGTGCACAGGTCACTCCCAGACCACCTGGTAGACCCATTCAGCATAATGACAAGCCAGTGCCTTATCTCAGCCCTCATCCCTGTAGGGGCTTCCTCTGCAACCTGGGTGCAACCAGAGCCATGAGTGGCTCCTCCTGACCTCTGGGTATCTCTCTCTTCCTCCACTGTCCCTCCTCCACACCCCTGCCCTCAGATCCCTGACTGGGCTAGGTGCTGTACCATCCAGTTTCTTCTGGTTCTTTTCATGCATTGTTCCTTCTGTGCGTCAGCTAGTCTTGCCCCCTCCCTGAACTTTTGTCCCAGTGGCAGCAGTCAGCATCTGCCAACTCTGTTCTGTCCCCACTCAGTGCTTCTCTCTGATGTGCAGCACTGGGAGCAGAGACCCCAGTTGTGTGTGCATATATTTGTGTTTGATATATAATAATTTCTAATTTTTTGTCAAATAAAAAACATTACATAAACACACCTGCCTTAAGTACAGATTACTTCTAAATTACTTCCAGTAGACTGTCTTGTGCTGCTTACCAACAATTTTAGACAGGTGGTGGCACAAAATTGCCTTCACACAGATGCCTCCAGGCCACAAAATGTGGGAACCCCTCTTTTGTAGCTTTCAATTAGAAGTGATGAAAGTAGCAACAAAAACATTTGTGAAAATTGAAAATGGGGGCTGGGGTTGTGGCTCAACAGTAAAGCACTCACCTAGTACGTGTGAGGCCCTGGGTTCAATCCTCAGCACCACATAAAAATAAATAAATAAAACAAAGATATTGTTTTATTTATTTTTTATTAATTTGTAGAACATACCCAATGGCTACTTACTTTTTGATACATGTGTCCAACTACAACTAAAAAATAGACATTTAAAAAAAATTGAAAAAGGGATCCATGGTGAAATTAGCCAAGTCTGTGTCTCCTTATGGAGTGTGGAGACTCTTACCATTGTGATATTCATTTATTTCCATAAAAGCCATAATATTTTGATACTGTAAGATATAAAAGTACAAAGATGAAGGGAGGAAAAGACCAGAGAAAGATTACAGAAGTAAATGTGAGTGTCCTGAAGGCTTTTGTTATTGGTGGTGGTGGTGGTGGTGGTACTAGGGATTGGATTCAGTGGTAAAAGGATGCTTTACCACTGAGCTATATCCCCAGCCCTTTTTATTTTGAGATAGGGTATTGGTCAGTTGCTGAGACTATATTTGAACCTGGAATTCTCTTGCCTGAGCCACCTTTGTAGTTGTGAGTTTAGTTGTGAACATACCCAATGGCTACTGACTTTTTGATAAATGTGAATAATGCCAAAATATATCAGATCCTAACTTATTTACATGTTTGGAATTTATATGTACAGTTGTAAATTATATATAATATGTCACAATAAAAATTAGGTATGAAGATACAATGATAGCAAAATTTTTTTCTTTTTAATGTGAAATAATCTAAAATATAAAATGGTATTATTCTGGGCACTTATTACCTTATAGATTTTCTAATATTTTTTTCTAAAGGTAAAAATACAGGATGAATTTTTGCCTCAGAAGAAATTTAAATTATCACTTATATTTTATATAAGAGATATGTGCTCTGTCATATTCAAAGAGGGTAGAAGTGAGGGAAATGTAGTGGAATGTTTTCCAAAGAGAAAATATCAGGACTGGGGTGTAGCTCAGTGTTAGAGCATGTACTTAGTATGTGAGACCCTGGGTTTAATTCACAGCACCACTAAAAAAACAAACAGATAAATATAAAGAGTGAATATTGTGAGGCATGCATTCTCAGTGATGGTAATATCACCCTCAGCTGTATAATAAATCAATGATACAGATATTTCATAGTGGTGAGCAAATGGGAGAAAGGTATAAAGTGGTTCCTAATATGGGTGATAATGAAATAAATGCTTGAGAAACACAGATGTGAAGAAAGAGTCACAAGGCTGAAGGGCATCTGGTGCCTGCTCTAACCTTAAAAAAATAAGAGGTGATGATCACACGAAAATAGGTTTTCCTGGCCATGCATTTTTATTTCTGCATAGCCCAGTTCGCACACATAGCTGCTGAGGCTTGTCGTTCAGCATCCCCTCTGGCTGCTCGTGTGCTCAGTCCTGCCCTCTCAACTGAGTTTGCTACTGTTCCCCTTTTTTTCCTGCCCCTCTGCACCACTTCCTCCTTGGCCACCACTCCTGCCATCTCAGCTGTCTTGATACCTGGGACCTATCTGAAATGTTGTCTGAACTTGTCCTTCCCAGCATCAAAGCCCTTTGCATTCCCTCTTGCCCAGACTTCTCCATGTTTATGCCCTGCTGCTTTCCTGACACTGTGCCTGCCCACTTGCTTATATTTAAGTTGCTTCCAAACATGTAAATAAGTTAGGGTTCCCCTAGACCTGCCCAAAGTTGGGCAGTATTTTCTTTTTGCATGAGCCTAACTGTGCCTTTCCTAATTTGTAGATGAGACTTCCAGGCTGCTTTTATCTGACCTTCCAGTGTCCCTTCTCTGGAGAGTCTCCCTCTGTAGGCCCCCCAAGAGCAGGTCTTCATAGTTCACCCATGAGGGGCAAAGCTCCCAATGCCTGTCTTTTGGGTTGCATGTTCACACTTGTTGATTTGTCTGCCTATCTGGTCTAGTTTGCATGTCCAGGCAGTTTCCAGCCCTGTGAGGGACAACTTGGGAATTAAATTCATGCAAAATATAACCTCCTATACACATAATTTTAAAGCAATCAGTATAATGCCTTAACTGAATATAAAGGTAAAGTAGCAGGATGCTACTTTGCAAAATGCAAATGCTTAGGTACATCTGTACAAGGCATACTGAACCCAGCCAACCCTGCACCATGCCAGGCATCAAACCTAGGGCCTTTTACATGCCACTCAAGTGCTGAGCTACATCCCCAGCCCCTATGAATGTTTTAATGGTAAACATAATGATGAGGAAAATGCACTTGCACAGTAGAGGGGTGGCTAGTGGGAGCACAGGCACTGCCTCAGCTTTGTCTCCTTGGGTAGTCACTGACTGGGGGACTGCCCAGGTCAATGTGTGCCATCTGTCTTGCAGTCTTTGTGGGCTACCTGTGCATCGTGCTGCTCATGTTGCTGCTGCTCATCTTTTGGATTGCCCCAGCCCATGGGCCCACCAACATCATGGTCTACATCAGCATCTGCTCCTTGCTGGGGAGTTTCACCGTGCCTTCCACCAAGGGCATTGGGCTGGCAGCCCAAGACATCTTGCACAACAACCCATCTAGTCAGAGAGCCCTGTGCTTGTGCCTGGTGCTCCTGGCTGTGCTGGGCTGCAGCATCATCGTCCAATTCAGGTACATCAACAAGGCTCTGGAGTGCTTCGACTCCTCCGTGTTCGGGGCCATCTACTATGTGGTGTTCACCACACTTGTCCTGCTGGCTTCAGCCATCCTCTTCCGGGAGTGGAGCAACGTGGGTCTGGTGGACTTCTTGGGCATGGCCTGTGGATTCACGACGGTCTCCGTGGGGATTGTCCTTATACAGGTGTTCAAAGAGTTCAATTTCAATCTTGGGGAAATGAACAAATCCAATATGAAAACAGACTAGGACGCAACCAGGGGTTGGGGGCTTGAGGAACAGGCCTCAAAGGTGGTCTCTGGTCCTGATTGGATGTGAAGTAGAAGAGACCCTCAATCCCTGATGTGAGAGTTGCCTGTGTACTAATGGGTGGTCGAGTGGACAGTGGGGAGCCTGGCTCAGCAGCAGAGCAGGGGCCCAGCCCTCTGTAGCCTGATGCTCCCAGTGGTTGCCTGGGCATCATCTCTCTCTGATGAGACGAATCTCATTTTCATTTCCATTAACCTGGAAGCTTTCATGACTACTCTTTCCTTTTAAAACATTTTAACATGATTTAATGAGTAAATAAAGATGGGCTCTTTCTGGTTAGTCTTTGCAGGAGAGCAGATGTTCTTAATTAGAAGATTACTCTGGAAATGAGAAAAATTCTTGTCTTGAAATCTGGCTCTGTACAGTAAATGTGACTGTTGTTGTGTTAGTTTGCATTGAGCATGTATAACATTCAGGTACCTCATTCACATAAGAGGTATATACATTGAATTGTTTTTAATTCTCTAACAAATAGGCTCTCTCCTGCACCCACCCAAGACATTTTAATAGCAAATAGAGAGAGAACAGTTAATGAATGTGATGCAGTGTTCCATTGGCAGGATGACCTTTCAATAGCTCAAATCAATTTCAGTGCCTTTATCACTTGAATTATTCACTTAATTTGACTATTACTGTATGTTCTCTTAAATTAGAATAATGCCACTTCCTTGGTTATACCTTAACATTTCAATGTTCAAATTATAAATAATTGTAAAGCAATTAGAAATAATTGTGTATTCATTGGAGGAGAGTCAAAACTAAAGGCACATGAGCAGATTGACCCACTTAGCATGTAGTTATTGTCCAAGTAAAGACAATTGATTAAGTAGCATGAGGTATTTTATTTGCATTCAACCTATGTAATTGGGATCCAGTATCAAATATATACACATTCTCTTTCAGCAAGCATTTGTGGCCATCCAGAAGAAATAAACTATTTAACTTTAATAAGGCTATTAAAGGAGAAAAAAATTGTTTAATAGCACATATGTAGAACCCTTTTTAATACAGAACCAAGTTGGAACACACATAGTTTCAAAGGAGTTTCTAACAAAGATGGAAACAGTTTGACCTTCTTGTTTCAGATGTAGAACATTCTTGAGTTCCTCACCCAGTATCTCACTAAATTTCCTGAGTGAGCACGAGGCTCTGGATTTGATTCCCAGTGCCAGAAACAAAACAATTCTTAAACGTAAAATGGCAATTAATTATGCCAACATTTGGATAAAAGAGATCTTTCTTCTGTCCATAACAACCTTCCATGTGTATTAGACTGGAGCAGAACACAAAGTGATGCAAAAATTTCATCACTATATTGTATGATTCACATGCAGTGTTTTATCTGAATAGGGAACTATGCTAAATTGAAAGGTGGGCTTGGGTAAAGTAGATTAGGTGAAATAGAACTTGAAATTTAATAATATCCAACTATAGTTACTTTAAAAAGGTGTTTTTTTCCAGGTAAAAAGAACATTTCTGAAGTAAAAATCCAAAGAATACCTCCCTAAAGTTTTGAACAGAGACCAAATAAAATGAGACTAGTTTAACATGAAGCAAAAATATACCTTTATGAATTAAAAGTACATGTGATGATCCTGGTTTGTCAGTGATTTGTGAAGAGCAGCAACAAAATAATTTCAAAAAATTTAAAAATCTTACTAACTGGTAGTTAATAAATATTCCAAATGTCCATTCCTCTTTCATCAGCTCTTTAAGGTTATTTTTTTAACACTGGCATTTTTAGAAATATTACCCTTCATTTATTGAACTAAAAGTTGCAGTAATTTTGGCACAAAAGTAATTTTCTAGTTAAGGAGATGTTTGGGAAAGAATTAACACATAATTATTCAAGAATATAAGAAAGTTCATAATTTAAAAATTATGTTTTGCTACAACTTACATGTGAAGCTTATTTAAATGCCTCTATTGGTGTACCTTTCTATATTTTAATCCACAATTATCCCATGGATATTCAGAGTTGTGAATTTCTGGATGATATTCCCTATAATTTTTTTTTAGACTCAAACAAAAATCTCACAGTATTAATAGCTCTTCTGAAGGTGACTGGTCCTGGAACAGAATCTCCCAGATTTATATATATTTAGTAGATTGCTTTAGCAGGATACATAGCTTTTGTTCCAGTAAACAAAGTTCATGTCATTCATTGTTTTTCATATGTGTGACAGTAGCCTCTGAGTAATTGACATGACCAGGGTCTGATGTTCTAAATTTAACATGAAGCACATAAATTCAAATTTCTACTATCATTCCACAAATTTGCTTTTTTCATAATTAACTTGGAAATACAAAGAAAAAAAGGACCCCAAATTGAGAGTTTCAGGGGAGATCCTAATATGGAAATGGATCTCTTATAGGTCTTTCCCAAAGTAAAGCCTGTGAAACATTTTCATTATGATGTTATTCTTTGATTTATCTCTGATAAAACCAAGAGAAATATCTACTGTATATTTATTTTCAAGTTTTTTTTAATCAAAGGTTTTTGATTACAATTTTCAGAATTATTCTTGATAGATACTTAAATAGGCTATTCTCTCCTACTTGGACAATGCCTTGTTTTCTCACGTGAATTCTATTCTGCTTATTGACCAAGTATAGAACCAATTTAGGATTCTTAACATAAACCTAGCCCAAGGATACCATCCTAGCATTTTGCAATCTGCATAACCACTGCATTTCTGTGAGGCCCATGCTAGGACCTTTGGGGAGGAATCTGGTTTTCTGGTGGCTTTGCTTATCACTCAGACTGTCATTTCATATTAGAATGTTAATATAATACACTTTGCTGCTCTTTGTTGAGCAGTAAGAAATATTCTTTTAATTCCTACTTCTTAAGCCAATTTGTTATACTCAGTTTATTCCCAGAAGTTAATTCCAGCAGTAATATGTTGACCTTTGTTGTTGTTCTTTGGGTTTTACATTTCTTTTCTGATAGAAGAAAACACTATTCAAATGGGTAGTTACTGCGCCTCTTCCTTCTTCCTAGACAGCTCAGCTCCTGGTAAATACTATGCTCAACTTTTAGAGGCCAGTTTCTAGACTTCTGTAAAGCACTCAGATGCAGTGTCTCCCAGGTGTGGACGAACACTCAGTCAACAGAAATAGGTATTGATGAGTACAGACCACTGCCCTGCTGCATATTTTTTTTTTCACAGTGCTGGGGAATGAACCCAGGGTCTGGCACATAGCAGACAAGTGCTCTACCTCTGGCTACATCCCCAGCCCCTGCTATATAATTCTTGGAGGAGATAATACCTTTATCTCTTTCCCAAGCTGCTCCAGTAATCCATAAGAGCAGAGAGGATGCTCCAATGGCTCACAGAACCATGTCCGTAGCTCTTTTCTGATGCCTACTAAGTCCAGGTTAGGGTTCCCAGTAAGACACTAGAAAGAGAATGCTTCATGACTGTGGATTAGCTTCTGTGGTCTGAAGGAGTTATCTTTCTCAGAGTGTTTGACACCAAGGACATTGTTCACTCATCAAGCAGGATTGGATGGAATGTTGGTGTTCCGTCTTCTCAGGGACCAAAAATGTATCATCATCTTTTTAGTGTTGACCTTCCTACCAATGACACCTCTGTTCATTTTCTGTATGTCTTACTCATATTCATAGCTAGATTCTGTTAACTTCAGTTAACAAGAGAAAAGACCAATTTGCATACCAGTCATTCCACAAGCCAATTTATCATATAAAATACCTCAATTTTTTGTATTCCTCATTTCCACTCCACAATTGTTACTGGTGATGAATTTTAAGGGTCTGTCCTTTAGCTCATAGGTGATTTTTCACATCTGGCCAGATTCTTATACCTCCATGTATACTTGAAAAGATTAAGAATTATAGGAACAGGCATGAGAATTTGGCCTAATACCACTGCTCGTTTTTTTTCCATACACATTTCTCATATGCTATCAAATGCAACAAAACAATTCTATATTAAGAGAATGTAACTTCTGTTACATCAAAATACATTGTCTAGTTTAAAAAGTTGATATTCAGTAGAACAATGATCATGTAAATAAACATCTATTTCAAATGTACCCAAAGCAATTAAAAAGCAGAGTCTAAGGCCCAGAGAGCCAGGGAGAAGGATTTATTTCTTCTTTTCTCTAATTTTCCCTGAATTGTGCAAATATAGGTGAGTTGCTTAACCTTTCTGTGCCTCAGTTTTTCTACCTCCAAAGGGGTGGGATGGTTCTCCAAATTGATTGTACCTAAAATGCTAGCACTTTTAGTAGTGTTCTGATGGTCTCAGATGAGAGCACCATTCTCAGAACTGCTCTGGAAATGACATGGTAGATAGAACTAAGTTTGCATTGACCATGGAGTCTGCTCAGGATGGTGCTGTAGAGAATGTAGCTCCAAGCACCAAGCAAGTAAAGGAAATACTGGGTGTAAAGTTTGCATGATTCTGTAAAGCTTTAATTTTCCTTTTTTTTAAGGAAGGATTTTATATATTCTATTGTAAAATATGGAAATTAAACAAGGACTTTTAAAACTGCACTGAAAGCTTACATTCTGATGGGGTAATGAGCTCCTCTGATGTTTGGCTTAGGCTGTGTTCTACAGAAGGTTTAATGATCTGTGTGACCAATCGATTCTGTTGCATTGAATTTGTTAGGAATAATGCTAAACTTTCTGCTTTCAAGCAGCTCAACCCTGATGATCAACTATCTGATACCAGGTGAATGTCAGGAGCTCCCCAACCACTAGTGCCAAAAGGTCACATTGAAAACTCAGAGTGTTTCTTTTATTTGTCAGAAATATTAATTTGCCCCTCCACCTCGTCGGTATTTTTGCACTTTACAAGGTTTAAGAGTGTTGATTTTCATAGCATTCCTGAGTGTTCTTGGCTTTTTGAAGTATAACTATTATTTCCTTATAAAATGTAATATAATCATGAAAGGAGGAAGAAGTCTAGATTTTAAAAAATGTCAAATGTTGATTGGTTGCATTCGAGTTTTTCCATGTAAATGTATCAGGGGAGCTTCCAATTAGCATACATACATACACACATTTATCAATGACTAAGATTTGCTTATGTTTTGCTTTATAGAAATAGTCATAGCATGTTGTTATTGCCTTATGTAAATAAAAAGGCTATTTATTAAGTTTTCCAATAATATTTATTAATCTGTATGTGTTTTAAAATAAAATAACTTCTTTCTAGTGGAATACTTGTTGATTTTTCCCTTTGCTCGGAATTCTTGTGTAGTCTCAGGTTCCAAATCATCCCAGATCCTCACATTTTTCCTATTATGTCTGCTTGTGTATCTATCTGTCTTGGTGCAAATCCATATATGGAGGACATATCTTCTGATTTAATTAAATGATAGTACTATAGAAAACCAGCTCTATTTAAAAAAATGTTTTTTAGTTGTAGTGGGACACAGTGCCTTTATTTTATTTATTTATTTTTATGTGGTGCTTTTATTTATTTATTTTTATGCGCCTCACTCATGCTAGGTGAGCACTCTACTGCTGAGCCACAACCCCATCCCCATCAGCTCTATTTTAATATGGCTTTTTTTTTGGGGGGTACTAGGGATTGAACTCAGGGACAATCTCCTACTGAGCTATATCCCTAGCCTTTTTCATTTTTTTGAGACAGGGTCTCAGTAAGTTGCCCAAGCTGGCCTTGAACTTGTGATCTTCCTGCCTTAGCCCCCCAAGTAGCTGGGATTACAGGTATGTGCTACCACATCCAAATCTTTTACACATTTTTGAGTTGCGTAACACGTCATTTTATATTTTAAGTCCATAAAAAATTAAAGAGTCATAACTTTAGTTCTCTGAACATCATCAGAAATCTTGTCATTAACCTTTTCTAGTGTCCAATAATTTTGTTTTTGGTACCAGGATCAAACCCAGATCCTTACACATGCTAAACACACTTTTCCACTGAGTTATAACCCTAACCTCAGTTATTTTATTAAATGAGAAAAAATAATTTGAGTAAAGACTTTTTTCCTTAGGCTCTATCAAAAAATATATTTATTTATTTATTTGTTTGTTTGTTTATTTATTTATTTATACATACATACATACCAGGGATTGAACACAGGGGCGTTTAACCACTGGCTAAGCCATATTCCCAGCCATTTTCTATGTTTTATTTAGAAACAGTGTCTTGCCGAGTTGCTTAGAGCCTGGCTAAATTGCTGAGGCTGAATTTGAACTTGCCATCCTTCAGCCTCAGCCTCCCAAGCTACTGGGATTACAGGCATGCACCACTGTGCCTGGCAAAGATTTATTTTAATTACACACATTTTGATCAAAGTATACTTCTACTGAAATCAGGAATGTTTGTATGTCTAATTATTTCCAGACTGCTTTTGGCAGCTGTGAAATGTGTGGATGGCAAATTCTGCAGCCCTATTTGATTACTACTAAGGAACTTTTAGTTCTAGCTGCCAGCTAGGCACAATAGTTAAGTGTGAGCTGGATATCTAGTTCTGAGAAGCACAGAAAACCAAGCCATTCTTACCTTCCTGGCACCTTGTTAGGGTTCCTCTATTGCTGTCATGTCCCTGTCTGATAACCCTTAAGTGTGATGCTGTTGGCATATTTGTTGTAGTATTAATCACACTTATTTATATACCATTATAATAATTAATTTTGGGGGTATACTGAGGAGGAAACCCAGGGCCTTGCACATGCTAGGCAAGCACTCTACTACTGAGCTACACTCACAGACCTATTATTTTGAACTTCACATGATATGTAGTTTCTAAAAGGTTTTAAGTTGGAGAGGTGGTGGTATAGTCAAGAAACAGTTATATAATATCTAAGTACTTCTATATCGCTTAGCATTTCAGAGGAGAGAGAGATTAATTTCAGCTGAGGATATTAGCATTGGGAGTAAAACTGGACTGGGTGAGCAGGATGGGGGAGGTGCAAGGCAAGAAACACAATCAATCTGAATAAAATAACTGATATGATGGAAGAAAGGTTAAACTAGGTTGCCTATGAAATTGCATCTTTTTATATTTGGTGAAGATGCCTGGGGGACTTGTTATGTTCTCCTCCTACTGAATTTAGAATAATCACTCTAGTTTTGTGTGACTAACAAGTTACCACAAGCTTTGTGGGTTATTATATTATAGTTCAGGAGGTCAGAAGTCCAACACAGGTTTTACAGGGTGTTGGCAGGATTAATTCCTCCAGAGACTCAGAGGAAGAATCCATTCCCTGTCCTTTTCAGTTTCTAGAGACTGCCTGTATTCTTTGACCTTCCTCCTCCTTCAAAACCAGCAACATCATATCTCTCTATTCTTCCATTGTTGGTTCTTTTTTTAAACTTTGTCCCTCCTGTCCTCCCCTTAGAAGGAACTCTGATTATTTTGGACCTACCCGGACAATCCAGAATCATCTCCCCATTTCAAGATTCTTAATTACATCTGCATAGCACCTTTTGCTATGCAATGTAATATGACCACAGATTCCAAGGATTAGGATGTGGACACTATTGGTGGGCATTATTTTGCTCAGCACATACATTTTCCATTTCACCAGGTGAGGCAATTATTAAAAAACAACTCCTGCCCTTTAATGAATATCCTAGTGTTCTACCTAAATTCACTTTGAGTTATTCCTATCTTTTTCAATTTCTCCCTGCCATTCCCCGAACTAAATATTCTGGAAAATGCCCCACTACATTTGGAGGTCATGTATAGCCTTGAATGAACAAATGCTAACTGAAAAATATTATATAACAGTAATGTTTTTAAGTGCCAGAGGGGCCTGGGGCTGTAGCTCAGTGTTAGAACATTTGCCTAGCATGCACAAGGCCCTGTTCAATCCCCAACACCACCAAAAAATAAGTTAAATGATAGAGAATGCCACAATTTACTTTGAAAGGACAAAGGGCAACTTTAGTGATGGGGTTGAGTTAAAAAAAAATCATCTGCTCTGCTATTTTGTTTCTGTGGTATCAAAACCAAAACATGAGAGTAATTGGGGAACAACTTAAGAAACATAAGAAAACTATTTGATTTCCTAATGTATGATTTTAAAAAATACTATTTTAATAAGGAGTCTTGCCTATGTTTCTGTAACAAAGACAAGATTTTAATAGTTTTATGGAGATTTAATTCACATATAAAAACTACACACTTATAAAGTGTACAATTTGGCTTGATATGTCTTATAATGAAAACATTATATCATTAAGTATAATGAAAATATCAGCGGAACTAAACATATCCATCACCCTTTTTGACCCACTGTAATCCTGCCTTCTTTGTCCTTCCATTCCCATGCAACCTTTAATCTGTTTACTATCACTATATATTAGCTCCCATTTCCTAGACTTTTATATAACTGTAATTAATTAGCATATACTACTTTTTTGCTTTTTTGGGTCTGGTGCTTTTCACTTAGCATAATTATTTTGAGACTCAGCTATGTTATAGCATGTATCAATAGTTCATTCCATTATATTGCTGAGTAGTGTTCTATTATATGGATATGCCAACAATCTGTTTATTCATTCACATTTGAATATTTGGGTTGTTTCTAGTTTTTTTTCACTATTACAAATAAAGTTGCTATGGAATTTTCATTCATAAGTCTTTTCATAGATATATATTTTCATTCTCTTGGGTAAATACCTGGGAATAGAACCTTTGGTCCTATGGTGGTAATGTGTCTTAACTTTTTAAGAAACTATCAACCTGTTTTCCAAGGAAGTTGTGCCATTTCAGAATTCTATTAGAAATATTTGAGGAAAAATTAGTTTTAAAAACTTTAAAAGTATCTCATGATTACTGCTTGAACACTCACAGAATACTATGTATTGGAGAAATGATGTGGGCATTTAAACAGCATGCATCATATTGGTCTCCTTAGGTTAAATTAACATGTTAGAACTAAGCATTCCTGTTCATATGAGCCAACAACTATTTTCATTACAATCATCTGCCTTCTAGAGGTGTCTGTTGCCATCTTTATTAGTTATTTCTACCTACTAGTCCATCTCAAAAATGAGTGGCTTAAGATAATCATTCTTTCTCATATGCCCATGTATCAATAGGGCAGTTTGGCTAATTTGGAGCAATTTGGCCCAATCCCTGCAGGGTCTCAATTATGGGTCAGCTAGTAGGTCTGGAGGGGACCCCACAGGATCCCTTCTTCCTGCAGGTCAGTCCAGGCTTCATCTCATCTTTGTTTAGGCTAAGAACTACCACATTTTCCTGCTCAAAGCCAATCCCAAGGCCAATGCAGATTCAAGGGATAGGTCAGCCATACTGTAAATCTACCCACATCATTAAAGACCAACCTTCCAGTTATATTTTAATATTAAATGTAATTCTTTATCTGACAATGTTATCAAGTCAATCTGGCTGAGACCAAAGAAATAAGCAAAACAGGTCCTTTGAGCTGGGTGTGCACGACTGGCCTGTAATCCCAGAAACTTGGGAGGCTGAGGCAAGTGGATCCAAAGTTTGTGGCCAGCCTAGACAACTTAGTGACACCTGTCTCAAAAAAAAAAAGGTTTGGTCCCATAAAAAGGCTGGGTTCAATATTGACAACAGAGATTTAGATTTATGTTAGGAGTGGTAGCTGGACCCAAGGTCCCTTTTCATCCTACTTGGAATGTAAGGAATGCTGTTCCTTACCCAGCCAAAAGGAGGTCCAGATGTCATGACCTACAGCTGACACAGTTCTAAGATGCACAATTGTGTGGTTGCCAAGATCACAGCAGATTAAAAGTTTTTAAACTAGTAACTGCATAGTGACCTACACCAAAACCACAGGGGCTCTGCATATAGTCTAGAACACAGCCCAATACATTGTCTGAAATGGAGAAACTACATTTGCTATTTTCTGACTCAATAAAAATATAATTCATTATACTCAGATTCTCAACCCAGATGATTGAAATTGCACAATAGCGTTTTTGCGTCTAGTCACAAAGTCCAAGAGATCTTTACACCTGTAACCAAGGAATCATTGACTTTTGGCAGGTCTCACCCTCCACCTAGCTAGTTGGAGCTGGTCCTCCTCCCAACTTCTTTTGAATGAGGTTCTTTGCATTTCTTGGAAGAAACCTTGATGGTAGGTCCCAGGGAATCTCCATTGCAGAAGCCAAGGCGGGATTGCCTAACAATTTCCTATGCATTTTGTGAAAAATGTATCTCTATTACAAATGTCGCAAGACAAATGTCACAAATTCACCCATCAACTTTACCAAACCACAAACTTGCATCTATTTTGGGACCCGGACGGTTAGCTTTTGGGAATGGAAGTGTCTGGCGCCTGAGAGGCAGCCCTGGCTTCCTTGACCACGCCCCTCCCACTCCCCTGCAAGCTTGCCCGGCCCCGCCCTTAGCAGCTTCTGAGTACCAGTTGCATCTTCGAGATGCTGCTTCAAGTTTAGATGCGCACGCTGAACCCTAGGAATTTGCATTTTAAATAAGCGCCGCACAGAATTCATATTTTCATCATCTTGGGGGGGCGGGTAATGTCACTTCATAAAATACTCCCTACCATCTTTCTTCCTTCCGGTTCCCAGCCCCCGTGCCTGGCTGACCCCGGCCGGCTGAAGAACCCGGAACCGGCTGGTCGAGGCACCGCGGGGCGGGGCCTGCGGGGCTCGGCATTGCGCGTCTGCGCGCGTGGAGTCTGGCGTCACTCGGTCGCGCCCAGGTTCTCCTCGGCGGTGGCCCTCGGTCCCGGCCGCGGTGGGGCTGGAGGTCGTCCTGGGTAGGTTTATCTCAACGCTTCCATGGAGAAGGCGGCTTGCACGGCAGCAGCCCCGGATGCTCGCACTTACCCCTGGACGGCGACGGAGGCGGTGGCCGCGCGAGCGCTGGAGGGAGCGGCCTGTGTGGGGGTGTGAGCCAAGGTTCCGAGGGTCGGATTGCCGAGGGGAAGTCGCGCGGCCCGCGTGCCGCCTGGGGTGAGGTCGCTGCTCCTTCTTTTGAGGCACGCGCGAAGGGGCTGACTTGCGGGACAGCCTGCCGATCTCGGGTCGGGGGACAGCCCCACCGGGGCGACTTTCTTTTACGCGTGTTCTGAGATGGACGCGGCTCTCCTAGTAATCCGCAGTGAGGAAATCCGCCGCGCATCGGATTGCCATTCAATCCCACGGAAATCCGGCTCGTTGGCCTTGTCGGTGGCGCGTGTGCAATAAGTTC
Source organism: Marmota marmota marmota (assembly GCF_001458135.2). Lineage (NCBI taxonomy): Eukaryota > Metazoa > Chordata > Mammalia > Rodentia > Sciuridae > Marmota > Marmota marmota. Next base: position 3,220,183 of record NW_026000229.1, read on the forward strand.
TTTCGAGTAGTTTTGTCTTGGTGAGTTTTAGAAAGTGGTTTCCGTTTTCTGTAACGCATTGAACGTGTCCTTTAATTTCCGAACTTTGACAAGATCCCTGAATCTAGTGTTTCATTTTACACAGTTGTGCAGAACTCAGTATATTTTGATATTGCGAGTGTGCTTCTTTAATTTCTTTGCTAGAATAGAATATCAAGTCATTTAATATAGTATTACAGCTTGATTTCCGGGTTCTAGAAATTGTTACACATTATGTGCTCAATTAGGATTTTTTTAGTAAGAGGAAATGTTAAAGTAGCGATCTTTTGTTTCAGTAAACTGTCAAAGCACTCTCTTATGTTTGTTTGAATAGGTTTGATGTTAGTTGCTGAGTCAAATGAGTAAGTATAGTGGCTAGTAATAAAATTTGAAAAGTGGTAACAGTCCTTTTGCCTACTTCTGTATTTTCTTCTTTTCAGGCTGGAACAGTAAAGTTAAAAACTTTAAATGGAAATAAAGGGTAGTATTTACAAGAAAATGAGAATGAATAAGTCATCCCTGGTTTTCAAAAGAGAGACCATATTAAACTTACATGTAAGTTAAAATTTTAACTTATGACTAATGTTGCTAAATTAGGGTTGGAGATTTAGGTTCTGGAGTATTTTTTTTAATTTGTTACATATGACAACAGAATGTATTACAATTCATATTACACATAGAGCACAATTTTCCATATCTCTGGTTGTACAAAAGGAGAGTCACATCCTTTGTGTCTTCATACATGTACTTAGGGTAATGATGACCATCACATTCTACCGGCTTTCCTACCCCTATGCCCCTCCCTTCCCCTCCTTCCCCTTTTCCCTTTTGCCCTATCTAGAGTTCATTTGATCCTCCCCATCATATCCCCCCCCCACCCCACTCCCGCCAGCATCCTTAAATTCAAGAAATCATTTGGCATTTGGTTTTTTGGGATTGGCTAATTTCACTTAGCATTATATTCTCCATCTCCATTTATTTACCTGCAAGTGCCATGATTTTATTCTCTTTTAATGTTGAATAATATTCCATTGTGTGTATATACCACATTTTCTTTATCCATTTATCTACTGAAGGGAAAGCCTAGGTCTTTAATCAACTTTGAGTCGAATTTTGTACAGGGTGAGAGATGGGGTTAAATTTCATTCTGCTACATATAGATTTCCAGTTTTCCCAGCACCATTTGTTGAAGAGGGTATCTATTCTCCAGTGTATATTTTTGGTGCCTTTGTCCAGTATTAGATATGTGGGTTTGTCTGTGTCTTCTGTTCCATTGGTCTTTATGCCTGTGTTGGTGCCAAACCATGCTGTTTTTGTTACCGTAGCTCTATAGTATAGTGTAAGGTTTGGTGTTGTGATGCCTCCTGCTTCACTTTTCTTGCTAAAGATTGCTTTGGGGGCTGGAGTTGTGGCTCAGTGGTACAGCACTTGCCTAGTGTGAGGCACTGGGTTCGATTCTCAGCACCACATATGAATAAATGAATAAAATAAAGGTCCATCGACAACTGAATATATATGTGTGTGTGTGTGTGTGTGTGTGTATGTGTGTGTATATGTGTGTGTGTGTGTATATATTTATTTTAAAAAAGATTGCTTTGGCTATTCTGGGCCTCCTGTTTTTCAAAATGAATTTCATGACGGCTTTTTCTATTTCTGTGAAGAACATCATTGGAATTTTAATAAGAATTGTATTAAGTCTGTATAATGCTTTTGGTAGTATGGCCATTTTGACTATTAATTCTGCCTATCCAAGAACATGGGAGATCTTTCCATCTTCTGAGGTCTTTTTTAGTTTCTCTCTTTAGTGTTCTGTAGTTTTCATTGCAGAGGTCTTTCACCTCTTTTGTTAGATTGAATCCCAAATATTTCATTTTATTTTTTTGAGGCTGTTGTGAATGGGATAGTTTTCCTAATTTCTTTTAGCTGACTTATCACTGTTATATAGAATGTAATTGATTTATGGGTGTTAATTTTATATCCTGCTGGTGGAGTTTTTTTTTTGCCTTCTAAATATAGGATCATATTACTAGCATATAGGGACAGTTTAAGCTTCTCTTTTCCTTTTCGTATTCCTGCAATTTTCTTTTGCCTAATTGCTCTGGATAGAGTTTCAAGGGTATATTGAATAGATGAGCTGAAAGAGCATCCCTGTGTTGTTCCAGTTTTTAGAGGGAATGCTTTTAGTTTTTCTCCATTTAGAATGATGTTGGCCTTGGATTTAACATATATGGCTTTTACAATGTTGAGGTATGTTTCTACTATCCCTAGTTTTTCTAGTGTTTTGAATACAGATGGACGCTATATTTTGTCAAATGCTTTTCTGTATCTATTAAGATAATGTGATTCTTGTTTTTAAGTTTATTGATATGGTGAGTTATATTTATTGATTTCCGTATGTTGAACCAACCTTGTGTCCGTGGGGTGAAACCCATTTACTCATGGTGCACTACATTTTTAATGTGTTTTTGTATGCAAATTACCAGAATTTTATTAAGAATTTTTGCATATATGTTCATCGAGATATTTTTCTGGAGTTTTCTTTCCTTGATGTGTCTTTGTCTGGTTTGGGGATCAGGGTGCTACTAGCTTCATAGAATGAGTTTGGAAGGGTTCCCTCCTTTTCTATTTTGTGGAATAATTTGAGGAAGATTGGTGTTAGTTTTTTGAAGGTCTGGTAGAACTCGGCCGAGAATCCATCAGGCCTTGCGCTTTTCTTTGTTGGTAGGCTTTTGATGGCATCTTCAATTTCATGAGTTGAAATTGATAGGTTTAAATTTTCTATGCCCTCCTGGTTTAATTTGGGTAAGTCATGTGTCTCAAAATCAAATTTGTTGATGTCTTTAAGGTTTTCTAATTTAGTGGAATATAAATTTTCAGAATAGTTTCTGATTATCCTTAGTATTTTATTAGTGTCTGTGGTGATACTTACTTTCTCATTATGAATTTTAATAATTTGGGTTCTTTTTTTTCCCTCTTCGGTTAATTAGGCTAAGGATTTAGCGATTTTATTTATTTTTTCAAAGAGGTTCTGGAGCATTTGTAAGTATGGATTTTAAAATAATTAACCAAATGAGAGGTTTGGAAAAATTAAAGCTAATTTTAGATAGCCATGAAAACCAAGCAGAAGTAAAGAGTAAGAACTCAAAAGTTTTAAGATAATACAGGCATCCAGGTGTAAAAGTAGAGTCATCCACTATTTCTGTGTAGTCCTCTGCATGTGATCATATCTTTGAAATATTGGATTTCTTGAGCTGTAAGGTGGAGGATAATGAAACCCTCTTCCAATTATTGTGTAGAAGGGAAATGATATATGTAAATTATTGGAACAGAGCCTAGGAAGATACTAGGAAGTGAGTGATAGCATTATTGTTAGGGAGAAATAATAATAAAAAATTTCATTTGTTTTCAGTATATTTCTGTTGTAAAAAATGATTCACTCATACTTAAACATATGATTTAAATATACATTTTTCCACATGTTAATTTGCTTTATTATGGTAACCATTTTATTATCTCAGTGTATTGCATAACATATTGTAAACCTCAAATATATCCAATAAAATTTATTAAAGGTTTTTTTTTTTTTTTTTTAAGTATTGGGGATCAAATCCAGGGCCTCACACATGATAGGCAAGTACTCTACAACTGAACTACATCCATAGTGCTCTTCCTTCTTTTTATTTTGAGACAGGGTCTCACTAAATTGCCCATGCTGGCCTTGAACTTGTGATCCTGCCTTAACCTCCCAAGTAACTGGGATTGCAAGTGTATGCCATCATGCCTGGCTAAAATAAATAAATAAATGTGTATGTGTGTGTGTATACATATATATGTATATGCACATGTATATATACATGTGTATATGCATATACACACACACACATTTTTAAGCCCTTATTTAACAAGCCAAGGAAAAAAGACTTTTTTGTATTGAAGAACTAAGAGCATCTTTCAGACTATAGCATGCTCAGCCTTAAAAATTTTGGTATATCTAATTGTATTGGTTTTATGTAAATTAACTTGAATGAGAACAGTTTGTATGAAGTTCTGTAAAAATAAGTTGTGATTTGGTAAAATAAGTGGATTACAGATCTGTTCGATATCTTTTGGATTTTTATATAGCCATTAGGGGGGCCCGCACATGATCTGACACCCCTCTGTTCTGATATCTAACACCTAACGTTGCTCACTCAGGGTCAACTACAATGACCTTTCTTTTCCTGGAGAACTGCACACTTGTTCATATCTCAGAGCCTCTGCACTTTTCTTCTTGCTGCTGTGTTCTTTTCCTATGTCTTTAAAGTCTTCACTCAACACCTTCTCCAGAAGGCGTCCTCCTCCTCCTGCAACTCCCAAGTGCCCTTAATCTGCTTTATTTTTCACTATCACATTTGCCACTTTCCGGTGTCCTTATTTATTTTATTTGTTCCATCCTACCTCTAACAGAAGGTAAATTCCACTAAGATAAAATTTATTATCTGTTTTATTTACTGCTATGCTCCTATTGCTAGAATATTGTATGTACTCAGTACATCTTTGATGGTTGAGTAAATGAGATAGGTAAGATAAATTTGATGAAACTAACTGTAAGTAAAGTAAGTGGAAAGGAGAAAAATGCCTGTGAGCTAAAGGTGTTGGAGGAGACTGTAGCACAGCTTGAAGTTTGGCCTGTTCTTAGTAAAAAGCCAGGCAGGGGAGGAGGAGGGAGCCATGGCCTGTCATGGGAATGGAGTATATATAGAGTTCTGGTGTTTGTAGACAGTGGTGACCCCCATGTGATGGACATCAGATTCTGTGTTGGGAAATGAAGTGGGCCAGAGAGAGGCAGTCTGGCTATGAGGATTCTCTAAAGCCCCACATGTATGATTAACACACCTGGTCTTTTTTTTTTTTTTTAAGAGAGAGAATTTTTTTAATATTTATTTTTTTAGTTTTCGGTGGACACAACATCTTTGTTTGTTTGTGGTGCTCAGGATCGAACCCTGGCCACATCCCCAGCCCCAACACACCTGGTCGTTAAAGGGCTTCTGCTTTATGTGTTTGAAATTTTCCTAGTCCACAGATAAAGATAAAAAGGAAAGAGAAGGGCTGAGATTGTGCTCAGTGGTAGAGCATTTGCCTCATACATATGGGGCACTGGGTCCAATCCTCAGCACCACATAAAAATAAATAAATAAAATAAAGGTATTGTGTCCACCTACAACTAAGAAAAATATTTTTTAAAAAATGGAAAGAGAAGAATATATTTGAAATAGCATTATGAAACTTGGTTAAATATTGTGAATAAAATTCATATATAAGCCATGGTAAAGTTAGGAACAATTAACTTGCATTAATAAAATGAATAGGATTTTATTATATGCATTATTTTAATCACCTCTTCACTTTGTAGGTTGGGAAGGGATTCTCTCCCCACAACACCGACACTGGGCACATGAGATGAACAGCAGTTTCTTAGTCACATGTTCTCCTGCCCTGGGGAGAAAGACACTATACACCATACAAAATTATGGGAGGGGTTGTGGCTCAGTGCTAAAGTGCTCACCTACCTAGCGTGGATGAGGCACTGGTTTCGATCCTCAGTACCACATAAAAATGAATAAATAAAATAAAGGTATGGTGTCCAAATACAACTAAAAAATATTTAACAACAACAAAAAAAAAAACTCATGGGAGTTGTTCACAACAGAATGAAGAACCAAGAGCTGTGGGAGGCAATCTTTGTGATAATGAGTACTTTTGGTTCTTGAATCGGATGTAATTGCTTACTTTAATGATTCCTTAGACTGCCAGGGCAGTGAAACCCACTACATAGGGATGAGTAGGACAGTGCCTGGGTGCCATGAAAATGAGAGTTGTTTGCCTTCACGATCTTATTAATAGGAGCAGAGTGGGGAGGGAAATTTGTAGTGAGGCCATTGAAAGTTTTTCTAGTTTTACCAGATATTGGGTCAGCACATAATATTGGTCTTAATTGTAGACCTTATACCACATGTATATAGCTTGCATTCAATGAAAGTTAACATTTTTAGTAAATATTACAAAAATAGTTGTACATTTGGCATTTAAAAGTCAGGTTTATCTGGGCATGGTGGCATACACCTGTAGTCCCAGGTACTTAGGAGGCTGAGGCAGGAGGATCAGGAGTATCACAAGTTCAAAGCCAGCCTAGGCAATCTAGCAATACCCTGGTCAAAAAGAGCTGGATGAGGGCTAGGGATATAGCTCAGTGATAGAGCACTTGGCTAGATTCATTTCTTAGTATTATAGAAACAAATAAAAAGGGCTGGGTATGTAGCTCCGTGGTAAAGCTCCTGTGTATTCAATTCCCAGTACAGCGGGTAAAAAAAAATAAGGTCAGATTCATGTTAGTAAAGTCCAAATTTGGATTTGTAAGGCTGTTGTTACTTGGAGATAAGGACTATAAAATAGAACTGAATTATTTCTGGATATCATCTTTGCAGATAACAAAGTTCCATTTTATTGATTCTGGAATATTCAGACTATATGTTTGATTTGTTCTGTTTAGACTTTCAAAAATGTGACTTGTGAGCCACAGAACTTTAAAAACTATAGTGAGAAACAACTGTGAAGTAGTCACTTGCATAATAATAATTTAAAAAAGAGCATTGCTTCATGAAGGTGATGGTTAAAGGAGAATGATGATTTATACATCAGATGATTTTTTGGTTGTTGGTGTTTGGACCTGAACCAAGGGCCTCTCACATGCTAAACAAGCTTTCTACCACTGAGCTACACTCCCAGCCCCTACATCAGATAATCTTCAGGGATGTTAATTAAAGTTAGGTGACCCATGCTCATTAGACTGATGTGCCTGCCAAGAGGGTTGATGTGTTTGGGTGGCTAGGTTTTTTAACTATGATTTCCCCAGACTTTATGACCATTATCTTTTCACTTTCACTTGTATCTAGAACTATTACTTCCTGGCTGACTTTGATAATTTTTTTTTTTTTTTTTACAGTTTTCAAATTTGTAGGCTCTAAAGCATTGTTTACATTTTAGGATGCTTATCTAAATGATGCAGTGGTTTTCTTTGTATTAGTGGCCATTTCAAAATAGGCAGCTTTACTTTTTAGGGCCAATTATAAATCATTCCATTCATCTATATTTACCTAGAAAACATATATTAAGACCTATTTTGAAACAGAGACACACAGGCTTAAAAGGTGAGTAATGTGCAGGAGCCCAAGAACTTACAGTCTGCCAAGGGAAAGTAGCTTATAAACACAGGAGTTAAAACTGTGTAAGCACACACTTTATTATTTTTTGTAATGACCTCATATTGTATAGAAATGATTGTCCCTAATCATTTGTTCTCACCTTGTTCTCAAGTTTTCCCCTGCATCCTCTGTCCTTATTTTTCTATCTCAGTAACTGATTATTACTGTCAGCAGGGATCTCCTAACTAGCATTAAGGTAAGTGGTAGCTTGAGATGACCCATGTGACACATAAAGAGGGCGATGCCTTAGATTGTTCAATTTCTTTCTTTTCTTCTACACATCTGTTAAGGTTTGACTCATCTAAGGTTACAGACCCATCTAGAGGAAGGATGGAGTCTTCAAATTCCCTACTTATGATTTTGTCCTAGTTTCATCTTGCCTTAAAAGCAGCACAAGGAGGACTAGGGATATTTGTCCAAATCCCTTGGGAGAAAGATTAATTTTGAAAGGACTTCAAATAGCCATAAGCTATATATTATGTGACTGATACTTAGAAAACTCAGCACCTGTCTGATTTGAGTTTCTTCTTTCCATATTTCAGTATTATCTTGTCCTAGATTGTGGGGCAGCCTTGTTTTGGCAACTTGTTAGTGGTTTCTGTCTTGGGGTCCCTATAGCTCTTCAGCACTGAAGGATGTGTTTAAAAACTTATATGTGGAAGTGTTTAGACATATACAAAAGTAGAAAGAATAATAAAGTGAACTCCCAGCTTTAACTGTGATCTCTGTTTTCTTTTGCAGGGCTAGGGATTGAACCCAGGTCCTCTCACATACTAGGGAAGTGCTCTGCTAATGAGCTACATCCCCATCCCCTTGTGATCCCTGTGTTCTGAGACAAGTTTTTGTTTTTCAAAAAGCATGATGTAAATTTTTATACTTACTGCAGAAAGCCTGTTTGTGTATAATTTAGCCATTTCAGTAGCACAAAGAAATGAGAACTTGTTCAGGCTCACAGGTCTGAGTCACCTGGGATATTCTGTTCAGTGAGTTTCCCTCAATTGTGATTAGTGGTCTCCCTGAGGAATGTTGATGTGGTATTGGCAGTGTACAAATGAGCAAGCAGAAGTATGAGGGACCACTTTAAGTCTATACTCAAAACTGGCACTCTCAGCCAGGCATGATGGCACACACCTGTAATCCCAGCAGCTCAGGAGGCTGAGACAGGAGAATCGTGAGTTCAAAGCCAGCCTCAGCAATGGTGAGGTGTTAAGCAACTCTAAATAAAATGTCTAAATAAAATACAAAATAGGGCTGGAGATGTGGCTCAGTGGTCGAGTGCCCCTGAGTTCAATTCCTGGTACTAAAAAAAAAACCCCCAAAAACTGGTATTCTGCCATTGAAACTTGCCTTGCAATGACGAGGCTTGGTCAAGTCTCAGGTAGTGGGGTGAGGAAAAATATATTCATTGATGTGTACAAGAATCAGTGAACTTCAACTGGCAAATCAAAACAGTGGTGTGACAATGATATCTTGGAGTGATATCAACTCAGTTTGGTAGTATTTGTTATTAATTTAGTATTCCTTACTTAATTGCCTCTTGTCTGTTTCCCTATTGAAGACTAAAAGCTATTTAAAAGCTATCTTTGGATATGTGTGTGTGTGGTTCTGGGGATCAAAGTCAGGGACTCACACAAGTAGGCAAGCACTTTCACTAAGCAACATTCCCTGCCACAAGAAGCTATCACTGTTTTATCCACAGTGCTTAGCATAACATTTAGCACATACAGTGTAAATCTAATGAACACTGTTTAAGTGAACAGAGAAAGTAATTGAGGGATGAGTGGGTTTGGAAATTGAGTTGTTTTGATTAAAGGCCAGAATGTCATAACTTGAAGGATGGAAAATTATGGCTTGTTAGTAAGGATCCTGACTGAACTGCAGATTGGTTTTGGGACTCAGTAGTTAAATTGTGGGATTAAAAAATCCCAAAATATGCTAGAAAGATAGACTTGCAATGATAACCAGTCACAAACCTTGTTGCTAAGTGGTGTGTTTTCTTTGCTTTGGACACTTTAGTCAGCAGAATTCATGAGTTGGCTCATGTGGAAAAAATTGTGTAGCCTGTACTTCCCATCAGATCTTGTAGATTGAGCTTCTGGTAACATGGTCATGTTCTCTAAAATTCAATACTACCAAACCTTGTACACAAGTATACATTTTTATTGGAATTGTCATTCTCTGCTAACAAATAATGTGAACTTGTTCTTCTCTCAGCATATCCTCAGATAGGTTAAATAAATTATCATGTTTATATCTATATATATTACTAAGAAGAAAATATATACATGAGAAAAATTGGAATTTCTCCATATAAATTATTCAATAAGGACACATTTGTGAAATTGATAAATATACTAATAAGCTAGATTTGTGTATGGTTATGTCTGAGTTTTATTCTGTAGAATTTTTTTTTCTCATTAGGAGAGTTTTGTTGCTGTGGGTTAGCTATGATGAGAAACATTTTCTTATAAAAATATAGAATGAGAGTTTATAAAGTCAATTAAAACTTGGTTTTATGTCACAATCCAATTTTTGGCCATAGTTGGAAGAAGCAATTATTAGATTGGTATTAAATTAAATTTTTTTTAATCTATAACAGTAATAAAATTTTCTTCCTTTTTGAAAAGAGAAATTAAATAAATTTAAATTGTGAACTGTCATGATCATCCTGTGGACATCTCATTTCATTTTGTATTGTTTAGATGTGAAGACTGCATCCCCCTGCCTTCAGTGCCAGCAGTTTCTCTGTTCTGTAATCAATGTGATTCACAGGAGCTTCTTAAGTGACAAACGAAATGAGCCCAGGGCGTGGAAAATATGATTTCTACATTGGTTTGGGATTGGCTATGACCTCCAGCATTTTCATAGGAGGGAGTTTCATTTTGAAAAAAAAAGGCCTTCTGCGACTTGCCAGAAAAGGATCCATGAGAGCAGGTATGTTGCACCATATATGATTTGAAATGTAGTGTGTACTTACTTACATACTCAGGTTTTTTGACTATGGAAGAACACATATTCTTTCATGAATAGAGTCAAACCTTTCAACTGTTTAAGACTTCTGAATGATTATAGACAATTAAATATCAATTTTGTAATAAGAAAACAGAAAGATGTCAAATCAATTAACTTCCCACACTTGCTGTTGTTAGCAAAGGGAAGAGGGACCAATGCCAAATTAGCACCCAGACTTTTATTAAATTTTTGAATACAGAGCAGGAAATAGGAGTCATGAATAGAAACACAGTCTTAGTGAGAGCCCATCATTCTTTCTCTACTTCTAGACCTCTTTGGACCTCATGAGTAGACATGCTTTGGCAGTAAAAAATTATTACTTTCTCTCTTTCCTGTGCTATCTTGGGCAAAGTAAGAAATAGTAACATCTACTGTTTGTTTCCCAGTCCCTCATCCTTGATCCTAAGGCACACTCTTTCATTATCCATAAAGAATATGTTTATAAAGAATTCATTCACCTTGGCTTAAGTATGGATTGTGTTCTGACATTGTTAGTTTGGTGAAGAGTAAAGCCAAGGATAAAGCAGTAAGTGCATCTGGGCAGCCCCATACTATGATCAGTTCTTAGTCTTTATAGGAAGGACTAGAGTCTCCTGCTAAGTGGAGTGCAGATACATTTATTTAAAGTACTTATAGTCGAGAAATGAGATTTTTTTTTTTGTGGTGCTGGGGATTATTCCATGATCTTACACATGCTTGACAAATACTGAGTTACACCTCCCACCCCTTTTTTTTTTCATTGAATGCTTTTGCTTTTATATTATGTCTTTATTGGTATATTATAATTATGTGTAATAGTGGGATTCATCATGCCATATTCATATATACGTATAACGTAATTTTATCAATCTTATTATCCTTCTCTTTTCCTTCCACCTCTTTCCCCCTAACCCCTTTGCTCTACTCTACTGATCTCCATTCAATTATTAGTATAAATATTTTATTTAGTGTGTTATAACAAGTCTGTTTATTATTATAGTTGTCATAGTTTATTTAAGAGTGTGATCATTGGAGCTGGGATGGTGGTGCAGTGGTAGAGTGCTCGCCGAGCATGTGTGAGGCACTGGGTTCGATTCTCAGCACCACGTATAAATAACTAAAATAAAGGTCCATTGACAACTTAAAAAAAAAAATTAAAAGAAGAGTGTGATCATCTTCCAAAGAAGTAAAATATTTCTTCATTCACAGGTCAAGGTGGCCATGCATATCTTAAAGAATGGTTGTGGTGGGCTGGACTACTGTCAAGTATGTATAGAGAACATTTCAAGAAAATGTTATAACTATGTGTTAAAATATTTGCACATACTATTACAGTGTTTTTACTAGCAAATTTTAAAATTTAAATCTTGTTTTAATGAATAAAATTCAAAATATGTAAGTCTGTAAAAGTTACTCAGCAGGTAATAGTTTATTTAATTTGAATATTAAGACCTTTTTTACTCATCTGATTAGAACATGTTTGATACCCCTGTACATTTTTTTTTTTAATTCTGCTAAATTTAAGAAGATAATTTTGCGGTGGGGGTTATAGTTTAGTCATAGAGCACTTGCCTAGTCTTCTCAAGGCCGTGGGTTAGATTCCCCAGCACTGGAAAAAAAGAAGGTAATTTTAAAAGTGAAAATTCATAGGAAAATCTAATTTTCAGTTCTGCCTTCATTGGTTCTTATTCCAAATTAAAAAGGAGGCATTTTTATTTGATAAGACTGTCCGTGCTTATTTGTTGACTATCTTTAAAAAGGTTTATAGAGAAAAATTGTTCTTAATACTGAGTCTTGATTATATAACAATTAGTAATTGATTGTCTCCTGTATGTCGGACATTTTTCTAGGTGCTGGAGATATAACAGCACCAGAAGATATAACACCATCCTGTCCTTATCCTTTCTTATCTTTCTTTCTTTTTTTTTTTTTTTTTTTTT
>NW_026000229.1:3233208-3252096 GCF_001458135.2 Marmota marmota marmota
TACTGGGGATTGAACTCAGTGGCATTCAACCACTAAGCCACATCCCCCGCCCTATTTTGTATTTTATTTAGAGACAGGGTCTCACTGAGTTGCCTAGCACCTCGCTTTTGCTGAGATGGCTTTGAACTCATAATCCTCCTGCCTTAGCCTTGAGAATTGCTGGGATTACAGGCATATAAAGTAATTAAAACATTAAAAATAAAATGTTTGCTGGGGACTGTGACACACCCGGTCATTTTAACATTTTTTTGTGAGACTCGGGCAAAATTGCTCAAGACCAGGAGTTCAGGGCCAGCCTAGGCAACATAATGAGACCCATCTCTTTATTTATTTATTTAAATTTTTTTAGATGTAGATAGACACAACAACTTAATTTTGATCATTTATTTTTTTATGTGGAGCTGAGGATTGAACCCAGTGCCTCACACATGCAAGGCAAACACTTGCCACTGAGCCACAACCCCAGCCCCCCATTTCTTTAATTAAGTTAAATTTAATTAAAGGGAGGAACACAAGAGATTGAGAATTTAGCAAAAGCAACAGAAACCTGACCCACAGACTCTCCAGATATGGGATCTTGACTATAAAACAACTTTGTTTACTACACTGGCATATAGTGATATTACAGATTGGCAAAAGAACCGAAAAGAAATTTTAGAATTAAAAAATGCAATAAAGAAAACTGAATTGCTTAATAAGATATGGTTAGATATGGATGAAAAGAGACTTAGTGAACTGGTGGTAGTTTGGAAAAAATTAAAATGTAGCAAGCAGAGACCAAAAAATGGAAAATATAAATCCAAGGATTATGGAACTTAGAGGATTCAATGACTAATTGAATAAGGATCAAAGAGAATGTAGAAGAGGCAATGTTTGAACAGAAAAATGAGACTTTTCCAAAACTGACCAAATTTATTAAACTGCAGATAAAAGAAGCACAACAAGACCTACACAGAATTTGTGAAAAGAAAATTTACTACCTAAACACTTGCTAGTAAAAGTGCTGAAAACCAAAGGCACAATGTTTTAAAAGCTGTCAGGAAAAAAATATCATTGTACCCTCAAAGGAATAATAAATTGAAAGCAGAATTTTAACAACATTGAAAATAGAAAACAATTGGAAATAGAGCTTCAGAATTCTGACAAAATACTGGTAATTCTGACAAAATACTGACAAAATAATTCCCTATTCAGTGAAAATATACTTCAAGAATAAAACTCAACAGAGCATAATTTGGAAAAAACCAAAACTGATCATTTGAAAGGATATACAGTTAGCAGAAAGAGATTGATCCAAACGGAAGTTCACAGATACAGAAAGAGTGAGGAATGTGTGAGTATGGTCTGCCTGAATGTTGATGAATAAAAATAATAAAGCTAAATATTAAACTTGACAGGTTTATGATACCTGTTGTATGATATGGTATTCAGTTAAATAAAAACAAGTGTATGACTTTCACAAGTGTAGGAAGACAAGAATTAGAAAGAAAGGCATTTGTAAACTGTTGATATTTGCAGATTACATGCTTGTGGGTATAAAACTTTCAAAGAATATATAAGTAATTTTTTAAGATTTAGTAAGGTTGAATATTTCACTGTATGTTAGCAGTCATTAGAAAATGAAATGTTAAAATAGTAATATCTGCATATAATTTAAAAAATAGTTACTTATAAACCTAAGATGGGAAAGACCCCCATTGAGAAAACCAAAACATTACTGAGAAAATGAATTTCCAAATAGGAGATACCATCCTCGTGATTCATCATGTAAAATTTTCATATTTCTTCATACTGCCATATTTCTTCAACTGCACAGGTTGAATATTATCCCATTCAAAACCATAGGTTGATTTTGATATATGAAAAGATGATGTTTATATAGAAATTTGAAAGTCCCAAATGGGCAAAGACATTCTGTAAGAAATGTGTTGGTTAAGACTTGTTGTAGAGTTATACTAATCAAGTTAGTATAGTATTGCATCAAGGTAGATGTATAAACTAATAGAATAAAATACAGAACCCTGAAACAGACCCTCAGTCAGTATATGACAAAGGTGTCATTAATGTAGAGAAATGCATTCCTATAACAATCCACATGGAAAAGAAGATACTCAATTCCTGTTGCATTCTGTATACACTTAACTTTAGGTGGTCTGTAGGCCTAAATGTGAAAGGTATGATGTTGAACTTAGAACAATATTTTTTAACTAGTTGTATAAATTACTGATTACAAAGGAAAAATAAGATTTGACATTGAAATTAGAACTTTTGACAGTATTAACCAGGTATGATGGTATACATATAATCCCAGTACTCCAGAGGCTGAGGCTAGAGGATTACAAGTTTGAGGCCAGCTTGGACAATTTAGAAAAATCCTGTTAAAAATAAGATAAATTAAAAGGATTGGGGATGTAGCTCAGTGGTAGAGCATTTGTCTAGTAAATGTATGGGGCCCTGGGTCTTGCAAATAAAAAGAAGAAGAAGGAATATCCCCAATACTGCAAATAAAACAGAAAACTTAATTTGATCAAAAGAGTTTACTATGAGAATGAAAAGCAGATGGAGAGTTTGAAAAAAGTAATTGGAATGTGTTTAACAAGCAAGATTTATGCCCAAATCATATAAATAAATAATAAGAGAAAGAAAATAATCTAGTAGACAAATAAAGGACAAATCTGAACACTACTTCACAAAAAGATGTCACATGGCCAATAAATAAATGAGAATGGGAAATGCAGATTGGAAGCATAATAGAATAATTCTGTATCCCAAATGGATTAGCAAATTTTTTAAGTCTGACAATACCAAGTATAGTGAAGAGTGTGGAACAGAAAGCTTTTATACATTAGTAGGTAAAAATTGGTATAACCATTTCAGAAAACAGTTATGAGGGATCCTTATGAAGTCATGCCCTTCCTCTGCTTAGGATTCCCCAGTGCCTTTTCCACTTACATATCATAGAATCTGCAGTGGACTCAGCAAGGTCCTATCTTTTTTGGCTCTATTGGAGCCACCCTGGCTTCTTTGGTGTTCAGACGTGCCAGACATCTTCAGTCAGGTTTTAGTACTTTACATTATCCCTCCCTGAAATGTTTTACCCCCAGATAAATCCCTCACTTCATTTTAGGATGTTCAAGTTTCCTTTTCAGAGTCGCCTCCTGATATCATGATATAAATTAGGACATGTTTGTCACTAGCTTCTTCTACTCTTTACCCTTGCTTTGATTTCTCCATAGCACTTTTAAGTACTTGGGCAGAGGGTGAGGTCGCAGTTTATGTGTGTACAGGGTCTTGAACCAAGGGGTGCCCTACCACTAAGCTACATCCTCAGCCCTTTTTATTTTTATTTTGAGAATAGGGTCTTGCTGTGCTGCCACTGGCCTGAAACTCCTTTTCCTTCTCCCTCAGCCTCAGTAGCTGGGATTACAGGCATGAGCTACAGCACCAGGCTCTTACTTTTAACTCTGACACATGTATTTTGTGTGTCTTCCCTAACTAAATTTGGAAGTGTTACGAAAGTAGTGCCATTGTTTTTCTCCCTACTGTATTTCCTCTCCTAGAACAGGACCTGGCATATGTAGGAGTTATGTTTTTAAATGGAGAAGCCAGTGAGAAAGACTCGGAAGTACCTTCATATCAGTGTTAGTTCTTTTCATTGATTTGTGGTTTTGTCCTAGGATATAAATGTTTAAATTATTATATTAATATACCTTCATAATAAATATAAACTAGCTTTTTCTTTTTCTTTTTAAAAATTTTTTAGTTGTTGGATAGACCTTTATTTTATCTATTTATTTTTGTGTGGTGCTGAGGATCAAACCCAGTGCCTCACACATGCTAGGCAAGTGCTCTACCACTGAACCACAACCCCAGCCCACTAGCTTTTTCAATTAAAATTATAGATTTGTGTTCTTTCTAATTCACTTGGGCACTAGATATTTACAACTTGGAGAATCATAATCTTTATTACCAAAGGGGACAAAATATGGAAGTTACTGAATACAGTTGAAATAATATAGATTTTGCATAAAGTGAAAGCATTTCCAAATTGAATACATACATTCCTTTCTGAAAGTTTTTTATTTTTTTAAAATTGTCTCTCTTTAAGTGGGGGCAGGCGAGGTGGCCAACTTCGCTGCATATGCCTTTGCACCAGCCACGCTAGTGACTCCACTGGGAGCTCTCAGCGTCCTCGTAAGGTAAGGACACAACCTTTCACATATTGCCAACAATAGTCAGTATTTTGGTCTGTATTCAGTGCTGTCTAATTACATGTATTCAGCATAACTTAAATTTCAGTAGACTAGAGGACTTATTTTTGTACTGTGTAGTAATTTGCTCTTCAAAAGTTATCCTCTGCATAGGCAAGTTGTTAATTTACTGGGGGAAGATGATTTTGTGCTTTGTTTTGTATTCAGAGCCAATACTAGTTCTTTGATTTCAATTTTTGAAAATTTGCATTTGTCCCAACATTTAAGTGTATGTATACTTTGGTAGATCATGGTTGCTGATGAATAGATTTCTACACCTGGTACAGAAAGCCAGGGTGAGGTTCCATGCCTTTGAAGACTGGCCTGAGGTGCTTGTTTTGCCGGACCAGTCCAAGGCTTGTTCTGTTTCTGTTTTAATGATTATTCCAAACAACTAAGCACATTTTGAGGTCTGAGTTTTGGTTAGGATTTGGAAAGTTGACTGATTATAGTTAGGTATTATTTTTCTTCTTTGTTTTTAAGAAGCTGTATGTAAAATAGAGTTATGATATAAGCCTTTACCCTTAACTTTCCTTACATTACACCGTTATTTTATTTATTGGTTTATACTATATTTTCTTTTTAGGTATGGATAAACCTGTGGTGTTAAAACATAATTTATAAACAAATTAATAATTAAATGACCCCAAATCCCTTGTTTCTTTTGCTTTTAACTCCACATTTCTAAATAACAGGATAATTAGTAGGCAAATTATATGAAGTTAAATGAGCACATAAGTGGAACGCATGAATTTTTAGGGATAAATTAAAGTTGAGCAGTTTTTAATGGTTTGGATGGAGTCTTAATTAGAACTTAAGTTGTACAAACTATAGCTCTTTTATTGTACATTTCTTATGGACTTTTTCCTGTAGAAAGATGATAAATACCATCTTAGTGTATGATGTATATACAATCTTATGGTATATATACAATCATATACTTTTTTTTTTTTTTTTTACTTTGGCTAAAGACCAGATACTTCATAAGCTCTCAGTGTTCTAGTGTGGGTTCAGTAATTTTAAATTATAAGTTTGTTGATATTTAAAAATGAGAAAAATAGCTGATATTTGAAAGTTCACAGCATTCTTTTCTCCCAATTTTAGTGCCATTCTTTCTTCATACTTTCTAAATGAAAGACTTAATCTTCATGGGAAAATTGGATGTTTGCTAAGCATTCTAGGATCTACAGTTATGGTCATCCATGCTCCAAAGGAAGAGGAGATTGAGACGTTAAATGAAATGTCACACAAGTTAGGTGATCCAGGTAAGAATAAAAGAAAAGCCTTTATTCTTACTTTACTTTTGTAAAGTAAAATAAAAATATCCCCACTAACTACTAGAGAATATTTTAACTGCTGAGCTCCATCGCCAGCCCTTTTATATTTTATTTTGAAACAGGGGTTTTGTTTTTGTTTGCTTTGGTTTTTAGTACTAGGGATTGAACCATGGGTGCTTAACCACTGAGCCACATCCCCAGCTCTTGTGTGTGTGTTACAACAAAGCAGTTTATTTGTGATCAGTATTTGAGACTATATGTCCTTCACAAATTCAATTTTATATAATCTGATACTTTCTTAAAACTTAAACTTTGAACTTCTAGACTTTTATTTCCTTAGAACAGAAGGGCTGGTATAAATTATTTTCCAGAAATGAGGTACCATTTCACAGAATTGGTTTCTCTTTTTTTGTTGTTTTGCAAGATTTTTGTTTGTTTGTTTGTTTTGATGGTGCTGGGGATTGAACCCAGCATGTGAGGCAAGCACTCTACCAACTGAGCTATATCTCCAGCCCCTGTTTCCAAGTTTTAAAGAACTAAATTTGTATTTGTTAAAATCAAAAAAAGTAGGAAGGATGATCTTTACAAATAATTTTGATTAAATATGTGTTCAAAGAAAGCAAGATAAAAAGTCTTTAATATTCTGTATTAGACTATATTGATGTTCAATAGGAATGAGCTTCTGTCATTTGCTTTGAATGAGTAGTGGGGAATGGGATATGTTGGGAATTTCATAACAGATAACAGAATCATTCTCTTGGGCAAACCATAGG
This sequence comes from Marmota marmota marmota, assembly GCF_001458135.2. NCBI lineage: Eukaryota > Metazoa > Chordata > Mammalia > Rodentia > Sciuridae > Marmota > Marmota marmota. The sequence goes on from NW_026000229.1 coordinate 3,239,509, forward strand.
CAGGGGCAGCTGTTCTGTAACCATATGGTGTTCCATAGCCTGGAGCTATTTGGCCAGGAGCTGCTATAGCCCCAACAAAAGCTCCCCTTGTCAGAGTTCCTCTTCCTCTGCCCCTAACTGCCTGGAATGCTGCAGACACACCTGTATTCATGACACCCTTTGCCTGAGGAATAACCTTCTTTTTCTTATTATTTGCCACATTGGGTCCAGAAAACAGCTTCTCCAGGGCAGCTAAGGCTGCATTTGCCCTGGCCATGGATTATTTGGACCTGCGCCTCTGAATTTCTGTCCATCTACTTTTACCTCCATTACACAGCGCTTGTCATGGTTTCCGCCAGTTTCTGAGATGAGTTCATACTTGAGACCTCTTCTTTTTTCAATGAGCTCCATTACAGGATTTTTGCCACTTGCTGTTAGGGTATGGCCCTGAGTTCTTACCTCTAAGGTACTGGTGGTTTCAGTTATAGAATTTCCAGTGTTATTGCTTGAATTTGAAGACACTGTTTCATTTTTGCTTTCATTATCTGATTTTTCATTAGAACTCATACATTCAATATCTGCATCAAAGCCTGTTGGAGATCCCATTCATTGCCTGTAATACATTCACTGCTACGTGAAGTTTTGCTGTTTTCTTGGAAGGTCCCGAGATGTGCTATCCACATCTACAGACATTGTAAAGATGGCAGGGCCAGACTGAGACAGGAAGCCCAGGCCTGATCTGTTTTAGCTTCATTAGTGCATTTATAAGGTCTATTACTTTACTATCCAGGATTTTCCTTAGGTTTTGTTTCATCTTCTTATTAGGATCTTTTCTTCTTGGGGTGGGGGAGGGCACTAGACCACTGAGCCACATCCTCAGCCCTATTTTGTATTTTATTTAGAGACAGGGTCTCACTGAGTTGTTTAGCACCTTGCCATTGCTAAGGCTGGTTTTGAACTCACAATCCTCCTGCCTCAGCCTCCCAAGCCAGGTGAGCCTAGTCTATTTTGGCAACTTTTGATTAAATGCTGAACATAAGATATAAGAGAAAATGTGAAGATTCTGAGTGTTGTTTTCCTTCTTCAGAGAGAACTTAAATTCCCTCTGGCAGAAACATAAAAGTCCAGCAGACCACTTTCACCCTGGTGTTGTTGTAAGCTTCATTAGGTCTGGTTTTCAGTTTGCCTTTTTTTCTTCATATCACTCTTGGCTTTCAGCTGGTAGCTTGGGCTCCTTCACTTAGGAAGTTGTGAGCTCCTGTGTCCACTCAGTACCACAAGACTGCTGATATCCCAGTTCAGCCTCACATCCTCCTTTTAGGCTTTTTTTTTTTCCCGCTTCTCTGACCTTGGCTGTGTAGCTTGTGTGCCTGCAAATGCTGTTAAGGGAGTAGCACACAGAAATTTGGGGTCACTACTTGGTAGTTTCCTCTTTTCTGGAGCTTGGCCTATTAAATCCTAGCTGCTTAGCCAATTCCAAATTCCAACATGTGTCTATCTAGTTCACTGAAACTTCCTTAAGTTTCCTTTGCTGAGTGAGCAGTTCCCCAGGGGAAAAAGCAGTGGTGAGTGTTGAGCAGTCCCCCCAACCTTTTTTTTTTTTTTTTTTTTGAATTTTGGTACCTTAAGTTATGGCTGCTTCGATTGTTCTCAAGTATTGTTTATTTTGTTTTTTTGTTGTTGTTTTGGTTTCATGATTTCTCCATCATTTGAAGTTGCTTTAGAGTACAAGATTAGTCTGATATTTCAGTATTGCCTCTCAGGATATTAAAAAAGATTTTTGTAGTTGTAGATGGACACAATACTTTATTTTTTATTTACTTATCTTTATGTGATGCTGAGGATCAAACCCAGGGCCTCACACTGAACTACAGGCCCAGCCCCCCACCTTTTTTTCTTTCTTAATGAAGAGTTATTTATTTTGAAGTTTTCCTCTGTCTAGTGGAAGAAATAAAGGCTTTGCTTTTTTCTGTTGTTTTGGCCTCTTGGTCTTTGACTGCCTTCTTTTATTTAAAATTCAGGCTGGTCAGATCTCCAAAAGTGCCCCTGAGTGGCCACAGACATTCAGTGTTGAACAGAGGTTAACACCCAGATGCACCCCTTACCTTAGCCCCTTATTTTAGCATGATGTTCACATGCTCAGCTGGAACTGGTTAGGAGTCCTCTATTGCATATAGTGGATGGGAGGGACAAAGAGTCACTCAGACATGCAGAACTTGGCAGGGACCAGAAGTCACATTGCTTCTTGAATGGACTTCCAGCCAGACCTCTAGTTCAAATTTGTCTTCATTCCTTCATGGGGACTTTACTTTGTGAGTGTTCTGTGTTTCTGAGTCATTTTCACATCTGATTACTGATATATGATTCACCTATCTTGGGTCAATTATATTATGAGTTATCCTCTGCTTTGTTAAAATATTGTTGCCATTTTTCTGTATTTGTTTCTTTAAAAATCTTTTATTAGTGGAGTTTGAGGAAGCAGAGTGCCTTTCCTTAAAATGCAGATGATCATTAAGTACAAATTGCCAGGAGCAACACCTGGCCACAGTGCTAAATGGTTTTTGGCTATTTTCCCGCTAGCTTCAGTTCTCCAAATTCTGCCAGAAACCCTGCCATATTTTTCAAATTCTCTTAATGGCATGCTGTTTATCCTTGCACTTGTTCCTAAATATTAGAAAAAAAATTACTCTTTTTTAGGGAAAACTTGATTCATAACTCCCATTTTTGGCATCTATACATTGTTGAACATTCAAGGGCACCTTGTGATTTCTCTACTAGTTTCTGTCCCTGTACTGATCACCCTTGTCCTACTTTTTTGTGTGAGTTAGAGCACTTAAGTAGGCATAAGAAACTACTTGAAAATATTATTGGTGTTAAAATTTGTAAACATAAAGCATACTTTAACCTTCCAATGTGTACATGTAATGAAATCTTTGTGGGTATTCTTTTGCTAGAGCAACAAAATAAATTTGAATTTTATTTTTGTGTTATACCTTCTTATCTTACTGCATTGTTTTGTTTGGAGTCTCTAAATGTTTAAGGACAGTGTTTGACTAAATTCTTGACCAAGTATCTTTTCTTTGCCTCCTCCAGGTTTTGTGGTATTTGCAACAATTGTGGTCATTGTGTCTTTGATATTAATCTTTGTGGTGGGTCCTCGCCACGGACAGACAAATATTCTTGTGTACATAACAATCTGCTCCGTGATTGGAGCGTTTTCAGTGTCCTGTGCAAAGGGCTTGGGCATCACCATCAAAGAACTGTTAGCCGGAAAGCCTGTGCTGCGGCATCCCCTGGCCTGGATTCTGCTGCTGAGCCTCGTCATCTGTGTGAGCACACAGATCAATTACCTAAACCGGGCCCTGGACATATTCAACACTTCCCTTGTAACACCAATATATTACGTTTTCTTTACAACCTCAGTTTTAACTTGTTCAGCTATTCTTTTTAAGGAGTGGCAAGATATGCCTGCTGATGATATCATTGGGACTCTGAGTGGCTTCTTCACAATCATTGTGGGGATATTCTTGTTGCATGCCTTTAAAGATGTCAGCTTTAGTCTAGCAAGTCTGCCTGTGTCTTTTCGAAAAGATGATAAAGCAATGAATGGCAATCTCCCTACTATGTATGAAGTGCTTAATAATAATGAAGAAAGCTTAACCTGTGGAATTGAACAACACACTGGTGAGAATATCTCACGGAGAAATGGAAATCTGACAGGTTTTTAAGATGCGATTTAAAGGTTAATCCATAATTATGTTATAGTGATTTTGAATATCAGAATCTGTCTGAAAAAGCATTGTCCTCAAATAATGTTCTCTAAAGACAATCTTTTTTAAGTTTTCACTAATTTGGACCAAGAAGTTACTTTTCTTATATTTAAACAATGGTAGCTCACTAAAAATGGCCTCAGTATGTGGCCAATTTCTATTAACATTGTATAATTGTAGAGGTATTTTACATTTTGATTCTTTCTTCAAAATCTAAATGCACTAATGACAAGTTTGAAGTCTATAAAAATGCTTTATTTTTTCATTATTGATGAAAGTCTGAAATGTACATTTGTCATTCCCACTCCCATCAATCCCTGATCATGTAAGGCGTTTTGATTGTAAACAAGAACAAAACTATCCCAATACATTATCCTCTGATTTATCTTACCTATAAAAAGTGGCTCCTGTTTGGATGAATTATTTTGATGTTGAAATGTTAAAGGGAATCCTAAGTTACTAAATGAAGGAAACTCACAGACCAAAAAAAAAAAAAAAATAGGAATCATGCCAAGGAAATATTTCTTAGGCTATGATTTGTCACCACAGATGTGGTTTACTGTGTGCATTTGATGGTATTCTTAGAACCCTATTAAACCAGCACATCGTGCATCCGCTGGGCTGGGCTGTGCTTTGTACCTTGGCTGGATTTATTCTTCGGTTACTTGAATTCCATGGGAACCTTTATGACCATTTTATATCAGCTCTTGTACTTTTCAGTCTATTTTCATAATAAGTTAATTGTTATTTAGACCTTTTAATAAGTGGGAAATAAAATCAGAAGAAAAGAGTGATTTCTTAAATTTAGCTCATAATAAAGAGACAAGTTGAAACAAAGTTCTAAGTCCAAATGCTTGGAACGGACTTGAAATATTTGTAAAATACAGTCTTTATACCAAGTATTTTGCTTTGCTTAAGGGTTTACTTGGATCATTAATTAAATGTTTTGATTGTTTAAGGAAATGGTTACAAACACATGCAAAAATATATAGGAAAGTATAATGAACTCCATCCAGACCTAGAACCTCTATTCATTCAAGTCATTGGCCTTTTTTTTTAAAAAAAAAAACATTGACAGTTCCATTCCTCTGGGTGTTCCCCCAGTCCTCACTTGTGGCAGGAAGAGCAGAAGCTTCTGTCTGAAGTTACACATTGGCTGGTCATGGTGAGGCACCACTCAGTCCTGCAGTCTTATGTGGAGGCTGTGCTGTCATGCCATGCAGTTTTTGTTGACCTCATCAGGGTAGAGTTGACAGTCTCCAATTTTGTGAAATGTCCTTTTTCCAGCTTTCTTTTATTATTGGCGCTCTAAGGAGCTGTTAGAAATTCTTGACTGCAACCTTCCATGTATTATATTTGTGGTGCGAGGTTTGAAACCCAGCTGAAACTTGAAGCTCCTAGATTTGGATTTTTCCTAGCCCCATAATGCAAATTTTTTGAAACAGGGTCTCACTATGTTGCCCAGGCCGGCTCCTACAATCAAGTGGTTCCACCTGAGCCTCCTGAGTAGCTGGGACTACAGATATGTGCCACTGTATCCAGTTCTCAACCATTTTTATCTATTTCTTTAATTCTAGTAGTAGGTCAGATTCTGATCAAAATTTTCATTTGAAAGATCACCAACTACAGGACCAACTCCATCTACATGAGGCAGTTCACCCAGCTGTTGGGAATAACAGCTGAAGTGGTTAGGGACAGGATTTAAGGTCTTCTCAGTCCTTCTATGTCCCAGGTCAATCATTTCCCAAACTACTCGCCTCCAGGTCATAGGAGCACATGACATAAAGGCGATACATGTCCTTTCTTCATGTTCAGAATGAAGCAGCCAACACAGCTGTTGTCTTATATCTTACTGGCTTGGCTTTCATTTCATCCCTGCCAAAACCTAAATATGAAGCAAATTTGTGTGCTGATCAGAAGAGTAGCATTTTGATCATGCCCCACCTCAAAATGCTGAAAGTGACCCAGACTTCAATCTGAACCCCATCTGTGAACTTGGATATAAGAGACAGAACAAGGACAGGTTGTAGTAACACAATTGGGTTTCATTAGTTTTATTTCTCTAACCTTTAAGTCATATCTCACAAATTAATTTGTCACAATTGGATTTAGCAGAAGCAGAGGAATCAAATTCACTGTCTGAAACACTGACACAAGAGGGATGGGGACAATGACTTAGAAAAGATTCTTCATAAAAGACCATCAGAAAAATCCCTAAACAAATGTGAAACAAAGTTTAGTGGTAACTGGCATAGGATTTTAATACAGTTAGCTGGTATTACATTTCTTAAGGGGTAAGTGAAAGAACTCAGCAGCATTCTGACAGGTGGCTACTGGAACATTTCAGAGGAAAACTGCAAACAAATTTTTTAAGAACATGTTGGCAGCCAGTATTTTCAGACTTCCTAATTACCAAAAACATATAATTTTAGTCTAGAAAAATAAGTCCATATTATAAAATTAAAATTTTAGATTGAAAAGCACCCCCTTGAACAGGTACAGAGATACTGAAAAATATTCCCTAAAAATCTCACTAAACAGTTTACAGAAAGAACATGCCATTAGAGTTAATAAATGCCATGGGCACAGTCCTGAGCCCTTAGCTGCTGGCCAGAGACTGGTGAATGGGTGGTTGAAAGCAGCGCACATGTTCCACAGGTGTGCTCTCCCCATCACCTGACTTCAAGTACTTGTCCAGGATAGTGATGATCTCATCATTGAGAATCTGGAACTTTCGAATCCTCTCCACCATCTTCTTCAAAGGCTATAATTATAATAATTAAGATCAGGGCGTTTTACTTGTACAGTTATGCATCATGTTACAAAATGACAGCATTTTCATATTTTCTGCCAAATTACAGCAGACTATTATTGACATACCATCTTTTAAATGCCACTATTAATGAACATATTTTAAATTCAAATGCATTCATCCATAGGTTTCATGCTGCTAAGTGTAAGGTTTGCACAACTCACAGGCATATTCATTCAGCATTAAGAACCTGGGCTGAGATTGTGGCTCAGTGGTACAGTGCTCACCTAGCACATGCAAGGCACTGGGTTTGATCTTCAGCACCACATAAAAATAAATAAAGGTATTGTGTCCAACTACAACTAAAAAAAATATATATATATAAATTTTTTTTAAAGAACCTGTGTACTAGGATGGGGTTGTGGCACAGTGTGCTTGCCTAGCATGTGTGAGGCACTGGGTTTGATCCTCAGCACCACATAAAAATAAAGTAAAGGTCCACTGACAACTAAAAAATTAAAAAAAAAAAACAAAAAACCTGTGTACTAAGAGCTGGGAATAAAAGGAGAAAAACAATATGATCAGGGGAAAAACTAGTAAACTAATATAAGTTCTAGACTTGCAGTTAGTTAATATTGTGGACAGGAACCTTTGATAGCCCTCCCACTAAAGAATAAAAACACATAACAGACATTTTTTAATGACTTCATTGTTTAAAAAAAAAGTATTTTATGTGGTGCTAAGGATTGAACCCAGCGCCTCACAAATACTAGGCAAGCGCTCTACCATTGAGCTACAAACTCAGCAGCCCCAAAACACTTAATTTTAAAAGCATTGCTGGTTCTTCCCATAAGGAGGCAAAGCAGAGGCCAGGGCTGCTTCTGAGACACATACCAATGACACTGAGGTGGGAGAGTAGACTTGGCTATGAGCAAGTTGTACTATACCTAGAGACCCCACCACTATAGAACCCTTTAATTAGACTAAAGTGGTCCCAGGTTGGTAATGGCCACTGGCAATGAGCAGAAGCAAATGCAAATCTTGGGATGAAAATCAGATAACCAAGCACACAAGGAAACAATTTTAGATACACCCAAGACCTTCCGGGTAGACAAAGCTGAAATGAATTAATTACCTGAAAGATGTATCTGAAGAAAGTACTCTGGATACAGCATAGAGAACCAAGGAAATGGAGATGTGAGAACTAGAATAGCCCTTCAAGGATGTCCACACCCAATCCCTGGCACCTGTGTGTTACCTTTGCAAATGTGGCTAAGGGTATGAACTTCAACAGCAAGTATACTGTTGCCCAAGTGGACAGCCATGAAAGCAGAGAACCTTTTCTAGCTATAGGGAAGAAGGACATGACAAGGAACATTGGAAGATGATCAGAAGCAGAGATGGCTCAGCCCACTGCTGTTGGAAAGCACCATATGGAAAACATGAGAGGGAATGTGGAGCTGACAGCCAGTAGGAAATGGGGACCTCAGTCCTACAAGTGTGAAGAGCTGAATTCAGCCAACCACCTAAATGGACAGAGAATCCAAGGGGAGCACAGCACCACTGACAAATTCGTTTTGACTTTACGAGACTCTTTAAGTAGGGGACCCAGCTGAGCCATCCTGATCTAGAGGACTGCGATAATCAGTGGTAGTTATACCACTAAACCTGTGGTGTCTGGTCATGGGAGGGAGCAAGAGAAAGCAAATACCACAGGATAAAGGACGGGAGAATGGAATGAATAAGAAAGTTTAACATGTTTAACTAAAGTTCCAAAAGAAGAGAACAAGAGCAAGTGGAAGAAGGGCTAAAATATTTGAAATGATAATGGTGAAGTGTTTTCTAGAATGCAACTATAAGGAGTCAATAAAACACAAAGACCAAAAGATCTAAAAGCATCCAAGAAAGCATACTTTGACTTGAAGGAAGCCAGAAGATTGAAATTGTATGCCAAAAATCTGAACATGCAGATCCTACAAGGTAAAATATGAAGTAGATCTAAGCACCTTGAAAAGAGAAAGAAAATGGAAGTTAATTCTTAATCTGTCAGGCTGCTCTACTTGACAATTATATGTTTAGATTCACTTTTGGAATGCAAAGAAAGTTTCGGTTGATAGAACATTTCATACTAAGATGAAAGAAACATTTTCCCCCAAACAACTTTTAATAAATAGAGACACATATGGTGGAAGAGCCTTGTCCACATACCACATTTTTGATAATCTCATCTTTGCCATCATGTTTCTGGACTTTGAGTAGATGGTAGCAGAAATCCAGCACAGCAAAGCGTCGCTGCTGCCCAAGAAGCACGATGATCATGCAACCAGCCCAATGGAGCCCATCACCAAAACACTGCCTGCAGTCAAAAGCAATGAACAGAATGGGAGATGAATAAACAATGAGCAAGTCCTTTATGAGTCTGTCTCCAGGGGCCACCAGCCAAGCTGTAGGCATTACTATCTTCATCCAGTCACCTTGTGCAGTGAGAATGCTGAGCAACAGATGATATTCTTGTTTTTGGTAAATTTCTTTTTTGGGTTTCTCTGGCACACAGTTTTCAAACTCTTTTTTAAGATCACAGACCTTCTGTGAAGAATGACCTTATGGACATCCCACCCAGAACATGGCACGCCCAATTCAGTTGCTATGGGTTCAGAGACTATGGACACTAATCCTGAGTCCTCTCTTTGGCATCAAGTATGAAACCACCCTTTAAAGCAGCTCAGTGTCTGGTCCCTTTCCAGAAGAACTTATCAGCTGTGTTGGCCTCACACTGATGCTGCCACCTCCTCCACCAGCTCTTCCACCTCCACTGGAATTTTCTCCTGTTCCAAAGCATCACACTGAGCATGCACTTACTCCACAGTAAACTCGTGTGTCCCCACAGGAATGCAGTAGACAAACTGCATGGCACTCCACAGCCTGTGGAACTCCACACACTCATCCACATGCATGACCCCATTGCTGGGTAGAGGCCCACGCCAGATAGGGTCATCCAAAAAGGTCCGGATCCGCGTCAGGATGACTTCAAACATAGACAGGCCACAGCAGAGACGCTCCTTAGTCAGCAAGTCCCCTTCTCTTGCGATTGCAATTTGCTGCAGAAAGCACAAGTTGTGGGATGTTATGGGCCACAGCATGAGGCTGCCGTGTTGAGACCAAACTACTCCTGTCCTGTTGATGACTTAGTGGAAAACTCTCAGCTGGCAGAAGAGGATCTTTGGAGGCAAGGATTAACAAAATATGTGTATGTCGGCAATTACCAGTATGTCTTACAAGGTTAAATACATTCACAGTCAAGGGAAATGGAATACAGCTGTTCCTAACCCAGAAGTGACTTTGCTTCCAGGACATATTTGGCAATGTCTGGAGAGATACTTATGGTTGTCACAATGTGGGGGTGGGTCTACTGACACCTACTGAATAGAGAGACCAGAGATGCTGCTAAACATCTTACAATTCACAGGTCAGCCCCAACACAAAGAATCACCTGGTTCAAAATGGCAGCAGTGCCAAGGTTGAGTAATCTGGATCTAGAGTAAGGTGACAGGGGACTGCAGAAATCTGCCATGATACCTTGCCTTTTGTCCCAGTTCCTTCTGTTTTAAGAAGAAACCCTATGAAAAAGCTTCCTCTGTGAAGGGATGAATAATGGCAACAAGTGACATTTAATCTGTATGCCTCAGATGCTAAGCCCTTTCCATGTACTTGCTCATTTAAACTTCACAACATCCTGTAATGTATCCCTTGGAAACATGAGGTCTGAGGAGCCAAGTGCCCCGTGTGACTTCACTATACCTTCCCGCCCTGCTGCCTGACCTGATGTGGATATCTAGTTGCAATTCACAGAACCACAGCATACTTTACCTGTGGGGTCCCCAACCTTTCGATCAGAGGGACAAGATGCAGTGGGGCATACTTGGATTCCAATCTTTTCATTTTGGCATCAAGTCTCTCCCCCTCTACAGGAGGCAACAATTAGAAAAGAAAGAGTTGACATTATGGATTTAGATTCTCCTTGGGAAAAAAGTGTCATACAAAACTAGCTCATTTGATACTTTAATTCAAACTGACATATTTACTTACATTTGGGGTCTGCTTTGAACTTGAACTAGTAAAACTCTTTAATACAATGAACTGAAGAGCCAAAATAACAAACAAAACCAGACAAGTGGGGCTGGGGTTGTGGCTCAGTGGTAGAGCACTTGCCTAGCATGTGTGAGGCACTGGGTTTGATTCTCAGCACAGCATAGAAATAAATAAATAAAAATAAAGATTCATCCACAACTAAAAAAAAATTTTTTTTAGAAAAACCAGACAATTAATTTTGTTCAACAGTCATTTGTAAAAATTTGTCAAACATTCCATGTGAGTTAAAGCAGAAAAGAGTACCATGAGCTCTTTACCCATCTTCTTGAGACAGCTATTAACTCACAGTGACTCTTCTCTTATATGTGCCCCACTCCCCTGCTCCCATGCTATTTTGAAACAAATCCAAGACATATTTCAGCCATAAATACTTTAGTTATTTAATATTAATTTAAGTAGGTTACACCCCCTGGTTATGACTGAACAGGCACCAAAATGGGCTCTTGGCCGTCCAAGTGAGCATGACTCTGCAGAGGGCAACCTGATCTCTGGGTTGGGGACACACAGGCTCACCTTTCACGTGGACGCGCGGCAAGATGTTCTGAAAAGGAGCTGCATGCAACAGGTCACATACTTCTTCTAAAGACTGGTACAGAGAAGGGGAAGACCACATCAGGAAGTGTCTCTCACAACAAAAACAGAGAAATCTGGTGCTGAAAATAGGGTATATCCTAGCTATCCAGTATAAAATAATCTCTAAAGTGGCCTGTCAACAGAACTATCTGGGATAATGGCAATGTCCCACTGTGGGCAGGGCGGCCTGTGGAGGACTGCTTATTCAGGGTCCCATTGAGCCCACAGATAGCAAGGACAATGAGGGCCTGGGGCTGCTGCAGTCCCCCTTTACCACCATGTGGGAAGGGTCTTTCTAGAAGTGCAGGAAAAGGGGAGAAGTTAAGAGACGCAGAACTCTTGGATGCTGTCAACTCCCAGATATGTGCACAGACCCTGACACATCAGATGTATGCACACCCTCTTTATTTGTTTGCTGGTGTGAGGCAGTTAGCCAGCAGGTCAGCCCCTACAGGGGATTACAGCATGTTGCAAGGCCTGGGTTCAATCCCCAGCATCATGGAAAATAAAACTAAAAAGAGACTGTATTCAAAGAGAAAATAAAAAGTCACCACTATCAGAGTAAAAAGATGAGCCACAAACAGGGAGAAGTATTTGCAATGTGTGTAATATATAAAGGAAACCCAAAGAACTTCTAGAAACGAGCCACAGAAAAGGCAAAAGAGGGGTGGGGATGTGGCTCAAGCGGTAATGCGCTCGCTTGGCATGCGCGGGGCGCTGGGTTTGATCCTCAGCACCACATAAAATAAAGTAAAGATGTTGTGTCCACCGAAAACTAAAAAATAAATATTAAAAAAATTCTCTCTCTTTAAAAAAGAAAAGGCAAAAGAACTAGATGTAGCATTTAACAGAAAAACAAATAAGAAAAAAAAAAAATAAAAAGAAGAGCCAATGAATAATGGAAGGTCCACCTCCTTCACAGTGAGAGAAAGGCAGAACAGAACCAGTGAGATTGGTCTGACACTAGGCTTTCCAATTCAGGCCAAAAACTGAGCTTGCTGATGCACAGGGGAGGGAGGAGCGGTGAAGGATGCCATAAGGAAGCAATCGGCCAAGAAAGCGAGGGGCCCCACTGCGCCATTTCTCAGGTGGTAATGGACTCCCACGTGTTCTCCTATTAAACTGTTGTCTTATGCTTGTGATGTCCAAAGTTAGCTATGAGGCACAGGTAGCTATTTAAGTTTAAATTAATTAAAATTTGAAAAAATTTAAAAATCAGTTCCTCAGTCATGCTGAACCACACTTCACTTACTCAACAGCCTCAGATGGAACTTTGCAAAGAGCTCTCCTGGGCAATATGGCTTTAGATCCTATAGGTACATCATATATTTCATGTACATTATATATATATATATATATATATAT
>NW_026000229.1:3252578-3264464 GCF_001458135.2 Marmota marmota marmota
TTTTTTTTTTTTTTTTTGGTACCAGATTGAACCCAGGAACACTTTATTTTGAGCTACATTCCTAGCCCTTTTTAAATTTTGAGACAGGGCCTCACTGAGCTGCTGAGGCTTGCCTCAAATTTGTGATCCTCCTGCCTCAGCCTCTAGAGTTGCTGAGATTAAATGCATGGGCCACCATGCCTGGTGCACATTTCACATAAAACATTTTTATAATGTTCACATAGAAAAACGTTCTTGAGACAGCGAGCTACATTTTTATTTTTCAACTGTAGGGAACAAATTTAAAGTAAAACAAAAAAAAAAACATGAAATATGAATGGTACTTTACAACACTGCTACCCTAATTTTCCACCAAAAACCTCCTAATAAGGTTGGGAATGTAGCTCAGTGGTTAGCATGTACAAGGCCCTGGGTTTCATCCCCAGCACATAACAAAAAAGAAGCTTTCCTCTGTCACCAGCAGAAAACAGCCCTGGTACCTCAGCGGTGGGGCTGCGCACTCACCAGGCTCTGCTCGATGAGCAAGCAGAAGAGGACAGCATTCCCCACCTCCCTCAGGTTCTGGAAACACACTGTCTTCAGCTCTGCATACTCCACGATGTCCTTCAGCTGGTGGTGGAAGAACTCCAGGATGCCTGTGTGGGAAGAAGTGAGGGCTGGCTTGGAAGGCTGGAGGGCAGAGCCTAGCATCGTGGGGCCACAGCAGGAAGCACTTGCCAATTTGACACTGCCACTGTGCCTGCTTATGAGGACCGCCACAATATCGCACCCCTAACATCTTCCCTTCAACAGAGGTACGTTTGCCCCCAGGCACACTCTCCATAGACTGCCACTTCTTTCTCAGTCAACCCCATATCTTCAGAGAAGGCTCTAATAACAGGAAGTGTACATCATTAAGAATAAAGGAGACCACATTGTCATTTCCAGCAGAATCAGACGAAGTATTTGATAAATTCAGAAGGATGTACCAATCTGATTAGGTGTCCTGCAGATGACATCGCACTCAGTGAGAAGCTGCATGCTTTCTCCCCAAGGTCCGGAGCAAACTCTCCCTAACTGGATCTGTACACTCAGTGCTAACCCCGTCAAAAATTAACACACTGACTCCAAAAAGTACACAATGTAAAAGACCCACAGGAGCCAAACTAGCCTGAGACACAAAGCCAGAGACTCAGTGGATTTCAATAAAACCCTTCATCCCACAAGTCATGCCTAGCACCTGTACTCAGCACCTTCCTGCCTGAAACACAGCCACACCCCATGCTCCTGCCACTTTGTCTTCTCCCAGGTCTCGGCACCACCATCTAGTCATGCTCACTGGCATTAAGACCCTCTCAGGTGTTGTTCATCTGGGTCATCCTCATCCTCAGCAAGCACACTTGAGGTAAGCTGCAAATGACTTGTCCTGCACTGAGATGCACTAATGGCTTCCTCTTCAGATGTTAAAAATTCCCATCTCTAGCTTAAATACAAGCATTCATTTTATTATCCCAATATCATCCATCCACTTTTTAAAATTATTTTATTTATTTATATGCAGTGCTGAGAATCAAACCCAATGCCTCACACAAGCTAGGCAAGTGCTCTACCACTAAGCTATATCCCCAGCCCTATCCATCTACTTTTTATTTTTTTTGGTGCTGGGGATTGAACCCAGGGCCTTGTGCATTTGAGACAAGCACTCTACCTCCTGAGCTATATCCCCTGCCTTCCATCTACTTTTTGACAGTGAAATGAAACTGCATTCTTCTAAGCAAGGGCTACACGATACTATCTGGCAGAGTGTCCCCCTCAAACATTGATAAGAGCCCTGGGCTGGTACAGGGCAGTGTCCAGGAGGTTGGCCACATCAACAGTCTGCCCATTAGGACAGTCTCTCAGATGTCACCACACATGGGTTCAAGTCACTTAATAAGACAAGGCTAGGGTTCAACTGTCTAGCTTTCAAGAGAAAACCATCAAGCAAGAGAAACAAGGCAATTTCACTTGGCAAAGGTCCCTCCAGCCCAGCAGTGCCATGCAGTGCCACTTTCTGAGATCATCACAGCTATTTACTTGGGTGGCCCAAGAACAGCCTGCAGTGAGACATGTGGGCTGTCCCTGAAGAGCACATCTGCCTGTAAGCAGGACAGGCTGGAGCCCAGGGCAGTCCTCCAGACAGACAGACTGTGAGGGGAAGAGGAAGAAAAGTGGGAGAAGGGGCAAGACCAGTACCCTGCTCCATGGGGCTGCCTTTAAGGCTTAGGCCTGCTGAAAGCCCAAGAGGACAATACGACCTGTTTTCCTTGGTGACATTTTGAGGGTGCAGGGGTCTTCCTTGGTGATTTTTTTGAGTACAGGGGTCTGAGGGAACATAGTGCTCAGAATCCCTCTCAGTGCCTCACCCTCACTGGCTGACCCCATGGGCCCTTCAAAAGCTTCCTCAGAGCAAATAGTGACACCAACCCCAACATCCCACACACTTACCTGCTTCCTGGCTATAAAATGCATTTGTTTCTTCTACTCTAAACAGTCAGCTCTGGTTTGGGCATCCTCACCTTCTCCCCCCACCTGGGGAAGGCAAACCTGGCCCTTCTCAACCATTCTTTCTTTCTTTTGTAAGGAGACAGTTTAACTGCTCTGCTAGGAAAGGAGAAGCACAGGGGACACCTGTCCCAGGGGCTGTGATTCTGCCCATCAGGGAGAACAAGGGTTCTTTTTTTTTTTGGAGTGGGGGGTGAGGGGTATGGAGGAGTTGTAGATGGACAGAATGCCTTTATTTAATTAATTAATTAATTAATTTTTGGTGCTGAGGATTGAACCCAGTGCCTCACATGTGCTAGGCAAGTGTTCTGCCACTGAGCTACAGCCCCAGTCCTCAACCATTTTTGACTTGATTTTCTTTACTATGGTTGAAGGGCTGACCTTTCCATCTTCTCCAGAGACACTAGCAATGAGCCCCACACACCACTAAGTGGTGTTTTGCCTCCGTCCAGCACCCAAGGTGCCTGTACTCACCTGGAGAGCCGTATTCATGCCGGGGTAGGCGGCAGATCTTGGGCATCACCTCCATCAGTGTCTTCACATACTGTAGGATTGTGCCTTGCAGCTGGGAGAAATACAAACTGTGTCAGCCTCCGGCCTACACTCTCCTGAAAAGCTGTGGCTGTTGCACATTCTGAAAACTGAGTGTTAGCAAAATGCACAGTAATGATCACCACTGCAGAATCGCCCATGCAAACAGCAACCTGCACTAGGGGCCTACATAGCTGAAATTTGTGCTCTAAACAACTTCTCTTCCAAGACAAAAATGGCCCTGAGATATGACAGAGAAGGCTAAGGCTGTAGTCCTGTGGTAGAGCACTTGCCTAACTCTGGGTCCGAATCCTTTTCTCATGCTATGTAACCCTTATCATCTAGAAAAAGGGCATATACCACTTGCCTCAAAAATTAATTCTATCAAGCTGGGAGCCTTCTCACAGTGGCACCTGTGACCACAGCCTGCCAGCTGGGCTGCCCTCTTGCTGCAGCCCCTGCCCATCACTTAGTGTCTCCACAGAGAACATGCTCTATTCTATTCTCCCCAACACAAATGTTTGAAATTTGTGTTTTATGGAAACTCATGCTTCATGAATGGACGTGGGTCTTTGCAGAACATTCCCAGATTTTACCCTCCCTTCCCAGACAATCACCAACTGAAACAGAGAAATGTCTATCATGGCCTCCTGGCTTCTGTTTTGTCTTCCATCTCCAGAGCACTGTATTCCCTCGAGCCTTGGGCTTAGTGGTAGCCCTTTACATGGGAGGGAGGGACTACTTCTGTAGGCAATATGTGGGTTATCAAAAACTCCTTCTATGGATGGATTAAAATAACTTGAATCTATTCTCTTTGTTTTTAAAGACAGGCTCCCACTATGTTGCCCAGGCTGGCCCCAAACTCCAGGACTCAAGCAATCCTTCTGCCTCAGTCTCCAGAGTAGCTAAGACTACACACTTGTGCCACTGCACCTACTGGATCCATTTTCTTGAACCAGGAAAGATGAGAAGAAATCAAAGAATCAAAGTGTTCAAAGCTAAACTGAATCATTTGTCTGTTAGAGATTCACGATCCAGATACCTAGAGAGGACTCTACCCCTGTAAATTCCTGCCCTGAGAAGGAAACTCCTGGAGGAAACTCACCAGGCTCTTGACGACCTTCAGCAGCTCTTCCATGACCACGGCAATGCCCTGGTAGCCCAGCAGCCGGCAGATGACTTGAAAGTGTGGAGGTCCCACGAAGTTCCGGTAGCTGCCGTAAATACTGGAGTAGGCAAGGTTCAAAGCCTGGGGAAGAAGGGACAGAGTTTTCAATTTGGTCTCTAGGCACATGCAGATGAAAATCCACTATGTGGAGCTGCATTCAGCCCAACACAACCCTGAGCAGATGGGATTCAGCGACTTTTCTTGTAAAATGCACTGCCCCTGCTGGTGTGGAGTCTTCAACCTGTTAAGAAAAACAAACCTGCTAATAGAGCCCAAGGACAGATCCTGATGGAGCAGTGGAGTCAAGTTCTTAGGGGAGGCATAAGGTGCCAGGAACTGGGGAGAGCAATGCCTGGGGGTGGAAGGTGAGAAAGGCAATGAGAGCATTTCATGGAGGAGACCTCTAAGTTCACTGACAATGCAGGTGAACAGAGCAGGAAGACCCCCCTAAGGTGACCATTTGTGCTATAAATTTTCCTCTCAGCACATCTTTATCTGCAGTCCACAAATTCCGATGTTATGCTTACATTTGTTTCAATGTATTTTTAAAATTTCCCATGAGACTTCCTCATTGAGGCATGGATGATTTAGAAGTATACTAACTTCCAGATGTTCGGAGATTTTCTTTTTTTATTGTTTCTGGTTTGAGTTCACTGTGTCAGAGAATACACTGGATGATTTCCATTCTTTTAATTTTGTTCAAGTCTACTTAAGACTCAGGAATGGGGGCTGGGGATGTGGCTCAAGCGGTAGCACGCTCGCCTGGCATGCGTGCGGCCCGGGTTCGATCCTCAGCACCACATACAAACAAAGATGTTGTGTCTGCCGAGAACTAAAATAAATAAATAAATAAATATTTAAAAAAAAAAAAAAAAGACTCAGGAATGGTCTGTCTTGGTCAATGTTTCACAGCCATTTGAAAAAAAAAGGTGTTTTCTGTTGTTGTGGGGTGGACTGTTCAACGCTTGTCAATTACATCCTGTTGGTTAATGGCATTACTCAGTTCTTCTCTATTGTTGCTGATTACTGAAAAGTAAAGTTGCTGAATTACTGAAAGTCTGGGTGGGTCTAAGTTGATTAACCCCCTCTCTCTGCCCCTCAAAGCTCCACCACTCTGCTCTATGTGCTGGGATTCTGTAGAAGACTTTTACTTGATAACAGCTTTACTGCTTGGGGTGGGGTGGGGTGGGGTAAGAGAAAAAGAAGAAAACAAAACCACATGCAAATCATTAGTGAAAACTAATGACCTTATGCTATAGGTCACATCGTTCATTCCCAGAGCTGCCCTGCCTGGGGCCTATGGCAGTTAGAAGAGACATTGATATCAAACACTTGGTCCCCGGCCTCCGCCCAGTGTCCAGCTTCCCTGTGGACTAGGCCAACCCCAAAAAGGACACATCCCAAAGCCAACAACCAGAGTAACAAACAGCAAAAGTGACTTAACTCCTCAGAGGGAAGAGGAAGCTCAACTTCAGGGGAGGGCAGAGTTACAAACACCACATTTAAAATACTTAGACTCTGGGGCTGGTTTTGTGGCTCAGTGGCAGAGCGCTTGCCTCGCACACGTGAGGCACTGTGTTCAATCCTCAGCACCACATAAAAATAAACAAACAGAATTTAAAAATAAATACTTAGACTCTGAAGAGGGAAGCACTTTGGATGTCACAGCTCAGTACAGAGCCAGCTCAAGAATCACTAGACATGGGCTCCCCAGATCTGTCTCTTCCCCTTTGAATTGGGGACAATCTTATTATCTTATAAGAAAGAGAATGTGCTCAAAAGTTTTGGGCAGAGTAGACATTCCATATATGGTGAGGTTACCAAGAACCCCAATAACATTCTCAAAAATGGCCCACTTGGTTAGGACAATCTTATCTCCAAGAGACACGAGCCCTAGGTTCATTATTCATGAGAAAAAGAACCAGTCTGATTCTTGGATTCTGTACATCCCACGATCACACAGATATAAACACTACAAATTACACGGCAGCAGAATAAAGTGCATCGCAAGAACAAAGGCTGCTTGTTTTGAAAACAATTCAACTCTGACATCAGACTGTTCTGGCTTCTGGCCTTTTTTTGAGGGGAAGTTCCTCAAAGAAGTGTCACCTAAAATGTATAAGATTGAGCAGTCAATATTGATGTCACTCGTATGAAAGTCCAAACGATTTTACCCTCTCCCCCCGCAAAAAATGTGTGTGTGTGTGTGTGTTTAGATTGTAAGAATATAAATTTACAAGAATAAAAATTACACAATTTCTCAAACTGAGACTAAGCTGCAGTGAGATTCAAGTTCAGTCATAGTATTCACATTAGAAACAACTATTACATTCAAGTCATCTGTTCTTTCTTTCCCCCAAGAAGGGCATGAGCTGTACCCCTGTGGGGACATCACCGGGGCAATGGGGTGGACTACGGGCATCGCCTGTCTTACTAGGAGTGGACACAATGCTGCCTCCCTGAGTTCCTACTGGGAAATCCTGAAGAAAACCCTGTGTCTCCTGAGCCTTGAACACCACTGTGATGTACAGACCATCCACCTGGGCAGCAAGAACAGACACAGAGTGAGATCTCCCCATAGGCCTCGTTCCAGGGACAGAGCATCAGAACCATTCACCTGGCCCAATGCCACCTCTCCTCGGAGGCCCGACTCCCTTGCTTCCAGAGCCGTCCTCTCTGGACTCTGGGCTGGAGGAGGAAGGTCCCTCCCTAGTCTTTATTTTGAGTTTCCAGAAGGTAACAACCCAGGACATTCAAAAACCAGCACACTTATAGAGCAGCTGGATTGACTATTATTTTTTAAATTGTCATCATGGAGTTGCTAAAAAAACAGATTATTGCCCAAAAAAAGCAAAAGATAGTTTTTCAAGGCCACAAGTTTTACAGCATCCCTCAGACCACCCAGACTCCATTTTTGGAAGAAGAGTCTCACATCCTTTTTCTCACGTGCCTGTCTACAGAGATGTTAAAAAGAGGACCCCTCTCTTCTGCTTGGGGACACCTCATTTGTGATGAAAAGACCACATCCCTTAAACATTTAAAAACTGTTTTGATGAACACATATTAATCAGACATTTATGAAGTATGGTGAGTTGTTTCAATATATATGCACAATGAATAAAGAGCGAAGGGTATAGAAATACAATGATTACCTTTATATAATCATTACACATTGTACAGATTTACCAAATGATCACTGTACCCCTTAAACATGCACAATTAAAATAATTAAGAATGTAGCTCAGTAGCAGCACTTGCCCAGCAAGCCTGAAGCCCAGGGTTCAGCTCCAAGACCTATCCAACGGGAGCTGTAGGGTCCTCCAATCCTGCTCCCCACATCCCCAGTCTCAGATTGGTACGAGGTTTTGAACATCCCACTGTGAGCAGGAAGAAGGCACACAGGTCAGCCTGCTGTGAGTGTAGACCTGATGCCAGGCAGCACAGTGTCCTCTGGCCTCAAAGGACACAAGGCATTATGGTGGGCCAGCCTGTACACACACAGCCTGTAAACCCAGGCACCAGCTGCTCACATCAACCCCAAGACACCCAGCTCCCAGCAACCAGCAGATGGGACAGATAACGTCTCATGACCACCCTGTGAGATTTCACTGTGTACCAGTTTCTTTATTTCCTCAGGTGTTCGGCTTTCTGCAAGTGAGAACGCTTAAATATTGATGAATGTTGGCGGCCTGCCCCTGGAAGCATGGGGTTCAGGGACACTCCTGCCAGCAACATTGGAGACAATGTCACTCCTCCCAGGAGGAGCTAGATACTTTAAACTTTCCCATCTGATGAGCAGAATAATCCTAACTTCTATCATTATTTCTCTTCAATTACAAGGCAGGATATCTACTTTGGAGGGGAGTGTTCGCTCATTTCATCTGTTTTATTTTTTTCCTACAGATTGTTTATCTTTTTCTTATTGAACCATACAAATACTCAATAAAGACAGTCACCCCAAGATACTGTGGAAAATTGGTTCCAGGACCCCCAGTGGACACCAAAATCTGCAGATGTTCACATCCTTTATATAAAACAGTGAAGTATTTGGATGACTTAAACATATCCTCATATACTTGAAATCATCTCTAGATTACTTTTTTTTTTAAAAAGTTTGTAGTTGTATATGGATGCCTTTATTTTATTTGTTTTATTTTTATGCAGTGCTAAGGACTGAGCCCAGTGCCTCACACATGCTAGGCAAATACTCTGCCACTGAGCTACAGCCCCAGCCTCTAGATTACTTTTAATACCTAATACAATGTAAATGCTAAGTAAAGAGTGTCATATCCTATTGTTCAGGTAATAATGACAAGAAAAAGTCTGTACATGTTCAGATTACACACAATTTATTTCTTCCCCTATTTTTTTTCCTGGTTTGAACTCAGAGGTGCTCTACCCACTGAGTTACATCCCCATTTTTAGTTTTTGTTTTGAGATAGTCTTGCTAGGTTGCCAAGGCTGGCCTCCAACTCCTGAATTCCTGGGATTTCGCAATTTTTTTGCGGGGGAGAAGGGGTAACCAGGGATTGAATTCAGGGGCCCTTAACCACTGAGCCACATCCCCAGTCCATTTTTATTTTATTTTATTTTATTTTATTTTAAATTTTGAGAGAGTCTTGCTAAGTTGCTAAGGCTGACTTTGAACTTCTGATCCTCCTGCCTCAGTCTCCCAAGCTGCCGGGATTTACAGGCCTGTGCCACCATGCCCAGCTTTCCCAAATATTTTTGATCCATAGTCAGTTGAGCCCACAGATGAGAACACACAGGCAAGGAGGGCACTTGTTGTGCATCTGGGCACCCCTGCATGGCATCTGTCTTATCTCCTTAGACTAGGTGAGCATCTGCTATTTCGGCCTGCTCACCATATGTGGGCTGACTCTTATTTGTAGAAGTCAGATCTTTTCTGCACTCACCTTCCCACATCAGCCCATGCCTTGGTGGCATTGCCCCTGAACAGCAGTCCTGGCTCTGCCTCAGCAATGCTCCTGAGACTCTTCCATGTGCTTTAGTTTCTTTCTTGTGGTACCGGGGATTGAACTCACGGTGTTGCACATGCTAGGCAAATCATCTTCCACTGGGCCACATCCCCAGCCCTCTGTATATGCTTTCTTAGTATAAGGATTTTTAAACTTTTAAATCTCCCAATAAGCACACATATTTTAATGCCACAAATGAAGCTGGACTTACTCCAACTCCTATTTCATGCCCAAAGTTGTCCCAATAGTATAAACAACTAATTTCAAATAAAAAAATTTTTTTTTAAAGATGGTATCTTCCTATGTTTACCAGGCTGATCTCGAACCTCTGGGTTGAAGCAATTCTCCTACTTTAGCCTAATCATCTCTAGATTACTTGTTTTAAAAAATTTTGTAGTTGTATATAGAATAGATAGAACCCATGCCACCAAGCACATGCCACCAAGCCCCATTAGCTTCTGTTTTAAATTACTATTGCTTTCAGGAAGATGTTAATGGAATAGAAGGAAAAACAACATTCTCTACATGGTATACATTACATTGACATCATTGCAATTAAACTGAAATTTCAAGCTGGGCAAGGTGGTACACCCTTGCAGTCCCAGCTACTTGGGAGGCTACGGCAAGAGGATCACTTGAGCCCAGGAGTTTAAGGACATCCTAAGCAACATAGTGAGACCCTGTCTCAAACAAACAAACAAACAAATAAATAATAACAACAAAAACCAGGAAAGAAAGAAAGGACGAAAGGAACATAAATAGGTAGGTAGGTAAAGACAGGAAAGAGAAAAGAAACGCAGAAAGATAAAAAAATTCAAATTCAAATTATGCTTCATTATGAACTTCACAAACAAAAAAGAACCCACCTTTGATCCATGCAAATACTGGGGTTGTGCATTAGGCTGTTTATCTCTTTGAAATTCCTGAGAAAATGGTAACACTGTTCGAACAAACCTACACAAGAAAGATTAAAAAGAAAAGTAAATTTAATTGTAGTTATTTATATTCTGAACTTTTCTATTACCCATCTATTAAATTTGCTTCCCAATTAACTGTCACAATCATCAAACAGGAAAATTCTAGTAAATAAAAAACCACAGAATGAATTAGATACATATCTGAATATATGTAGAATAAATGTATCCAATATAGAGTAAATGTATCCAAAGCTCAGGAGCCACAGCAAGAATTCCTGATGTCCTCCCCCCATAAACATAGTTTCACACTCAGGGAAATGCTAGCCTGTTGGCAGCAGGACCAAAAAGGATCATACACCACTGTGCTATCAGTAGTCAATACCACTGGTGTACAACACTCAACATTGGTGTGTGTGTGTGTGTGTGTGTGTGTGTGTGTTTCTGTCTACATGGGCCCATGTGTAAATTTGCGTGTGTCCGTGTGTGTCGGCATGTCCTGGAATATTAGGGAGTAGCTGTCACCCAGCAGCTGCTCCTTGTATGGCTGAGAGAGTCTGTCCTAAGCCATGAGCAAGCACCTAGACAGGAACCACAACTTCCCTCTCTAGTCCAGTCCCATCACCCAATCGTCATGTGTAAAGCCAGGGCCATGACCCAGGGCTGGCCCAGGGCTACCCTTTCAAATAGAAGAAACAAGGAGGGACAAAATGTTCTGGAAAAGAGAAGGAAGAGGGAACACAGTGACAGTGACACAGTGAAATTCTGTGGGGGAGGCAGTTCCCCCAAGATCATTCCACACAAATGCTTGGGTGGGGGCATCCAGACCCATCCGTGAAGCTCACGGCCACTCACCGGTTGGTGGAACCATTGTAACAGTAGTTGGGCAGGAAGTCATAGTTGAGCTCCCAGAAGACATGGAGGGTGATTCTTCCATAGGGCGCTGACACGTTGTGGTTGGCTTCCCGGAACATGGCATCAAAGCTGTCCAGCGTCAGGTACCTGCTCAGCAGCTTATGGGTCATGCGGTTGATTTCTAAAAGGCCATCCAGCTCCTACAGGGCCACAGAGACAGGGATGTAAGGACAGAACTGGGTCACGCAGGAAGGGGGAATCAGTACTGTCACCTGCAGTCCCCACCCAGGCCATGAGGTCCCTGGTGGGCCAGAGCACAGTGGGGACTAGACAAAGAGAGTTTGCAACAAGGTAGCCACCAGTGCATTAAGTTTTGAATAAGTTCTATTACTGTATACTGTTACACTCGTTCTAGTTTATTTTATTTTATTTTTTTTAAAGAGAGAGGGAGAGAGAGAGAGAGAATTTTAATATTTATTTTTTAGTTTTCGGCGGACACCACATCCTTGTTTGTATGTGGTGCTGAGGATCGAACCCAGGCCGCACGCATGCCAGGCGAGCGCGCTACCACTTGAGCCACATCCCCAGCCCTTGTTCTAGTTTATTTTTAGTTATTGTTATTAATCTCTTAACATGCCCAACCTAAAAAGAGCATGCTACAGGGACACTGCTACATCGATGTTCATAGCAGCACAATTCACAATAGCAAGACTGTGGAACCAACCTAGATGCCCTTCAATAGATGAATGGATAAAAAAAATGTGGCATTTATACACAATGGAGTATTACTCTGCATTAAAAAATGACAAAATCATAGAATTTGCAGGGAAATGGATGGCATTAGAGCAGATTATGCTAAGTGAAGCTAGCCAATCCCTAAAAAACAAATGCCAAATGTCTTCTTTGATATAAGGAG
>NW_026000229.1:3264474-3287347 GCF_001458135.2 Marmota marmota marmota
TTTTTTTTTTTTTTTTTTTTTTGGTACCAGGGATTGAACCCAGGGGCACTTTTTATTTTGAGACAGGATTTCACTAGGTCGCTTAAAGTCTCACTAATTTGCAAAGGCTGGCTTCAAACCTGCAATCCTCCTACCTCAGCCTCCCGAGCCACTGGGATTACAATCTGTGAGTTCCAGTATCCACTGGGGGTCTTAGAATGTATCCCCCATTCAATCAGATAAAATTACTATATTGCTCGTAAAACTTGCCAAATTCTTGCCAGTCATGGCGGCACACATCTGTAATCCCAGCAACTCGAGAGGCTGAGGCACGAGAATCTTGAGTTCAAAGCCTCAGCAACTTAGCAAGAGTTGCTAATAAAATATAAACAAGGACTAAGGATGTGGTTCAGTGGTGAAGCACTCCTGGGTTCAATCCCTGGTATCAAAAAAAAAAAAAAAAATCCTGCCAAGTGAGATGCACTGAGTGTGAAACACAATAGATTTCAAAGAGTGTGAAGAAGAAAAAATGCCAACATCCATCTCATCCATCTCCAAGACCCATAGGCCACCCCGGCTGAGGCCCCTCCCATTCCTCTGAGTGAAGCTCACTCCCTAGTTATGGACAATTCCCCTGGAGTTCTTGCATGTTCTTTACCATCTGTCTTCGGCCTTTATTCTTAGAAGATCAATTTGGTTGGATCCAAAATCCTCAATTCACAGTTCCTTTCCTTGGCTACTGAAAAAGGTCTGAGGGCAACTGAATCTGGTCCTGAGTCCTTCCTCTTCTCAAACCAAAGATTTTTTTTTCTTCCCTTGAAAGTCTAATCCTTTTATTGCAATATTTTTGTTGTTGAAGCCATTTTCAGAGTCCTTAATAACATTAGCATCCTTTTTTATTATTTGGAACCGTGGATTGAACCCAGAGACCCTTTACCACTGAGCTACATCCCCCGTCCTTTTTATTTTTATTTTTTTTATCTTGAGACAGGGTCTGAACAAGTTGCCCAGGTTGGCTTTGAACTTGTGATCCTCCTGCCTCAGCCTCCCACGTTGCTAAGATTATAGGCATGTGCCACTGTGCCTAGCTAATTTCTTTCCAATTTAAAAAATGTTCTTTCTCTCCTTCTTGTTATTTCTCTGAGGTCATTATGCATTGTATTCTTTCTGGTGCAGTCTTCAGTTCTGCAGTGATTTTCTTGGGAAATCTTTCAAGAGTCCACCATCACTTTTCAAAACCTCCTTTTCTCTAATCCCCCTAATTCTGGATTTTAATCTATTCTGATATATACGTTTATTTCACAGCAGCCACCACTTTCACAGGTTTCATGGGCACCTTTCTGAATGCTTTCACTGTCTGTAGAGATACCATTGTGCATTTATATCCTCTCTTTTATTATAACACATCAAATGGGATTGGACCGTGACCCTTTTCTGCAGCTCAACTGTTAAGTGAATGGAGCTCACTTTGCTTTTGGGGCAGACATGGTTGCAGGTAGTATTGTTTAAATGTGGTTTATCCCCATGAAAGCTCACGTTGAGGCTTACCTTCCAGTGTAACGTACCACGTGGGGAGCCCTCGGGAGGCATGTGAGGTGATGAGGGCTCCGTCCACATGAATACAGTAACGTTTCCTTGAGAGTCTAGACTAGTCTTCTCGGAACTTAGGTTCTGTGGGGCCTGCTAGATGCTACAAGAGCAGGTTGTCCGGGAGCCAGCTCGGCGGCCTCGGCCTGCTCTCCTGCCTCCTCTCCCACCATGTGAGCTTTCCTGTGTGTACCTGTTATGCTCTGGCGTGTAAATATCACCCAAAGGCCACATGTTAAAGGCTCAGTCACCAGCCTGGGAGGTGAACCTTTAAAAAGCTGGGCCTGATGGGGTGCAGTGGTGCATGCCTATGATCCCCACTACTCAGAGGACTGAGGCAGGAGGATCAATGTGAGCCCAAAACAGGCAACACAGAAAGATCCTGTCTTAAAATAAAATTTTACAATAGGGCTGGGGATGTACCTCCATGGGAACGTTTGCCTAGCATGAATGAGGCCCTGGGTTCAATCCCCAGTCCAGGAAAAAAATAAAAATAAAAAAGTGGGACCTAGGGATGAACATTAGGCTGTGCCCTTGAAGAAGACATTGAGACCCTCCTTTCTCTTTTTGCTTCCCAGTTGCCACGAGACAGGCAGCTTTGCTCCACCACAAGCCTCTTTCGGTTTTCTATCTGTCAAAGGCCCAAAAGTTTGGGCTGGGGATGTGGCTCAAGCGGTAGCGCACTCGCCTGGCATGCGTGTGGCCCCGGTTCGATCCTCAGCACCACATACAAACAAAGATGTTGTGTCCGCTGAAAACTAAAAAATAAATATTAAAATTCTCTCTCCCTCTTTTTTTTTTTTTAAATTCTCTCTCTCTCTCTAAAAAAAAAAAAAAAAAGCCCAAAAGCAATGGAGTCAGCTGACCATGAACTGAAAACTCTGAAAGCATGAGTCAAAATAAACTTGTCCTCTTCATAAGTTCTTTTTCTCTGGTATCTTATCACAGTGACAGAAACCTGACTAATACAACACCACTCCTTCATGTTCACCTGTTAGGTGATTTTATCTGCCATAAGGCCCTCACCAGAAGCAGATGCCAGAATCATGTTCTTGGACCTTTAGAACGGTAAATTAAATAAACCTTCCTTCTTTATAAAGTATCCAATCTCAGGTATTCTGCTATAGCAACCCAAAACAGACAAAGACACCAGAATAGTAATCTTTACATTTATGCCTCTAGAGAAAAATGATTCATGCTACCTAAGATATCTCTCATGTTCCCTCTCCTAACTGCATCTCCACTTTTCTTTACCTCATCATCCATAACCATTATCAGGCAGCATAGTATTGCCAGCAGCATCTCCCATGTAAACCTTTGTCTCAGAAGAGAGTTTTGACTTATTAGATTCTCGAGTTTAGGCTGCTGTTTTACTACCATTAAATTTTCTCTCACCTCAATTATCCTTGAAAAGCTCTGTAGAAATTATTCTCTGTAGGCCACAATGAGAATGGGAACAGAAGTCACCCAACTGGGCTCCCTAAATCCAATGTGGCCAAGTACAGGGCAGCACAATGAAAGCATTTTCAAATGGTTGACCCCTAGAGATCTCAGCACTGTCCTAAGGCTGCCACAGACAGTGTTAGAAGGTTCTCTTTGATCTGTATAAAGGGGAAGCCATAGGCCTAGTGAACAGAAGTCTGACTGGAATCATTATGAAAGAAATCATTGTTCTTTGTTGCCGAGAAAATCAATTTAAAGAAGGAAGGATTTTATTTTGGCTCACGATTTCAGAAGACTTAGTCCATGGTCGTTTGGGTCCAGTACTGTGGGCTTGGGGTGAGGCAGAATATCATGTCAGGGAAGGTCTGGTGGAACAAAGCTGCTCACCTTGTGGTTGCCAAAAAGCAGAGAAAGCGAAAGAGACAGACAGAGAGGGACCAGGACAAGAGACAGCCCAAGAACACACCACCAGGAGCCCACTCCCTTCAGCTAGACCTACATCCTACAGTTTCCATCACCTCCCAATAGTCCATTCAGCTATGACCCATCAATGGTTTAATCCACTATTGAGGTCAGAGCCCTCATGATCTAAGCACTTTCCAAAACCCCTCCTCTGACCACTGCTGCATTGGCACCAAGACTTTAATACATGAGCCTTGGGGGGACATTTCAGTACAAACCATAACACTCTTTAATCAATCCCTGTACCCAAAGCTCCCTGAATCATGGGGTGAAGAACCTTGTGACACTAACAAAATTATATAATGTAAATCATTAAGTTATATGTTAACCGTTGCCATACTTAAGTATAATCTCAAGATTGAGATTCTTGGTCCTATTTTTTTTCCAGGCAAGGATTAATAATGTAGGTTTATTTATAGCTTTATTGAGATATGATTAGTATATAATGAGTTGCATGGGTTTTAACATACATTTATATCCATGAAATCATACCAGATTATTGGTTTCTTTGAAATCAATTTAGAAATGTGACTACTAAGAGTAGGTGCTAATAGATACTTGAGATAGACCAGGTTCAATGAGTCCCTAATCTTTTATTATCTACACAAGAAATACCATTTATTCAGTTTATTACTAGAGATGGAAGTAAAATTAATTCCAGTACTTACAACTATTGATGTCAAGTCTTCACTTTCAAATCGTCCAATCGCTAGCTCTAGAGACTTATACATGCCCGCTGACACACGCTGTGTAATCAGGCGGTTGAGGTCTACCGACCTGCCAAGGAGCTAGAGGGAAGGAGAAGAGGGACATCCAAAAAAGAGTAAATATGGAAACCTCAAGAACAAAAAAGCAAACAAATAGGCAATGCAAAAATGTCCCTCAGAAATCTATTTAAAAACATAAACAACAACAAAATGTCTTTGTGAGGATATAGTAGAAATTTAAATGTTTCAGATGAAACTTTATATACAAGGGTCGTAACAAAATACTCTACCTCCCTAGAGCTTTCCTGCAAGGGAAAGCCTTGAAGACTTTTGCAGCACCTTAACATTGAATTTAACCTAAATCATGGGCAGAAACCCTGAGCCTCACCAGCACCCCGGAATATCTGTGTCTGTCAATAACAGCATCACATATAAAGGTGTTCATGATCCATCTCCCACCACACAGTGGCCTGTGTATGTCTAATATGCCACAGGTGTTAAAATGGCAAGTAAGACAACATTCCTCCATCTGTATTTCAGGGTCCTAAGAACTTATCAGTATCATCTGAACTAGATAACAAGATAGTAAAAGCCCCGGTAAGAATATCCAAAATGTACACAGTGGTTATCTGTAACAGACAGTGTAATTAAGTGGAGGTTTCCCCACTGTTTTCCAACTTTTTTGTGTGATGTATACACATCCCACATCACTTAGCAACAGATTATATCATTAGGTGATTTTGTTATTGTGCAAACAGCACAGAGTATACTGACATGATCTAAGATGATCGCAACATCACTGGGTGATATAATCTCTATGTGTGTGTGTGGTGCTGGGAATCAAATCCAGATCCTCAAAATGCTAGGCAAGCTCTCTACCACTGAGCTACCTCCCCAGACCAGGTGATATAATCTCAGGGAACCACAGTGGTATGTGCAAGTCTGAAGTTCACCAAAACATTGTTATATGGTACATCACTAGATGTTGTTTCAAAAAATACAACTAAAACCAAGCATTGTCTATCTTTCTTTGTTGTGGCCACAAGAAAGTGTATTTCTGAAACTCATAGCCAACAAGTGATTTTTCACCTATATTCTTTTTATGCTTTGGCTTTTGAGCTCCTGGGGAAGGACAGACCCATCTGGGTTACACCTGCTCCCTGAAGCTTACAACAGGACAGGTTCAGAGTTGCCAGGTTCCCCTGCATTTGAGGTTATTCAATACAAACTGTCTTTGAAAGTTTGAAAAATACTTTTGTGTGTGTGTGTGTGTGATATTTGGGATTGAACCCAGGGACACTCTACTTCATCACCAGCCCTTTTCACTTTTTATTTGAGACATGGTCTCACTAAATTGCTGAGCTGGCCTCAAACGTGCAATCCTCCTGCCTTAGCTTCCTAAGTAGCTGGCATTACAGGGATCTGCCACTATGCCCAGCTACTTTTTTATTTTTATTTTTTAGTGGTACTGGGGATTAAACTCAGGGCTTCAAACATGTTAGGTAAGTGCACTACCACTGAGCTACATCCCCAATCCTTTTTAAATTTTATTGAGACTAGACTCACTAAATTGCCCATATTAGCAATCCTGTCCCAGACTCCCAAGTAGTTAGGATTAAAGGTGTGTGCCATTGTAACCAGCTTAAAAATTTAACACTCTCTTTTAGCACATTATGATAGTGCATGCCTCCAGACCCAGCTACTTAGGAAGCTGAGGCAGGAGGATCACTTGAGCCCAGGTGATTGAGGGCAGCCTGGGGAACATAGCAAGACCCCCATTTCAAAGAAACAAAAACCTTAACTTGATGAGGATATTCACACAGTCACATAAAATAGTAAACCTTGCAAGCTATAAGGAAAATCCAATATTTCTGATGCACTCTCCAGGCTCGTACTGAGGCCCAACAGGAGCCCTACACACCTGTACGTGCCTCTGCTTCAGCAGCGTCTCATAGCGATTAGATGGTGGGAGATGAATTGTGGCTCCCTGGTTCTTGCATTCAGATCGTAACCGTTTATCGAGAAGCAAACTGGTACAGAGGAAACACAGGGCATTTTTCATACACTGAATGTTAACAGAAGCATCAGATCAAATTAACCAAGATTTTGTATTGCAATTACAAATCAGATACTCACTCACCTTCCTGCCATAACCTTATAATATGCAAATATCTGGTCTGCTAGCTTATAAACAAATTGGTCAAAACACAGATTCACCTGGAGTAAGAGAAAGTACACATTAGATTTCAATTCCCTAAACCAACATCAAATAATATAAGTTAACAACAAAACCTTTTTTAAGATAACAAATTCAGGATCTTTTAGAAAAGAGAAAGAAATAATCTTACTATCCAACATTAGCACATTAAAGAGATTATGGTGTCACAATAAGTGACGTCTAGTCATTGAAAACTATAGTAGACTAAAATGCAAGAAGTAAAATTAAGAATCAATAAATGAGATGGTATCAAACTAAAAAGCTTCTGTACAGCAAAGGATTGTTCAAGAATGTGGAGAGAGAGCCTACAGAATGGGAGGAAATCTTTGCCACCTGAACCTCAGATTCAGCATTAATCTCCAAGATGAATAATAACTCAAAAAACTTAACATCAAAAACAACAACAACAAAAAACAAACAAACAAACAAAAAAACATAGCCCAATCAATAAATGGGCAAAGGAACTGAACAGGCACTTTACAGAAATACAATCAGTCACCAAATACATGAAAACAAGCTCAACATACCTACCAAATAGAGAAATGCAAATTAAAACTATACTGAGATTTTAGCTCACACCAGTCAGAATGGCAATTATCAAGGATACAAGCAACAATAAATGTTGGCGAAGATGTGGAGAAAAAGATACACTCATACATTGCTGGTGGGACTGCAAATTGGTGCAACCATTATGGAAAGCAGTATGGAGATTCCTCAGAAAACTTGGGATGGAACCACCATTTGACCAAGTATTCCACTCCTCTATATATACTCAAAGGACTTAAAATGACCATTATATAATGACATGGCCACATCAATGGTAATAGCAGATCAATTTACAATAGCCAAGCTGTGGAACCAACCTAGGTGCGGGTAAATGAACGGAACTGGAAACTGTCATGCTAAATGAAATAAGCCAATCCCCCCAAACCAAAGGCTGAATGTTCTTTCTGATATTTGGATGCTAACACACAAAAAGATTGTGAGGGATAGGGAAGAATAGAAGTACTTTGGACAAGATAAAGGGGAATGAAGGGAAGGAAAGGGGCGTGGGAATAAGAAAGGCACTTAGAATTAACTAGTTCACATATGAATACACGACCAGTGTAACTCATGTCCTGTACAACTACAAGAATGAGAAGTTATGCTTCATGTATGTATGATAATGTCAAAAGACATTCTATTGTCTTGTATAATTAAGAAGAACAAATTTAAAAAAAAACTATGGTAGAACTATTCTGGCTTTTTAAAAAATATTTTTAGTTATAGATGTACACAATACCTTTATTTTATTTATTTAGTTTTCAATGTGGTGCAGAGAATTGAACCCAGTGCCTCACACGTGCTAGACAAAGTGGTCTGTCACTGAGCCACAACCCCAGCCTGAAGTGTTCTTACTGAGGTCAAAATGTCACCATTCTCTTAAATGCAAAAGCAAACAAAGGCCTCTCTTCACCATATGCTCTTGGGGGGATACACTGTGTCCCCACCTGGAGCAGCTTCTGTCACCAGCTGTGCTTTTCAGGAGTCATCACGTGTCCCAGAGCACCTGCCACTTTTCCCCTGGAGCAGGGCTGGCTACTCTGCGCAAGAGATTATTCAGAAGATACCCCCAAAACCTGCAACCTTGCTTCCAGATGGGGCTGGCACCACCTTCTGGATCCATGAAGAGGATACATGTGCTCAGAAGCAAGTGAGCACATCAGGAGGGCCTGCAGAGGGAGCCCTTCGTTCACCCTGCATCACACAGAGACCCTGACCTCTCCCTGCAGAAACACTTCCAGTAGGACTTCATGAGGAGTGGAAGAGGCCCAGATGCATGAAACAATTTGTCAAGGTTAAGTTCTCTTACATCTTAAACTAAAGAATAAGATTCACCTTCTATGTGTACACTGATCTGATAATTCCTTTTGTGGGAATTTATCCTTAACAAGAAATCTGATGCAAAAGAAAGAGCATGTACCAAGAAGTACAGCAAAGTCCCATTTATAAAATCTCAAGAGCAAGAGACCAAAGGAATGAAAGAGGGATTGGTTTAGTGCAACGATCATGTTCAACAGAAAACAGACGTGGATGCAAGAATTATCCAGAGAAAGAGGACATCCTACCATGGTCCTGTGTGGGAGGAAGGTGCAGGCCGAAGAGCTCACACTAAAATGCCTATTTCACTGTTTAAACTGCCTCATATTTTAAAGAAAGTTTAATACTCAAGAGAAAAAGGAAATTTCATTATAAAGGAAACAAAAAGGAATCAAGGTGCTGTACCCCTCACCTCTGCCTCGATCTCATCGTAGAGAAACTGCTTGTTGAACCTGGTGAGTGCGTAATGTGCACTGTCGTTGTACAGATCCAGGGAGTAGAGAACGTACCTGCAGAGGGTGGCATTGGTTACTCCCCAGGTGCCCACACCATGAGCTGCGGCCCTCACAACCTCCTACTGAAAGAGGAATTTAA
Source organism: Marmota marmota marmota (assembly GCF_001458135.2). Taxonomy (NCBI): domain Eukaryota; kingdom Metazoa; phylum Chordata; class Mammalia; order Rodentia; family Sciuridae; genus Marmota; species Marmota marmota. The sequence continues at coordinate 3,273,325 of NW_026000229.1, forward strand.
ATCTCATAAAGGAAAAAAGAGTTTCTTACTTCAAAAGCCAAATTATGTTCCTACAGAGAGCTGCTGGCAGCTGTACCTTACAGAACTACCACACTTGGTCAGGACAGGCAAGGTTGGGGACAGCCGTGCAGCCAATACCCTAGGAGGGATATACTCACTAAGGACACACAGACAAGGACCTCCACCTACCTGTGTCTTCTCATGATGCTTTAAAGTTTTTTACTACAAATATGCAGTATTTTTTTAACAACAAAAGTAAATTTTAAGGATCTATTACATAGTAAGATGACCATAATTGACAAGAATGTAATGGATATTTCAAAATAGCTCAAAAGAGGAAAAATTTTCAATGGTCTCACCACAATGAAATGATGTTTGTGATGATGGGTATGCTAATTACTCTGATTCAATCATCACTACATAACATATACATGTATTGAAATAGCACACTAACCCATAAATATGTACTATTATTATGTACCAATTTAAAGAAAAAAAGTTTTAAAAGGGACTATTTTCTTATTTTAAGGATAAACTATTTGGCTTAAAAGCGACACAGGTCCTGGATCACATAGATGACCAAAGCCATGTCCAATGTTGGGACCAAGGCCAAAAGCCCATCATTCCTGCCTTGTGCCTGGACAAAAGGCAGCGGCCAGAAGCCTCGGGAGGAGCTGGGTAGAAAAGTGGGGAGAGAGGAAGCCCCGTTCTGGAGGAGTGCCTCTGTACTGGCTCTGGCTCCTCATCTGTCCTAACGCTATGGAACAGGCTGCTGGCCACTGCAGCAGAGTGGAAGGTGATGGTCCTGACCAACATCCAGCTCCACACAGACCTGTAAGGAATGATTTGCAAAGAACTGACCTGCTGAGAGGGTCTCCCACTCTTTATAAGATACTCCCATTTTTATGGTTTTCCTTTCCATGGAGATCATATTTTGAAAGACTGATCTCTCCCCCTAGCCCAGAATTCCAATTTCCAAAATAAAGATGTTCAACGAACACCTTCTCTCCCAATTTCATCTTAGACAGAGGCTAGGCTGAGTGGGGGCTCTAAGCCCTCCTGCCCCCAGTGCACTGGGCACAGCTTCACCTTGCAGGGCCAGTACTACCCAGGCTTGGGGAAGACCCAGGCTCATCTCATCTCCCTGATCCAGGCTGTGTCCTCCTGGCCTTGCCCAGCATCTGTGCAAGATGGGAACTTGACCAGTTCTAGTACCAGAGATCCTGATTTCAGTCTGGAGCCAAGAAACTGGTTACTTGTATTATGTGCCAAATATTTACCACAGTGAACGTGATTTTCAACAAAATGCTAAAAACAGTCCAGGTCCCCTCATCTACATACCAGCTCCTAAGAACCTCCCTTCCCCACCACCATGAGCAAGGGTCTCAGAGGCAGGACACTCACTCCATCATGGATGCCTCCTTGGTCTCTAGGATATGGTCAGTCAGGATCCAGGGCATGGACATCTCAATGGGGAACTGGATCCTCCTGCCCATGGTCAGCTCCAGGAAAAACTCTCGGAACCACAGCTGGGAAAGGTCACAGCACTGCTGCAGAGTTTCTTGAAGGATTCAAAGACACCATGTTACCTTCTAAGGGCAGAAAGAGATTCAGCAGAAATGATACAAGAGGGGCTGTCTGCATGGTGCCAGCTCCTCTGCGCTCAGCCCTGAGCCATGCAGCGAGGACATGAGCAGGGAGGGGTCACAAGACACCCTGCACAAGAGACAAGACCAGCATGGGTACGGCTGCAAGTGCAGCTGCATGGACCCTGCGCATTCAGAGCAGTCAGCATCCTCCTTCCAGCAAGGACATCATCAACCTCCCCTCAGCAGGACTAGGGGGACAACATCCTTTTGAAAAGCAGAAGTAAAACAGAATTACAGGTTGAGCATTCCTAACCCGAAAATCAGAAATATTAACTTCTGTAAAATTGGAAACTTTTGAGCACCGATGTGATGCCACAATGGAACATTCTGCCCCTGACCTTGTGACAAGTTGATGTCAAAATGCAGGCACATCCAAACATACTGTATAGTCCTGCATTACTTAATGACAGGGTCACACTCTGAGAAGTGCATCGTTAGGTAACTTTGTTATTGTGCAAACATCACAGAGTGTGCTTATACAAACTAAGATGATTACAGGGATATAATCTTATGGGACCACAGTCATATATCTGGACAATGTTGACTGACACGTCATTATGCTATACATGACTATAAGATTACCTTCAGACTATGTGTCAAAGGTGTGTAAGAAACAAATAAATTTCATGTTTGGATTTGGGTCCCATTCCCAAGATATCTCATTATGTACATACAAATATTCTAAAATCTGAAAAAAATCCATAATCCAAAACAATAAGGTCCCAATAAGGGATACTCAACCTGTATTTTCTTTTACTCAGGATAAAATATCCAGGACACAGCATTTACACACACTCAGGGGAGGTCTAGCTAATGCAAAACTAAAGATAGACTGAAAAAGACAAGTTTCTGTCCTTTCACGGAGTTAAAGGCAAAAGCATCACTATTTACTCCAATATTGCAGCACCCCCAGCCAAGAGAGAGAGGCCTTCTGCTCTGAGCCAAGGAATGGACGTGGTTGGCTCCACAGGCCACAGGCAGACACACGGAGAGTACAGAATACCCACTGTACGAGGTCAAAGTGGCCGGGCGTCACCAAAACGGGGGCTAGCCTGGCTCAGGGCTACCTTCCCACATGTCACTGCCCGTGGGGGCTGTTTCTGTTATTTATCAATGCCAGGTCTCGATCCAGATGACAGGTTACATTTGCCTGTGTTCCTAACCTGGTGCAGGTTGAAAGACCGTGCTCACATCGCCGGGCCAGCCATGGCCCCACAGTCCTTGGCCTTGAAAGGGCTGTGCCCCACAAGGCTATGGCAGAAGCCAAAGACAGAGAGGACGTAGGGGGAGCCTTGGGACGTCGGGCCACCACCACAAAGGTTAGGGCACATCACCATGAGGTGGGTGCGTGAGGGACAGGGCAGGGGACGGTCAGGCAGGCGTAAGCGTTCTAGATGGTGTTAGCGGTGTTAGAGCATGCTGGGCCGGACTCTGGTCAGCACTGTCTCTTACCACTGAAATTTATCAAGTGGGTGTAGAAGAATGACTCTCGATGAAATTTTTCTATGTCCAATATGGTGGGCCCCTCAAGGCTACTTCTCAAGGTTTTCTTGGAACCACTTTTGTCTGCAATGAGGGACTCTAGCATGGTTCTCACCATGTAAAGCTGTGTTATCCAAGGAAACATTCGTAGGGGAGAAAATATACATGGTACATTAGTTATGCAACACTCAGAAAAACCACGAGAGAAGGACTGCTCCAATACACCCTGACTGGGCTGGGCCCCAGCCCTGAGCTGTGCACTCGGCCTCCACAGTCTGGGGGCCCCTCTGAGTGGCCAAGTTGCTGCTGCTTGGGGGAAAAAACCACTTGCAGCGGAGCAGTTCACCTCCGTGCCATAAACATCAATAAGAAAAACAAACAATGTCTTACCACCAAAGGTTAAAAGAGGTGGATAGGTGTACGACTGCCTCAGAAACGCGTTTACCACATGCAAGAGCCTTTCCATGCCCAGAGACTTGAGCTGCCTCAGCAGCTCGGCAGAGCTCAAGGACTCGGCCATGGTGCGCACCAGGTAGAGCTAGACACAGACAGACAGGGAGGGAGAGGCGGGAGAAAGCCGTTAGTCACACCACGCACACGCCTGGGTGGGGGACACAGGGACAGACACAATGGACTGAGCGAGGAGGGCGGAGTGCACCTCACGCAGACCCCAGAGGGCCGCCCTCGAGGACCGGCCAAGTGCCTTCTTGAACCCTGACATTCCAGAGAGTTCTTACAGAGCCAGCTACGGGCTTTGCTGGTAACTCTCTAGAGGACGGACAGGAAAGACTGTGAAGTCTCCAGCAGAGAGATAAGTGAGTATCAGGTCCCAGAAAAAAGCAGGGGAGCATATTAAATCAGGGGTGAGAGGCAGTGAGAAGCACTTCAGGGTGAGCCCGGGCACACCGGGAGAGAGAACAGTACAGGTGGCTTAAGACCAGGACACACAAGGGCAGCGTTCTGTAATCTCCCCAGTTTCAGCTTCAGGAACTCTTACTTGCAGACCCAGTGTAAAAATTACAATGATACATTCAAACACCCATCAAGAAACACAGCATAGATAGGCACATGTAGACATCACTAGTATTTTGGGGATGGAGTTAGAACAGACTTGATTCATTTCTGAAGGTAAATGAATAAACCAGGGAATCACAAGCAAGTCCCAGTTCACACCCCAGATTCACTTGGGTGAGAAATGGCAGAAGAGTCGCAGGCAGGATGGGATTTGCCTGAGCAGAGGTGACACCATTTCACTCGGGGTCTGCCCCACTCCCCCAGCCCAGGATTGGCCCAGCCCCAGTACACATGGGGAAGATGAGAACCTGTGTGCTGGAGGGTCCCACAGCACGGCGTGGCACTTTGATGTCGAAGCCACTCTTGGGGTCCTTCTCGCCCCGCAGAGCTGGATCGTTGAAGGGCTCATGCCCAGTCTCCCAATCACACACTGTCTTCCTGATGGCCTGCAGGACACTAAACAGCCCCATCAAGTTATCAGAGAGACTTCTACAATCACACTATCTGCTCACCTAACTAGTAGGCTCTCAGAACAGCCAACGCACAATATAAATAAATCCATCTGGGGGTAGTGAAGGGACTTTTATAGTCTAGTTCAACATGAAATTTTAGAAACACATTATTTTCTTGGAAACATGACTGTTCCCGGAAGATTCAACTTAATTGCAGTTTGCATCAATTAGCCGAAGCAGTGTTTTATTTCTAGAATGTTCACCAGGCAGCCATGAATCATGCCAAAGGCAGGGAGAACAGGAACCTCCAACACCCACCCGGACAGCTGAGTTCCACCTGTCTATGCATAACTGTCTAGGTGTTCCAAAAGGAATATGAAATCATCCACGAGCTGAGGAGATGGGATGTGTCCAGGATTGCTGGGAATGTGACCCTGCCACCAACAGCTCCACTATGTGGAGAGACCCATGAGCACACAGGGGAATCAGAGGGACCCTGTGCCAGCCCTGGTCACATCATGAGGAGAGTTCTTGCTAAAACACAGGGCCACACAACACATTCCACACCTTGTGGCTGTTGGATCCGTTCTGTGTCAGGGGCAAGCACTTTGTTCTATACCTGGTGTGTTTCAAGTATTTCTATTAGTATGTGTTTCTATCAGTAAAGATCACCCCCCCAAAGCCAGGCAGCATCCTCGGGTGCATATATCTTAACAGCATCCATAACATACAGCAAGCTTCCCATGAAGGCAAGCACATGCAAAATAGCAGGCAAGACCAGAAAAATGAAAACCTCAATTTAAAAACCTCAAGGTGACAGAAATTAATTCTGCAAGCATCACAGTTCAGGCTGAGCATCCCTTATCTGAAGTGTTTGGGACCAAAAGTGCTTCAGATTTCAGATTTCTTGAATTTTGGAATATTTGTATATATATAATAAGTCAATTCAGGAATGGGACCCAAGTGTAAACATGAAATTCATTTATGTTTCATATATACTTTATAGACAAAGCCAGAAAATAATTTTATACAATATTTTAATAATTTCCTATATTAAAATATGGAGTGGGATTTTCTACATGCAGTATCATGTCAGTGCTCTAGTAGACTTGGGTTTGGGGTTTGGGGGTGTAGCTCAATGGTAGAGCGCTGGTCTAGCATTAGCATGCACATAAAGTAACATAAGCTTTGGATTTTGGAGTACTGCAGATTTCAGATTTTTGGATTAGGATGCTCAACTTGTATAAATTTTATTAATGCTAAAAGTTATACCATGCTGGGTGACAAATATATCAATTATAAAGCAAAACTAAATAATAATGAAGTCTGTACATTCACCAACCCCCAGTAAATTTCAATTTACACAGATGTCCTTGAAACATAATTTTATCTGAAAGGCTCAACATAAAGAGAAAAGAAGCTCAAGATAGCTATTAGATTTCTACAATCACTTTGTAGTTTTGACGGATATGTAGGAAAAGACAGAGAAATAAAAGCAAAATGACTCAAGGTGACACACACTGAGGGACAGTGTAGGACCTCCAGTTCTCAAGGCCAGGTAATCAGAGTTGTGGGCAGATTCTGACACAAGTAAATTTGCCTTTGTCTTATTTACTTCCCTGAGGTAAATATGCCTTTGTTCCTGGGTCTGCAGACCTGTAAATACTATGCAGGTGACTTACTGCCAGTTGTTCAGGTTACTAATTAAACCCACCACATTACATATAGCTGTCATTCACCAAAACAGTGTCTCGGGGTTGAAGATAAATTACATGTACTGAGACTGTTTATGAAAATAACTGTCCTGCTGTGTAAAGCAGGTTCCTCAGATGACTTTTGGGTGTGGCTGTGTACATGGGGTGAGAGCGGGAGGCTGACCTCTGGATGACGTTTTTCTTCTTCTTGATGGCCTGCCGCAGCGGCTCCCTAAGAGTCACCTGGGAGAAGTCCTGCAGCGCAGCGTAGACAGTGTGGCGGATGGCATGGTTGAACACGCTCTCCATCCTGCCCATCAACACCTGTAGGCCTTTGATCATGGCAATCACCTGTAGGGGACATGGCTTTCAGCAGCTGGAGGGGGAGTGGGGACAGTACTGCATCACCCAGGAGACTGTTTGCTCCTTACCCTCTCCCTGGCCTCCCTAGCCCTCATCCTGGAGCTATACAGCCCCATCATCACCTTCCCCAGAGCAGTGGCCCCAACCCAGTCTTGTCCTCCTGGTCTGACCTGCCCACCATACTGTGAGTGCCCTGAGGGCAGGGACGCCTCTGACTCACACACCCCATCCACCAGGGCACACCCTACCCTGACAGGGAAGAAGAGAAAAGATCCTGGAAAGCAAAAGTGATGCTAACTGGAAAAGGAAAAGGATGTCATGAGAGTTTGTATCCCAAATCCAACTTGTTAACAAATGCAAGTCCCTCTGTGATGGCTTCAGGGGCGCAGTACTTCCCCAGTGTCACAGTTAAGGTTTCCATGTGTTTACTCTGGAGAACTGTTTGATTTTATATTGCTTTTCTAATCAAAAGAAAAAAGGAAATTTCTATTTAGAAAAAATTAATGAAAAAAACCCATTTGAATGAAAATGAGAATACTACATATTTGAACTTATGGGAAGCAGGAAAAGGCTTGCCAAATGGCAAACTGAAAGGTGTAAATGTGTACATTAGAAAACCGAAAAGGCAGAAAATAATAATCATCTAATATTTGTCATGAAATTATAAAAAGGACAGCAAAATAAACTTCCTAAAGTAGTACAAAAGAAATACACAGCAGAAATTGATGAAACAGTCAACTAGAAATATATCGAAGGAGGATCAACAAAGACAAAACTGTTTACTAATTAAATAATAAAACTGGCAAGCATACACAGAACTAATCAAGGAAGAAAAAAAAAAGACAAGGAACAGATTATAAAGAATGAAAAGGAAGCCAGGTGCAGCTGTAATCCCAGTGGCTCAGGAGGTGAGGCGGGGGACTGCAAATTCAAAACCAGCCTCAACAATTTAGAGAGACCCTGTCTTAAAAGAAAAAAATTAGGGACTGGGGTTATAACTGAGCGGTAGAGCACTTGTCTAGCACATAGGAAGCACTGGGTTCAATCCTCAGCACCACATAAAAATAAATGGATAGAATATAAAGGTATTGTGTCCACCTACAACTTAAAAAAAAAACAACAACAACGGTAGAGTGCTCACCTAGCACATGTGAGGCCTTACCTCAGCACCACATAAAAATAAATAAATTAATTAATTAAATAAAGGCATTGTGTTCATCTATACCTAAAAAACAAATATTTTTTTTAAAAACTCTGAATACTCCACTATATAGTAAAGAAGAAAATGTTTCAAAAAATATCCCATAAAGGGAAGGCTTCTCCAGTAAATGCCAGCAAACATTTAAAGAAAAAAATAATATAAATCTTACACAAACCATTCCAGATACTAGAAAAGAAGGGAATATTCCATGAGCCAATTTATGAAGTCAACATCCAAAAAATGATGATTAAAGTTTATAAAAACATAGTATTAGGGCTGGGGTTGTGGCTCAGTGGTAGAGCACTTGCCTAGCACGCATGAGACACCAGGTTGGATCCCAGCACCATATTAAAAAACTAAATAAACAAAATAAAGGTATTGTGTTCATCTACAACTAAAAAATATTTTTTAAAAAATGCAGTATTTCATTCTATAGGTGTGAGTGGGGCATAGCCACTTCCCTCCCCGGAACACACAGTGGAAAAGCGCAAGTGGTGACTTTACAACAGAGAAATCTGATGTCTGACCTCAGCCAGGGGGTCGAGGTCAGCATTAACAGCAATATATCATGTTGACGGTATTCCCCGGCAAAGGCCACTTCTCTTCTGCGGTCCTCTTCTCCAATCTCATCATAAAAAGAAACCCATCAGATAAATCCCTGTACAACCTGCCTGGTGCTCCTCAAAATTATCAAGTCTATAACAAATGTCGGAGAAATGTTACTGCCCAAGGTGTCTAAGGTGATATGCCAACCAAGTGTCATATGAAATCCTGGATCAGAAAAAAGACTATCACAGGAAAACTGACAAAATATGAATAAAGTACGGACTTTAGTTAATAATATCAATGTTGATTTATTAACTGCAACAATACTAACATATAATATTAATAATAAAGGAAAATAGATGTGGACTATTTGGGACCTCTCTGTAGCATCATTATAATTTTTCTATCAAACTAAAAAAGTTTTTTTTCTTGTTTTTGTTTTAAGTAACATTAAAAGCTATTCAGACTAGGCCAATGGCACATGCTGGTAATCCCAGCTACTCAGGAGGCCGCGGCAGGATGACAAGCTGAGGCCAGTCTGGGCAACTTAGCAAGACCCTGTCTCCAAATAAAATTACAAAAGGAAGGTCTGGGGATGCAGCTCAGTGGAGAGCGCTTGTCTAACACAGGCATAGCCCTGGGAATGATTCTCCGTACCAGAGGGCCCTGCTCTCACTCATTCACTTTGACACAAAAATGAATATCTACACCTGTTAAAAAATCTCTTAAACTAAGAATGGAATGTATTTTAATCTGATGAAAAAAAGGTGGCTACAATAGACCTATGAAAACTTTTCCTTTGAGAAGCACAAAACAAGCATGTCTGGCACCTCCCTTCTATGGGGCAACTGCAGACTCTAACCCAATGTGATTGAAAAATTTAAAAAGTAAAATAACTTTCATGTCATTTGCAGATGATATGATTACATAGGTGGAAAATCCAAAAGAATCTGAGAAATTATAATTAATGAGCTTAGACAAGTTGGTAGATATTAGAGAAATGTTTTAAAGTTTACATTTGAAAGCGACAAGTATTGAGAAATATTTGACTTTACCATCTATCAGCTAATACCTAGAAATAAAGGTCACAAAAAAACTCCAAGATTTTTATAGATTGCAAAAGAAATTAAAGTGAATCTGAATACAGGGATATAGTTCACTCAAAAAGATTTAATATAAGAAGTTTCTCAATTCTCCCAGAAATGATCTATAGGTTTATTCATATCCTAATGAAATATTCCAGTAGGTTTCACTGGGGATGAGAAAAGCGTCTACAAAAGGACAGAGGACAACAGCCAAGCAACTCTTGAAGAGAGCAGAAAGCTATACTTACCAGACGCAATGGATTATTATTAAGGTATAAAGTATTATTGGGAAAAGGAAAGGCAGACGGCCCAGAAAGTTGGGGGAGGGAAAGTGCATCGGAAATTAACTTCAGGTGACCTTCAAATCCCAGCTTCAAAGGCACATCCAGAAGTCAATGAAGAACACCTCCATGAACTTAGGGCACGTACAGACTTCTTAAACAAGACAGCAGAGTACAATTATTTAAAAAAAAAAAAAAAAACTGGTCGATACTGGAATCAAGAACTTCCATCAAAGGCCCAGGAGGACAGTATAGAGCTGAGCCCCATGAATGTGACAGCCAAGAGATGGTGGCCACCACAGGGAGGAAACACCCAGGCACAGCTCTCCTCTCAGGGGAGAGACGTCGCATCCCAGTCAGTCATCTGGTGTTCCTGCACCCCACAAACTGCTCTTCAAGCACAAGGATGCAGGAAAGAGCCGATGATCCAGGGCCCACAGACCTAAGAACCCAAAACCACTTTTTCTCAAATCTATTTCTTATTTTGGACTAAGCTGATAATACTAAGGGCTGCCCGACTACAAACAACAACATAAAGTGGGCAGTTGGTTCATATTTTTGCTTTGCTTTCAGAAGGAAAGAGAAGAGTCACAGGAGGAGGAGACAGCAGACATGTCCTCACCTCCACCAGGGCAAACTTCTCCTCGCTGGTGTAGTTGTAGCGCGTGGCTCGCTCGTACTCCTCGGCATTGTCGGGGCAGTCCTTGTTGGAGTACTTGTCAGTTGGGTGCACAAGCTTCCATGAATACTGACATGGACAGTAAGAAGAGAGACATGCCATTATGAAGACAAAATGCTTAACTTCTGGTCTGACCATGGCCAAGGCCACCAAAAATCAGCCTTCTAAAATTGACTATACTCTGAAAAGTCACACACACACACACACACACACACACACACACACACTGTCTATCTCCATACAAGGGCAAAAGACTCTGGCCATGTGACTTGAGGTTTAGTAAAGACACCAGGCCAGGTTTGAGGATGCACACCTGAAATCTCAGCTACTTGGGAGGCTGAGGCGGGGAAGATCTTAGCAAGACCCCATTTCAAAACCAAAAATAAAAAGGGCTGGGAATGTCACTCAGTGATCTGACACCACTAGTTTCAATTACTGACGGAAGGAACGAAGGAAGGAAGGAAGGAAGGAAGGAGAGAGAGAGAGAGAGAGAGAGAGAGAGAGAGAGAGAGAGAGAGAGAGAGAGAGAGAGAGAGAGAGAGAGAGAGATGAGAAGAAGAGAGAGAGTAGAGAGCAAGAGAGANTGTGGTGCTGAGGATCGAACCCGGGCCGCACGCATGCCAGGTGAGCACGCTACCGCCTGAGCCACATCCCAAGCTCCTTTTGCTGATTTTAATATGTGACTTTCTGCTATAATGCCATAATCTTGAGTATGATAACTACTGAATCTTGAGGGTCCCAGCTATTCACTTAGCTTAAGGGGTGATCTTGGGGACCATTGACACAATCCTTACCTCAGAATGTATAAAAAAAAATTAATCACAATGGATTATATATTTAAATTAAGAGGTAAAACCATAAAATTCCTGGAAGGAAATGTAAGAGTAAATCTTCATGACTTGAAAGCATAATCAACAAAAGAAAAATAAATATACTGGACATCACCAAGTAGACTGACGTTGCCTTGGGCTGAAAGAAGGGGAAGTGGGGAGACAGCTGATAAGTATGGGGTTCCCTTTTTGAGATAATGTCCTTTGTTTGATTTGTGATCATAAAACTCTGTGAATATACCAAAAGAAACAAAATAGTATAAGAATTTATTATGAAAAACTTTACATAGTCAAACGTAGTGGCACACGCCTGTAATCCCAGAGACTAAAGAAGTTGAGGCAGAAGGATCACAAGTTCAAGGCTAGCCTCAACAACTTTGTGAGACCCTGTCTCAAAATAAAAAATAAAAAAGGGCTGAGGATATAGCTCAGTGGTAGAGCACCCCTAGGTTCAATCCCCAGTACCTACCACCCCGCCCCCGCCAAAAAAAATTTGCATAAAACTTAGAAAATGTAGACTAATTCCTTAAAAATACAACTTACCAAAATTGATACAAAACAAAATAAAAAAATCTGACTTCTCAGGGCTGGGGTTGTGGCTGTGGTAGAGAGCTCGCCTAGCACAGGCGAGGCCCTGGGTTCGATCCTCGGCACCACATAAAAATAAGTAAATAAAGGCATTGTGTTCATCTATACCTAAAAAACAAATATTTTTTTTAAAAACTCTGAATACTCCACTATATAGTAAAGAAGAAAATGTTTCAAAAAATATCCCATAAAGGGAAGGCTTCTCCAGTAAATGCCAGCAAACATTTAAAGAAAAAAATAATATAAATCTTACACAAACCATTCCAGATACTAGAAAAGAAGGGAATATTCCATGAGCCAATTTATGAAGTCAACATCCAAAAAATGATGATTAAAGTTTATAAAAACATAGTATTAGGGCTGGGGTTGTGGCTCAGTGGTAGAGCACTTGCCTAGCACGCATGAGACACCAGGTTGGATCCCAGCACCATATTAAAAAACTAAATAAACAAAATAAAGGTATTGTGTTCATCTACAACTAAAAAATATTTTTTAAAAAATGCAGTATTTCATTCTATAGGTGTGAGTGGGGCATAGCCACTTCCCTCCCCGGAACACACAGTGGAAAAGCGCAAGTGGTGACTTTACAACAGAGAAATCTGATGTCTGACCTCAGCCAGGGGGTCGAGGTCAGCATTAACAGCAATATATCATGTTGACGGTATTCCCCGGCAAAGGCCACTTCTCTTCTGCGGTCCTCTTCTCCAATCTCATCATAAAAAGAAACCCATCAGATAAATCCCTGTACAACCTGCCTGGTGCTCCTCAAAATTATCAAGTCTATAACAAATGTCGGAGAAATGTTACTGCCCAAGGTGTCTAAGGTGATATGCCAACCAAGTGTCATATGAAATCCTGGATCAGAAAAAAGACTATCACAGGAAAACTGACAAAATATGAATAAAGTACGGACTTTAGTTAATAATATCAATGTTGATTTATTAACTGCAACAATACTAACATATAATATTAATAATAAAGGAAAATAGATGTGGACTATTTGGGACCTCTCTGTAGCATCATTATAATTTTTCTATCAAACTAAAAAAGTTTTTTTTCTTGTTTTTGTTTTAAGTAACATTAAAAGCTATTCAGACTAGGCCAATGGCACATGCTGGTAATCCCAGCTACTCAGGAGGCCGCGGCAGGATGACAAGCTGAGGCCAGTCTGGGCAACTTAGCAAGACCCTGTCTCCAAATAAAATTACAAAAGGAAGGTCTGGGGATGCAGCTCAGTGGAGAGCGCTTGTCTAACACAGGCATAGCCCTGGGAATGATTCTCCGTACCAGAGGGCCCTGCTCTCACTCATTCACTTTGACACAAAAATGAATATCTACACCTGTTAAAAAATCTCTTAAACTAAGAATGGAATGTATTTTAATCTGATGAAAAAAAGGTGGCTACAATAGACCTATGAAAACTTTTCCTTTGAGAAGCACAAAACAAGCATGTCTGGCACCTCCCTTCTATGGGGCAACTGCAGACTCTAACCCAATGTGATTGAAAAATTTAAAAAGTAAAATAACTTTCATGTCATTTGCAGATGATATGATTACATAGGTGGAAAATCCAAAAGAATCTGAGAAATTATAATTAATGAGCTTAGACAAGTTGGTAGATATTAGAGAAATGTTTTAAAGTTTACATTTGAAAGCGACAAGTATTGAGAAATATTTGACTTTACCATCTATCAGCTAATACCTAGAAATAAAGGTCACAAAAAAACTCCAAGATTTTTATAGATTGCAAAAGAAATTAAAGTGAATCTGAATACAGGGATATAGTTCACTCAAAAAGATTTAATATAAGAAGTTTCTCAATTCTCCCAGAAATGATCTATAGGTTTATTCATATCCTAATGAAATATTCCAGTAGGTTTCACTGGGGATGAGAAAAGCGTCTACAAAAGGACAGAGGACAACAGCCAAGCAACTCTTGAAGAGAGCAGAAAGCTATACTTACCAGACGCAATGGATTATTATTAAGGTATAAAGTATTATTGGGAAAAGGAAAGGCAGACGGCCCAGAAAGTTGGGGGAGGGAAAGTGCATCGGAAATTAACTTCAGGTGACCTTCAAATCCCAGCTTCAAAGGCACATCCAGAAGTCAATGAAGAACACCTCCATGAACTTAGGGCACGTACAGACTTCTTAAACAA
>NW_026000229.1:3287662-3333279 GCF_001458135.2 Marmota marmota marmota
AAGGAAGGAAGGAAGGAAGGAAGGAAGGAAGGAAGGAAGGAAGGAAGGAAGGAAGGAAGGAAGACACTGGCCAAAGAGCCTCTGGGTACTGTGTATTGAATGTCTGAGACTCTAGGCATTTTCTCACCATTTAAAAGAAGAACTTGCCTTTCAAGTGATCATTTGTTGTTTCAATTAGATAACTGTTTTCTAACCAAAATAAACCCCCAAAGGAAAAAAATCTGAATGACTTAAGTCATCCAAATCTTTATATGGCACCAGAAACAATTTTACTACTGTTAAACAAAATAGCTGGAGCTCCAAAGAGTAAATGTTCAAAAGTGAGAATTACTGACCATCTAAATGGTACAAAGTTAATCCTATCAGTTGTTTAAACAGATGAAGCCCTTTATTTATAACACCCCATAATGAACTGTGCTTTGAATCATCTTAGAAATACATATATGGGTACATGTTCTTATTTCTAAGGTCAAAGATTTAACAACAACAACAAAAAAGAATGATTTGTTCTTGATCCAAAGACCAAAGTCAATGCAGAAAAAATACCAATTAGCCAATTTCATGACAAACCAATCACAGTGCTGTGCACTTAGCTCTTTGAATTTCTGAACACAACAAAAACAGCCCTACCACTTCCATCACGTGTGCACTCCACTGAGACAGCAGCTGCAGGCCCTGCAGAGCCAGGTCGAAGAGCTTCCGGTACTCAGCATCTGTCTTCTGGGCCTCCTGGCGGCCCGACCCGGTGACAACCTGGGGTGCACGGGGATCAGGAGAAAAGTCACAGGCCTGCTCATGCTCCCACCCGTCAAATCCACACTAGCAATCTATCCCAAGGTCACATGTGCAAAAATCACAAAATGGGCGAAGGATCTGAATAGATATTTATACAAAAAGAATCTCCGATTAGCCAATGACCACATGAAAAGAGCCTCAATATCATTATTCATTGGGGAAGCACAAATCCAAAACATAACTAGACATCACTTCATATCTACCAGAACATATAGGATCAAAAATAGAGAGAATGACGAGTGTTGGTGAAGATGTGGAGAAATCAGAAGCCTCATACTCTACTGATAGGGAAATGCCAGGGCACAGCCCCTTTGAAAACAGCCTGGCAGTTCCCCAAAATGTTAAACGGAAGTGTTATCACCACCACTCAGCAACTGCACCCCTAAGTACCTCCTGAGAGCAAAGAAAACTTGTTCTACACAAAAACTCAAACACTGATGTGCATAGCATCATTATTCTTGACCCAAATGTTATTCATTCATACAATGAATAACAAAATGTGTTACAGCCACATAATGAGATATCATTCAATCATAAAAAGAATTAAAGAGCCAGGTATGGTGGCACACAGCTGTAACCCCAGGGACTCAGGGAGGACAAGGCAGGAGGATTTTAAGTTGGAGGCCAGCCTTAGCAATTTTTTGAGGTCCTAAGTAACTTAGCAAGATCCTGTCTATGAACAATAAAAGATAGATCTGGGGATGTGTTTCATTGGTAAAAGCAACCATGGATTCAGTCCCCAGTACCAAAAAAGAAAGAAAAAGAAAAGGAAATAAAGAGCTAATACATGCTACAATGTAGAAAAACCTTAAAAACAATATGTTAAGTGAAAAAGCCAGTCATAATGGGCCACGTATTATATGTTCCATTTATACAAAATGCACAGAATAGACATATTCATGGAGACAGAAAGTAGACTGCCAGGGTATGGGGGGAGGGGAGGAGGGGTGGGGAGTGACTACATTTAGGGGTAATGAAAATGTTCAAAAGTGGGTCATGGTGGTAGAGCTTAGTGAATATACCAAAAACTTTGGTAGTATAATTCCAATTAGTTAATTATATGATACATGAGCTCTCTCCATACATCTGTTTAAAAAATAGACTAAGCAAAGCATTCAAAGGTAGACTTTTTTAAAATAAATTAGTACCTAATTATAAAAGTACCACAGCAGACCCTAAGAGGAAGATAGGAAATGCGCACTGCAAAATGCCCTTATCTGGAGAAGCAGAATCCAGTGGTCTATGTGGTTCAAGAGCTTCCCATTAACTCAGTCTTACAATCATGTCCCGTGGTCTTAGGGGAGGAGCTGGTCCCCTCATTTCTTCCCTTGCAGGCTATGCTAGCTGTTGAAGCCAGGTGAGGTGGCACCTGCTCATTGGAGAGCTGTCCCAGCCCCAAGCCAGGGATCTGCCCTGGAGACAGCACATGGCCCCAGGTATCTGGATGGCTGAGCTTTTTTCAGTCATTTTAGTTACATGGTGACAAGTATCTGGTTAGTAGAGATAGGGATGCTCACTCTCCTGCAATGAGTGGGGCTAACAAGAACAGGTCATTCTTCTCAAATGTTAATGGTCCTCCTGAGGAACCAACCAGTTCTGAAAACAGATCAAGACCCTCCAGCCTATTCTCAGCCCAGACTAGTCAGCACTGCACTCTGACCTTGACTTTGCTCCCTGCCTCACTAAGATGTGACGAGTGATGTTCCACTGCTCCCCAGGTCAGAAACCTCCCCGAGGCTGTCACCACTCTCCTGCCCACTCCACACACCAGGGAAGATGAGAGAATGTGAGTAGCCAAAAGGAGGCCCCAGCAGATCTGGCTGCAGAGCTGGAAGGAATTATAAAGTTCCCACTGCAGAGGAGAAAAGCCCTCCTCCTACACTCAAGCCCAGGCCTACTTCCCAGACACACAGACCCCTGCCACTGAGCCTGAGGACACCACCTGCCACCCACCCAGAAGCTCCTGCCACCTCTGGCCTCAGGACTTCCTTTTATTCGAGACACGAAAGGCGGGCAGGTCAGAAGAACCCTTTCTTTTCCCAATAGCCTCCCCTTTCCACTTCTCTTCTAGTTGCTTAAAACCATAATACTAACTAGGAAATGCCAATTAATGGTTTCTCCCTGATCTTCTCTTTTGAAATCCTTTCTTCTTTTCTTTTTTCTTTTGCTCTTTTGGAGTGATGGGGATCAAACACAGGACCTTGCACATGCTAGACAAGCCCTCCAACACCAAGCAATACCCCCAAACTTCTTACTATGTTTTCCCAAAGAAAAACTGGACTTCACATAGCTGACCAGATAGTTAATTTCACTGCCTTATCAATCAAAAAGCGTGCTTTTGAAAAAATATTTAGATTTGGCACTATATTGTGTTTGTTAAAGCATTTCACATTAATATTTGAGTACACAAGAATACAAGTGACACTCAGATGCTCAGCAGGCTCGGGGTCTGCCCATGGGTGGCTTGGTGGCACATACCTCGCTGTTGCTATAGCGCGCCAGCTCGGAGATGAAGCGCATGTGGTCCTCCCGAATCTGGATCATCTGCTCACAGATGTTGTACTGTGGGCTGCTGCTTGAGGATGTGCACGTCCACCTGGGGATGGAGGGAAAGTGTTACTCGAGGAGGTGCCAGTAAGACAGTGATGCATTCCAACAGCTGGGGCGGCTGAGAACACTGTGTGTGGCAACCAAGGCTACACAAAATGGAATTTCCATTTTTAAAGCGTTGTTTAAATAAATGAAACAAAGAATATACGACAGGGACCACCTGTAGTCTGTCAAGTCTATGCATTTACTATCTGGTCTTTACAGAAGGGGTCTGCTGACCCCTGAGACCGACACTCAACTCTGTCAAAATCATGGGGACCACAAGTCGGCTGTGGGTACAAGAGCTTGGCAAAAGTGAATACAAGCATGTGATGAGAGTCAAGATGCTATGTGGGGTCCACAACAGAGACCTGTGTGTTTATTGATCCTTCATAGCACAAGTTGTCCACCTTCCTCTGTACAAGACCAGAGAGGTAACAATTTAGGATTTATGGTCCACACTATCATTTTCACATCTGTCACATAATCATCATTTTAACACAACCTTTTATAAACATAAAAAACATTCTCAGCCCCAGGGATCTTACAAAAACAGGCCTGGACTGGTTTGGTCCTCAGGTGACAGTTTTTCTAAACTCAAAAGCACATACATATATCTCTACCTGCCTGCAGGGTTGGTTGTTAAGCATTTTAAGCACCCCACTGGGACCAGAGAGTTATTTTACAGTTCTGTATCCTCAACTAACACTGACCAGTTGAAATCTCCGAGATGAGGAAAACGTTCTACATCTGTGCTAATACGGTAGCCACTAACCCTGGAGTGTTTGAAACGACTGTTCTGCTAAAGAAAATTGAATTTCAATTGCATTTTTCAATGGATTTAAATGCAAATAGCTATATGTGGCAAAGGCTACTATACTGGATATTTAGTTCCAGAAATTTGGAGAATGTCAAAAGTGTTCTCCCTAGATAAGTAGGTAGGATATTACAGAAGTGCTCAATCAAGGGGGACACAACAGAACACTCTAGCTGGGCAGCTTTACTCTCCTCCTACCGAGATTTATTTTCCTCGTAGTGGGCACTGGTCTTGATGTATCTTGCCAGTTCTATTTGCATGTCCCCGAACAGCGGAACCACCTGGAGCTGCTGCATTCAAAGAACAATAATAAAAAACAGGGTCATTATGCATGTTCAAACCCCAGATACATAAGCACAAGGAAAATGACTAATGCTAATAATTATTGTGGGTTGAATGCCACCTCCGCAAATCATTCACAACAACAACAAAAAAATCTAAGTAACTTCTACTTTCTCTTTGAAAGGAACAAGATACAATTTAAGAACCAACATACTTTGAAACTATTCAAATTTTAGAATCATCCTATCTTATCTTGTTGCTTTATTTGTGGCCCCTAAGAAAACAGCTGGATTTCTGTAACTAGGAACAACAATTAAATGAAAATTTATAAAGAAATAATTTGCAATACCTCACAAAAATGAAAAATGTACATAAAAAGCTAACAAAAGACTTCAAAACAAAAATAAAACCCCCAAATTATAGAAAAATTTCTCAACACATGAAGCAATATATTATCTTCCTGCATTGGGAGGCTTAGTAATTTATTTTATTTTTTGACCTTCTGCATGCTAAGCAAGTATCTAACACTGAGCTATCTCCCCGGCCCAGATCTATACATTTAATGGAATCCCAATCAATATTCCAGGAGGAAAAAATATTTTTGTGTGTAAATCAGTAAACCAATTCTAGAATACATCTTGAAAGGTGAAGGGATGATATCCAAGACTATCTTGAGGGACAAAACAGACCTGTTAGAAAGCTGCAGCAGCTAAGGCAGGGTGGCCCTGGAGCAAGGACGGAGGCCAGAGGACAGGACAGGACAGAGAACCTGGACAGAGCCACAGACAGACTGAGTTATGACCTGAGTGACACCACAGAGCAATGGAAGGCAGATGGTCTTTACAGTAAATGAGCAGGGTCAACCGGCTATCCATTCTAAATGCCAACAACGCCAACCCCTACCTCACACCATGCACAGAAACCAGTTCCAGAGATCAGAGATCTAGACAAAAAAGGAAATGGAATGCTCCTAGAAGGTAACACCCAGAAAATTCTCATGAGACTGCTGTCTACAAAGATTTCTTGAAGTGGAAAAGATTGATGTATTGGTCCATAATAAAATCGAGCACTTCTGTTCATCAAACGACCTCACTAAGAAAGTGAGAAGGAAGGGTTAAGGGCATAGCTCAGTGGCAGAGTGTGAGCTCAGCAAGCATAAGGCTCTGGGTTCCACCCCCAGCATTCTTCAAAATAAAGTAAAAAGAAGGTAGATGAAAAGAAAGATGTTGGTCCCAGGGTATGAAATCTCAGTTATGCAGGACAAATAAGTTCTGAGGACCTAATGTATAGTATGGTGATGATACTGCATTGTATACTTGAAATTTGCTTTGAGAATAAAGCTTAAATGTTTTCACCACACCAATAAAAAATGATAGATGCAAAGTGATAAATGTTAATGAGCATGATTTAATAACATCACAATGAATACATATATCAAACCATTACACACTGTATACCATAAATATATGAAGTTTTTATTATTTCTCTTATTTGGGAGTGGGGCATATACTGGGGAAATCTAACCGGGGGGTGCTTTACCACTAAGCTACATCCTCAGCACCCACCTCCTTTTTTTTAGTTGTAGATGGACACAGTACCTTTATTTTATTTATTTTTATGTGATGCTGAGGATCAAACCCAGTGCTTCACATGTGCTTTACCACTGAAATTCAAGCCCAGCCCCTTGGCTCTTTTTTTTTTTTTTATGAGACAGGGTCTCACTAAGTTGCTGAGGCTGACCTCAAACTTGTGAGACCCCTGAGTCTCTGGGTTTGTAGGTATGTGCCACCATGCACAGTTCAATTACATCTTAATAAAGGTGGGGAAAAGAGTGAAAAGGTGAGCCCACAGGGGACACAGTATTTTAGAATATATGCATCCACAAAAGAGATGTAGCCAAAATATATTAAAAAATTACACAACAATAGGGAAGAAAAGAGCAAAAGATTGAAATGGTATTTCATAAAAGGAAATATACAAAGGCTAATAACATGAGAAGTAACCAGAGAAACATTAAATAAACTACCAGCCATTAAAATCAGAATGATGTACATCTCCTCTCTGGGATGTTCCCTGCACCCCCAAGACAGTGCCAAGTGTTGCTGACAAGGAGCCTTCACTCATTGCTGGTGGATAAGCAAATCAAGACACCTTGTGGGGAAATCATGAGACCATAACTACTAAGTGAAAATAGGTGTGCCTAGGATCCCCACCCCTCTCCTGAGTAGTATCCAATAGAAATGCTCTAAAACAGAGCAACACTGTTTGCACAAGCCAAAACCTGGGGGGGTGGGGGACAGGGGGAACAAAAACTAATGCCCGTCAAAAACAGAACGGATGACAAAGTCACAGTAGAAATCATAAAATGAAGTACTAAATGACAAATGAAACCTAACAACTGTAGCCCCAAGCTCCTGCAGGAATGCAAATAAAAGGTTTGGGTACAAGCAGCAGGATGGAAAAGATAGAAACAGTGAGATTCCATTTACACAAAGTTCAACCCAAGCAAAACCACTGTAGGGGAGCGGGAAAGAGCACAAAGGTAGACCGGAAAGTGAGCCTCCAAGACCCCCTCCCATCTCGGCATTTCCTGTGTCCATCACAATCACCTAGAGGTTCACTCTGTGAAAATTTGAGGCGCATACGTCCATAAAAACATGATCTAATAAAACTCACCTTGAAGTACTTGTCGATTTTGGATAAGTTTATTCTTTTCTTGGCATCCAGTTTATAGATGTTACTGACGCTCCCATCCATCAAGTACAGACCAAATCCCATGACCTGAAAAGTCACAAAACAGTGGGGTAACACTCAGATCCACGAATTTACCCATACACTTAACACTGCTGTAGTTGAAAACCCTGAAATCACGAGTCACCCTTCTTTTAACAGGCACTTTTAAAAGCTCCTACAAAACAAAGAGCTCTCCCTGTAGCCGAAGCTATTTCTTATGTATGCCTATTTCAACTTCCTCCCAAGGCACACACACCAGCACAAATTCTCACGGAGTTGGTGGACAGCTGCAGCTGAGAATTACAGACTCCCAAGTATGCCATCAAATCCAGCCTTTCAGAATTAACTTCACACCTTCTACAACCAGGTGCTAGGATAAACACAGCACTGTCCCTACGGTATGACTAGCAACAACAGGCAAATGCACAACCACACTGAAAGTGGAAGATGTGTACGTGCATTAAATTGTATTTTTTTTAAAGTCTTTATTCTAACTTAATATCCTATATCCCCAGAAAGCCCCCAAAACAGTCTCAGAAAAAATTTTAGGCTGCTTGTCTCGTGCTTTGAACACCTTTTTTGTTTTTTCCCCCTAATTAAAATCATGTTACAAAGGGTAGCTGGGCTTCGAGGCCAGTTGCTGAAAGACCAAAAAGCTTCTACTAACTTAGCTGAGCACCAGGGCCATTTGAGAACTGTCCAATACGCAGCCACCATTAACTATTCAAGTTTCAATATATGTAAGCTAAAACTTTTTTTTTTAAATATTTTTTCGTTGTAGATGGACACAATACCTTTATTTTATTTGTTTAATTTTATCTGGTGCTGGGGATCAAACCCAGTGCCTCATGCATGCTAGGCAAGCGCTATACCACTGAGCCACAATCCTAGCCCCATGAGCTAAAACTTTTTAAGGTGGCACTGGATAAGTGAACATCTCCACTGCTAAGTGGGCTTTTTGTGGCCAGGGCTCCTGCACCAACCAGCACAGACACAAAATTCCCACTATTGCAGAGGGCTCCATGGACAGCACCTCCCTCCCCAGTCCTCGCTACCTCACAGGACTCTCCCACCAGGGCTGGGGCTGGACCAGCAGCACACCCCCCAGGGGATTCCTCAGGGTCACATGCATAGGGTGCAGAGTACAGCAATTGTAACTGTGGAGCTGCCTTATCTTTCCAATGAGAAAACAGCTGAAAACCTCCCCAGTTTGAAACAGAATGGTTAAAGAATGCAGTGAACAAGCAAGTCTACTTTCATCAAAACACAGTACATGCTGGTTGCAGTGGTGCACACCTGTAATCCCAGTGGTTCAGGAGACCAAGGAAGGAAGATCGTGAGTTCAAAGCCAACCTCAGCAATTTAGCAAGGCACTAAGCAACTCAGTGAGACTCTGTGTCTAAATATAATACAAAATAGGGCAGGGGATGTAACTCAGTGGCTGAGTGCCCTTGAGTTCAATCCCTGGTATCAAAAAATAAAAATAAAAAATGCAGTGGCCCTCCACAATTGGGGTGTCCCACATCCTTGGACTCAACCAACTACAGACTGAAAATATTCCAGACAAAAATTACATTTCCGGGGCTGGGGTTGTGGCTTAGCAGGAGAGCGCTTGCAAGGCCCTGGGTTTGATCCTCAGCACCACATAAAAGTAAAAAAGGTATTGTGTTCAACTACAACTAAGAAAAATAAATTAAAAAAAAAAAAAAACCCTGCATTTCCACTAAATGTGTACAGACTTTTTTCCTTTCCATTATTCTCTAAGTAATACAGTATAATAACAATCCATACATCACTGACATTGTATTAAGGATTCTAAGTAATCTAAGAGATGATTTAAAACATATGGGAGGGTCAGATGCAAATGTTCTGCCATTTTATTTAAGGGAGTTGAGCAGCCACCAATTTTATAATTCCCAGGGGGTCCTGAAACCAATCCCCATGGACAATGAAGGACAAATTATTAAGTCCTGGGAATCACATCTTGAACAAGTGGAATCTTACATATAACCTCTGCTAAAAAACAACTGAATGCTGACAGAGCCCTTGACCCAGAACCTCTGGGCCCCCAAGCTCCTCCTCTCAGGTTGGTGTGTGACTGCACCGGTCACAAGGGTTGAGTTCACAGCCTGCAAGGGTGGAGACGCTGCCCACACACGAGACAGCATGAGAATAAGAAAAAGTTGGCAAAAGGATTCTAGACAATGAACAAACAGCCTTTGCATACAGCTGCACTTGCACAGTGTTGTGGGCCACCGCCCCCACACGTACTTTGAGAAGCATGTGTTTCTCGCTGGGCGTCAAGTACATCCTATTCTCGTAGTAATCGACGCACAGATTCACGATGTCTGCCAGGAGCTCTTCGTAGCCAGAAATCACCTCAAGCTGCTGCTGCAGAGACTGAAACACAGGGCAAGAGACGCATGGCACCGCTGGCCCCAGCCCCACGGGCCCCCAGCCCAACAGCACTGAGAAGACCAGCCTTACTTGTGTGATCTTGTTGTGGTTGGCCAGGAACATGGAAAGATTCTGCGATTCCTGGATGGACTGTGGATCTGCCATTTTACGTAAAAACTGAGCAGCCCTTGAAAGCAAAAAGAGTTAATACCAAAATGCACCATCGTGTTGATTTTTGTAAAAAGCTTGGGAAAATCAGATTCCTTCCCTCTCTCTGCAGTTATCTGTAGGCATGTGGATCATAGACGGTGGTTACAATTTCAGCCTTGAGAAGCATCTCCAGCCTGAGTGCCAGGTTAATCCTTTATAAACTTAGATGTAGGTCACAGCTCTGGGCAGCTCACTCCCTGCTGTCCAGGGTACTTCCTCCAGGTGCCGGTGCACACTGGCCTCTCCCCTATGCTGGTGGTTGCCCACCTCATCCACAGGTACTGGGTGCTCAGACCCCAGTCAGAACAGAAGTGCTACCAACTCTGTGACTTTCAGAAGACCTGCAATGAAGACGACCAGCACTGTTGAAGTTCTTTGCCAAGAACCCTCTGGGCTACCACACCTCTCAGCAAGGAGCGTCTGTCCCTGGAATGCCTCTCTGGAGCCACAGGTGCCCAAAGCCCAGAGTCCTGGCTCCACCATGCACCTGCAGCTACACAATTTGATGCACATAAAAGAACTTGTATATTGAGGTTCCCTGACCCTGAAAGGTGCATGCTGAGTCTGAGGTCCGGCAAAGCAGTGAGGAAGAGGAAAGCGAAATCTGCACATCTAGGGCTGTCCTAAGAACGGGTAGTAGAAACTGCCCACATAAGGAAGTACCTTTGCAACCTAGAATCTTGGGGGCTTAAAGAAAAGTTTTCATGATGAAAACTGATAATGTAGCCTAACATTCATTTACTTCCCTTCTTCCTCATGAACAAGTCTGAAAATTCCTCAGAGCAGCAATTTGCCTCTCCTCCTTTGCAGTCAGTTGGGGACAGATGACCAAGGGCTGGGCAATGAGATCCTAGGAAAAAGACTGTAAGGCACTTGAAAGTTTAATTATAAGGAAAAGTATAGCTCCTTTTTTCTCCTTCCTCCCTGCTGACTAGCATGTAGCAATGACAGCTGGAGATCAAGCAGCCTTCTTGGACCATGAAGCCACACATGATGGCACAGCAGCAGGACAACAGGAATGCTGGGTCTTGAACACTGTGGTGCTTCCTAATCAGCTAGAGACCACCTACTCAGGACTTTTCACAGTGAAAGAGAAATAAACTATAATTTTATTTAAACCACTATTATCTCTGTGGATTTTTAAAATTACATACAATTAAATCTAATATTAACTGATAGAATAACATCCCTTGCCTGTTAGAAGAGGTTCACTTTATTGATTGGAGTAGTTGCTGGGATGCAGAGTGTTGACTAAAGAAGAAACTAAGGACAATGTTTCCTATTTTTCTCAAGCCTCACCACAACCAAATGGGCTAACTTGGCATTTACACACAGAAGAGGTTGTATGTAGCTATCAGCTGGTGCAAAAGAAATGTGTGGGTGTGAGGTAGGGGCTTGGAAAGAGTGCGGGTTGCTGTCTGGGAAGGTGAACCAATGAAGGATTCCAAATAAAGTCACAGAAAGGGACAGCTGAAAGCCATGAGGGAGCCCAGGTCCACACCTTTGCTCAAGGAACAGGCAGAGTGGAGCTGCTATGAGGGGCACCCGGCCCCCCTCCACATCTTCCACTGAAAGGCCCCATCTTTAGCTAGTTTTATAGCCTGAACTTTGGGATAAGGTGCTGCTAAGAGTAAAACTATATATATGTGTGTGTGTGTGTGTGTGTGTGTGTGTGTGTATTTTTTTTTTTTAATAAATTACTATAACCTCCACTCCCCTTCCCCAACAAAGTCTTTAAGAAGATTGTTAAAGCTGGTAGGAATCACAGGGGCCCTGCTTGTGCAGCTGGGAGCAGGAGCTACCCTCTAAAGCTGGGCTGGTTATGCACCTGACCCTCACCCCTGCCTCCTCCCCGTCCACCAGCAAGGCACACACTGGGAATCCCGCAGGCACCAATGCCAAACACGGGCAAGTTCAGACTTCCCGACCAGGGCTAGCAGGCCAACTGCTCAGCTCCTTTTCTAGCTGGGAAGATCTGGGCTTCGTGCAGAGCCGATTTTAGGTGATGATTGGAATACTGCACTGATTTCACATGAATAAGGCTCAATCAACATTCCAAGCAATCTAGCTCTGCTCCCGCTGCAGCCTCCTCCTCCAATCTGGTACCCTGCCCCACATCAATTTTATTATAGAGGCACAGCAACAGTTGTGATTTCAGATAGAACGTAAGTACAGCACATTCTGATGCAAAGTAATATTTCTTCCAATTTAATTTTAGTACTAAAATTCCTTGATCAGCAGAGGAAGCAGAAGTCAGCATCTCATTCCAACCAACTTGTCTTTAACAGCACCACGCACAGACTTAGTAAAGCAAGTCCATTAAAAGACTGCTGGATCAGTATCCCCAGCCAACACCCACAGTGTTCCAGAAGCACACTTTTCCTATCCTCTATGGTTTGGATGTTGGGTTTGTGTGTTGGGAGCTTGGTCCCCGGGTGGTGGGACTGGGAGTTGATGTGGAATATTTAAGAGGTGGAGCCTAGTCGGAAGCCCTTGGGTCAACTGGTAGTATGGCCCTAAAAGGGATAAGGTATTTCTTGGGACCCTGATTGGGTTTTTCAAGAGGACTGTCATAAAACCCTGAGCCTGACTCGCTCTGGCTTCCTGTTTGGTCCTGTGATTTTTCACTCTTTTGGGGTGGGGGGAGGTACCAGGGTACCTGGTGATTTTTCACTCTTGAACATGCTCCAGCCACTGTAATCCACCCTAAGGTGATGCAGAGGTAGGCCCTCACCAGAACCTGTGCCATGCTGTTTGAACTTCCAGCTTCCCCAAACTGGGAAGCAAAACAGACCTCTTTTCTTTGTAAAGTTAGATGCCCTCAGGTATTTTATTATGGTAGTGAAAAGTTGACTAACATACTTCTGTTGGTCACTTCTCCAGAAGTTTTCTACCTTCAAAAAGAAAACTACTACAGAGTAGCCAGGCGCAGTGGCACATGCCTGTAATTCCAGTGACTCGGGAGACTGAGGAGGAGGATCAGGAGTTCAAAACCAGCTTCAGCAAAAATGAGGTGCTAAGCAACTCAGGGACACCCTGTACCTAAATAAATACAAAATTAGGGCTGGGGATGTGGCTCAGTAGTTCAATCCCCAGTACCTCCCCACCAAAAAAAACTAAACTGCCACAGAGGAGAGCTGCCCATAGGACCCACAAGCTCAATGGGAGCTTAAGGCACCTTGAAACAGTTCATGGACATGTCTACACTCTGCTATGATGATGCATGTGCCAGGGACACCGGATCCATGAGTGATAAGCAGAGGTGGGGCATCTACTCTGAGCACTGCTGCTGCAATGCCCGAGTGGCCTCCCTGGGTTGCAGAACCCACCTGGATGTAAGCATGTATCTTCTGTATGTCTATCCTCCCAAGGACACTGAGCACCTAGAGGTCCCCCATAGGGCACTGAGGCTGACCTGGAGCCCTCTCCAGCTGTATAAAACTACTAGAAGAAACCCTTAATTTGGGGCTGGGGTTGTGGCTCAGTGGTATAGTGCTTTCCTGGCAAATGCGAAGCCCTGGGTTAGATCCTCAGCACAACAAATAAATAAATAAAATAAAGGTATTTAAAAAAAAAGAAACCCTTAACTTGCCAGCCACCTTTGCATTTTATGCATACACACAGTCCCAGGACTGAAAAGTGGCTGCTGCCAATCAGGACTGATGATTTCAGCACACATAAGCTATGCACTTGCTATGTACAAGGTTGACTTCCTCAGGTGGCCTGCCACATGCCACATGTCTGAACTCACCTCTTGTAGGCCGAATGGTCATTTTTCACGCTGCACTTCATGTTCTTCAGCTCGTCCAACACAGCAAACATGTTGATGAATTTGCCCAGCGTGATCAGGTAGGCTTCTGACACGAAGTCCTTTCTCCTCTCAGCATGGCACAAGCGTCTCACCTCCCCACAGAAACGCTCAATAGCATTTCTCTGAGCAGAGAAGAGGAAGACAGAAGAGGTGTGGTCAGAGAGGCATCAATTCCACATTCCAACTTCAAGCACAGTTCTGCATTCACTGTTAGTCACTGATAAAATATGCACCCTCCAGCCCTAGGACCATCTTTACAACTCCAGCAGAGTCCTATCTGTAAAGTAATTCCCATGCCTTTATTCTGTAAAAATCATTATTTAACTATGTCCCTAAAGTAAAAAAATTCTGTTTAAACCAATAAAGTTACTAAGTAAAATGTTCCCAAAAAATATCTAAAATATAGACACTGTGGGTTTCAGATGTGAAAAGTGGGAGGTTTTTCCTTGGCAATTTTTTTTTAAAATACCTTTATTTTATTTATTTAGTTAGTTTTTTATGTGGTGCTGAGGATAGAACCCAGGGCCTCGCATGTGCTAGGCGAAGGCTTTACCGCTGAGCCTTAACCCCATCCCCTTGGCAACTTTTAAAATAAAAAGAAAATTGATCTCTTAGTTCTATCTTATCCCTTAACTCAGGAAAAACTATAATAAAAAATTTTTAGATATTCCCAAAGGAGTTCTTTGAAAAGATACCAAGTCCCTTCCACTTGGCCTCTTCTTCCAAACAAAAGGCCAACAGAGGCTAAGGTCAGATAGGGACCACGAGGTCACGGTCTGGTGGGTGAGAGAAAAAAAACACCTGAAAAATCAGATAACTGAAAGTATAGTGGCCAGAAAGTCAAAACGTTGAACTGAGAATGAGGCAGGAGAGAAGAAATATAGTAGATAAGTAAGGAGGAGACAAAAGGAAGGAAGGAGACTGCTACTTTAATCTGAAAGCCTGTGCTAAAGTTCCTCAGACCTTTTCTCCCCAGGACAGTTTTCCTCCCACACCCATCACCCCCACATTCTTGAGAAATCTGTAAATATTAATGTTACCATAAATTCACTCACTTATGAGAATTGCCCTGTTCACTGTTAATTACCCTATGTATGTAGTAACATATATTTTTATTTTTTTAATTGTTCTTTTTAGTTATATACGACAGTAGAGTATATTTTCATATATTATACATACATGGATTATACCTTATTCCTAAGACATGTATTTTTACACTAGATTGAACAAAGGGAGATGATTATTTTAAGAAACCCATACAGATTCCCAACGTTATCTATTGACTGGAGAGAGGAGACACTGTCAACCTAAGAATCCTGAGAATGGACAGACCATCATAAACTAACTTGTGATCACCAGGCTGATGCCAACTCACATCACCAACCCACATACCTTCCCACCCTCAGAGTTTCCTTTAAAAGAAGGGCCTGAGAGCCAAGCACAGTGGCACATGCCTATAACCTCAGCAGGAGGATACAAGTTCAAAGCCAGCCTCAGCAATTTAGCAAGTCCCTAAGCAACTTAGCAAGACCCTGTCTCAAAATAAAAAATAAAAAGGACTGGGAATGTGGCTCAGTAGTTAATGCCCCTCAGTTCAATGCCTGGTACCAAAAAGAGAAAAAGAGGAGCCTGAGACCCCACAAAACTGCGTTTCACTCTCCAGATGGCCTGCATTCTGCTATGAAAATGTGCATCTTCACTCTTTCGTTTTCTAATAAAGCTCTTCCTCTTTGCTAAAACCTGAAAAGTCCTTAAATTCTTTTCTGCGACATGTCAAGAGCCTGGAAGGTCCTAGTAGAGGTCTCCTCTGCCTCTGGAGAGACCTCCTGGTTTCCCTCATGGTAACTAACAAAAAGCAAGCTTCCGTGAAGGAACCACGAATTCACTCTCAAACGGAGGGAAGTGAGACAAAAGAAGCACTTGTTAGGTGTGTGAAGATGTACACCGACAAGGGCTAAAGTTTCTTTTTGCCTCAGAAACTTGTGGTTGCTTTAATTTACAGGCACTTTGTTCAGTGACAGAAATGAGTAGGAGACAGCCAGCATCCCACTCCTCCAGATTACTTTGCTCTTTTACCTGGAAGTACATAAAATTCATCAGTTTTGTGACCTCAGGCTCCAGGACCTCCACGGTTTTTTCATATATTTCCACTCTATTAGGCTGCTCATTACATTTCACCTGGGAATAAAGAAACAAATATGGGTGATGACGGTTCAATCCGGCTAACAGTAACCTGGGGCTCCTGGGAGCTGCTTCCCATCCCACTGGACAGAAAGAACAGAGGTGAGGGAGAGGCCTGGTCAGGATGGGCGTGGCCTAGTCAGGGCTTAGGGCATGGCCCGACTGGGATGGGGCGTGGCCCAGCAGGGACTGCGTGCAGCTGGTGAGATACCTGTGGGATGGCCCGGGAGCAGCTCCTCCAGGTATACAGCATGACAGCATACTCTTGGCCTTCCTCCAGCATCTCATTCTGCAAGGCACACAGAGCAAATCAAAGGCAAATAGGAGAACAAGCATGAAAAACAAGAGGCCAAACTGGTAAAATCTAGACAAAGTGCCACAAACTATTCTGACTCTCCCTTTAAGGGACCGCAGCCTGCAGACCAAGAGACAGCTGCTAAGAAGCCGGTAATGCTTCAATGGCCATGATTACCCCAAACACCCCGCGACTTCTACAGGATGGACAGGGGTGTGAATGACACCCAGGCACCTCTGAGCAAGGCCGTTGAAGGGCCACACTCAACTTGACTGGGCTCTAAACAACTTCCTGGCAGTGCAGACCCCAAGCTGGGGACACAGGGAAGGGCTCCCCAGGGCAGGTTTCCGGCCCAGTGCGGCATGAGGGCGCACAGGGTCCTCACACAATCTCTTCCTGGAATGACACAAAGCCTCCAAGTTCAGAGAGAGGATTCAGAGACAGGGCTCTGGGGTGGGAGGAAAAGCTAAATGTACTTAAAAGCTAAACACAGCACTTAAATCCAGGAACAGAGGCAGGGGATATGGCAAGAATAGTCAAATTATGGACATTCACAAAAGATTACTTTCTCTAACACATTTTCATGACACATAAAAACATTCACTAAGTCATTAAAATACATAATTATAATAGCAATACAAAGCCTAAATCTCATGCAGGTGCATACCGGTCATATGTAAGTACAGGAACGGAGAGAAAATGAGTGCTACCTGGGAAGAGGCCCTCAAAATGCTGACAAGGGTTTCCTCTAGTCCAGAGAGATGCTATATTTTTAAATAGAACATGTTTTGTTTTTATAAGAAAAACAAAGACCTTTTTTTAAACTGTAAGGCATTTAATTCATTTTCTCTTCATTTTCCTCACGACACAGCCTAATCAGGATAACATCAAAGAAGTGTACATTTGCCATTCACAGGTCACACAGACCCCCACACACACCCCAAGAAACAAAGACACACAGGCAGCATTACCATGCTAGAGTGGACGGTTGCTTGTTCAATGTATCTTGCGATGCCAGTGACAAATGCATTTCTGTCTTCAAAGTTGGTGTTGAAATTGGGCTGAAGGGAAGAGAAGACCATCACACACTGAGGTCAGGACTACTGGCTATATGTCTCCTACCTGCTCAGGGACCCACCTGGTAGAGCAGCGAGGATGGTGGGGGCTCAATGCAGGGCTGCTGGTCAGGCAGAGGCAGCTCTTCCAAGAGGTCCACGTTGGACAGTGCGTCCTCCAGCGTCACCTGGGCCGCCATCCTGAGCTAGAACAAAACACAAAGCCAGCTGTTCTGTGAGGAAGGATGGCATATGGGGCATGTGACAAGCCATCCGAGGTGGGATACTCCGGTCCCAGATCTCCTTATCCTTCTTCCAAGGGCACAGGTGGTAGCCAGTCCTTGGAATCTGGTGTCTCTCCAGGGACATGCAGGTCAGGAGTCCCCATGTGGCCTCTCCTTCCTCCCTGCCCACTGAGGACAGACTCTTCTGGCCTCCAGAGTGTCAAAGCAAAGGCAACACAGAACACCGCGTGCACTGTCAACTTCCTGCTGCCCTTCCCACATTGGGATGATCATCCCTACTTGCTAATATTAGGGCTCTCTACAGGGTCTGACAACACTCTCACGTGGCCAAGGAAGGGGCAACACCTTCCAGGAAGTTGCTCCAAATATGCTTGGAACTGAGAAGGAAAAGGGGAGCCTGGCCCCCCCAGCTGCCAGTTGTGTAGCTGCAGGTCAGGACTATAGGGATACGAGTGGCCCACAGAGACCTCCACCTAGAAGCATGGGGTACACAATGAACCAGGGAGATGGCTGTTAGCAGGGGAGAGAAAGCATAGACGCCAAGGCTGGTCTAGAGAGGCCCAGAGTGCAGGCCGACATCATCTGCACACACCTCTGTGTGGGCTCCAGGGGATGGCGCCTGCCTGCCTCCCAATGAATCTGCTCTGACCCAGGACAGGACTCAGGGAGCAGTTCTAACTCTGGATGGGGCTCTGAAAGCAGCTCTGACTTCAGATGAGCCTTGGGAGGCAGCTCTGAGCCTGGAGGGGACATGGGCAGCTCCAACCACACAAGGTGAACTAGGGCAGCTGTGACCCCAGATGGGACTCTAGGGCAGCTACGTGGCATCCTGGGAAGGAAAGAGCAGCAGGTGGGCTACACAAGTCACTGGATAGAAGGCACCCCTGACTCACTCCTCCCAGAACTGGGCTGCAGACAACGGGCAGTGTGGAAGATCAGGGCCAAACAGGTTAAAGGCTGGGTGCTGGCTGGAGAACTGAAAAGGGAAGCCCCAGGAACCAGGAAAGTCCCAGGGGAGTGAGCAAGAGAGGAAGAGCAGCCCACAAACTACTCATAAACTTGAGCCAACTCAAGCTGCACAGTGTGGATCTGATCCTCTTCACACCCCTGAGACCACAGCTGGGTCTCAGCTGGCCACAGGCAGTGGGGGGGGGTGGGGGGGGACAGGAAAACAGAAGTGACATTAAGCCATAACCCACAGAACGCAGGTCAGAACCACAGCCAAAACCTAACCAGGCTGTTTGTCTGCTAGAAAATAAAGACATCAATATTTGCTAAGGTTTTAACAAGACCCTGGGTATTGAATCGCACCACCCAAAATGTCCAGTTGCAACTCAAATCACTCTGCACATAAAGAACCCGGACTGGGGCTGGGATTGTGGCTCAGAGGTAGAGCGCTTGCCTAGCATGTGCAAGGCGCTGGGTTCAATCCTCAGTACCACATAAAAAAATAAACAAATAAATAAAGGTATTGTGCCCAACTATAACTAAAAAAAAATTTTTTTAAAAAGAACCAGGACTGCTTCAACTTCCAGGGAGAAAGACAGAAAGCAGACACCAATGCCAACACAACACAGATGTCACAAAGCAACTACTGTAAAAATGCCCTAAAAACAATCAACGCCCCCAAGATGAATGAAGAGATGGAAAGTCGGTACCACAAAACAAAAAATATATATGAAGACCCAAATGAAAATTTTATAACTAAAAGATATAACACTGAAATGTTAAAACTCCCTACATGAGCTCAAGAGCAGAGGAGAGAATCGATGAACTTGAAGACAGAACAACCTAAGCTACCTAATCAGAATACCAGAGGGGAAAAAAAAAAAAAGAACCTTAGGGATCTTTAGGACAAGAGGTCTAGGGTCTGTGTCATCAGAGTGCAAAAAGGAAAGGAAAACGGGGAGACGCCGAAAAAGAGCTGCAAAAAAACCCCTGAAAACCCCCAACTTGGGGGCAAGACTTTTGTTTACAGATTCAAAAAGCTGCATCAAGTCCAAATAAGAGAAGCCCAAAGAAATCCACACCCAGACACATCACAATTCAACAACTGAAAACCAAAGATAAGGAAAAAATAGCTTGAAAACAGAGAAAAATAATGTGTTACAGAAAGAGAACAATGGCTGGAATAATTGGATTTCCCCTCTGAAACCAGGCAGAGGGAACAGAAAAACATTATTGTTATTATTATTATTTCTTCTTCTCTTCTTTTTTATTTTTTTGGTTCTGGGGATCGAATCCTCATGCATGTTAAACACTTGTGCTACCCTGAGCTTCATCGCCCTCCCAGCAATACACATTTTAAGTCTAAAGGAGAATAAATTTTCACCAGATTAAGGTCTGAAAGAATCCTTCAAGAATTTCAAGGACATAAGGACATTCTCCGATGAGAGGAAATTATGAGAATTCACAGACAGCTGGTTAAGGAAAGTTCTTCAGACAGAAGGGAAAAGATACAGAAGGCAGCTTGAGACATGAAGAATCAATGAAGCAAAAACAACACAAAGAATAAAGAGAGCGAGTGCCCAGGACACATCATTTCCTCTATGACTCTTTAAAAGGTGTTTGGTGGCTGAGAGCCAAAAAATTACAATATTGCCTGATGGGGAGTTCAGTGTGGTAAATACAAATTACATAAATATGTTATATTCATTGATTTTGGTGTTGAGGATCAAATCCCAGGCCTTCTACATGCTAAGCACATAAGCTATCACTAAGCTATACCCCAACCCCTATATAAATGTAATTGTAATTATAAATAAGTATATGTAACTACAGAAATTATGCAAATGTAGGAAATATAACACCAAAGGAGGAAGGCAAACCTCTATGGTGGCAAGATTTCCATACCCTACTATTAATAGTGAAATCCTGGTCCTATGTAGACTGTGAAAAGTTAATAGGATTCACATTGTAATCCTCAGAGCAACCACTAAAAGAAAGTTATACAAAGCAAAATAGGTAACTTTTAATTTGACAATCTGGAATAAATTAAAATAAAATACTATGAAATGTTCAATTAACCTAAAAGAGCACTGGG
The DNA here is from genome assembly GCF_001458135.2 of Marmota marmota marmota. NCBI lineage: Eukaryota > Metazoa > Chordata > Mammalia > Rodentia > Sciuridae > Marmota > Marmota marmota. Next base: position 3,308,116 of record NW_026000229.1, read on the forward strand.
GATTTAGCTCCGTAGTAGAGCACCTGCCTAGCATGTGCTGGTCCTGAGTTCCATCTCAGGGACCTACAACGAATAATAATAATAATAATAATTAATCAATTAAAATAAAAAGCTATTTTAAAACCCAAACAACCTAAAAGAAGGCAGGAAGGGGGTAAAGGGTATAGCTCAGTGGTAGAACATGTTCTTAGCATGCTTGAGGCAGGGGGTGGCAGGGGTGGGGGGACACAGCAATAAAAAATAAAAATCAAGTGATAAAACAGTAGACCTAAATCAAACCACACCAACAATTATATTAATGATAAATAATCTAAAAACACCAATTAAAAGATTAAAAGACCAATTAAAAGATTGCCAGAGCTGGGCATGGTTCTGGGGATCAAATGCTTACCCAGTGACTCAGGAGGCTGAGACAGGAGGATCACAAATTCAAGGGCAGCCTCAGCCATTTAATGAGGTCCTAAGCAACTTAGAGAGACCCTGTCTCAAAATAAATAAAGAGGGCTAGGGATGTAGCTCACTGGCAAAGCTGACCCCTGTATTCAATCCCCAGTACCAAAAACAAACCACAAAAAAAGATCACCAGAATGAATTTTAAAAGTTCACCTCAAGTGAAGGTAAACAGGTTGGCAGTAAAAACAAGACAAACCAGGCAAGTACTCATCAAAGGGAAGCTGGAATGGCCCTGCAAAGCCGCCTTCAGAGCAAGGAAATTACCAGGGACAAACAGGGATGTTACATAATGACAGATGGGCCAATTCTGCCAAGAGAGGACAATTGTAAATGTGTCTGCATCTAGCCAAAGCACTTCAAACGACCAGAGCAAAACTGACAGAATGAGGAGAAATAGGCAAGTCCACGACTACAGCTAGAATGTCGGTGATCTCTCGGGGATCACTAGGAAATCAGCAAGAACACAGAGGGACGCCACCATCACCCACGGGCTGGATCTCACTGACATTTACAGACACTCCCCCCACAGCAGATCTAGTCTGCGTGTTTCTAACCTTAAACTTATTATGTAGCAGAAACTTTTCAAAACGAGGAAGCCAGCCTTTTTCCTTCTTTAATCACAACTTCCTGTTCCAGGCAAGAAAAAAGCACAGGGCAGTGAGACCACAAAGCTGCTCTGCCACGTCGGACCTGGAGGCCTTCATCCTGCCAGCTGGCCCCGGGAGCCCCAGTGGTCTCCATGCAGGCACCTCCAAACTGAGGATGCCTTGAGGAGTCCAGGCTACCCAGGACATACCTCGGCCCCAAGGGGGCTGCCCAGCATCCTGTGGACCATGTCCCAAGTTCCACTCTCTGCCCTTTGCATAGCAACACCAATTCAGAATGCCAGGAAAGGTGGGGGGGGGGGCTCAGCTGGTTGTGCCAACCCGCCATTAGTCAATGAGAAAGCAGATCAGGTCAGGAAGCCACACAGCCCACTGGGTGTCCCTTGGAGACCCTCCTTCCCCCATAACTCCCACCCCAGCCTCTGCCCAGGAGAGGCCAAGGCAACCCCACAGTGGAGAAAGAGGAAGAAAAGAAGGGGGTCACAGCAAGCCTTGGTAGAAACTGTTAACTTCTCGACCATGATTCATGAGTGACACACTTAATGTCACATCTAAGGAAAACCCCACATGCTCAACATTTTTCAAATCAGTGTTTATGGATTTCTTTCTACATATAAGAATTGCAGCCGGGCGTGGTGGCACATGCCTGTAATCCCAGCAGCTCAGAAGGCTAAGGCAGGAGGATCCCAAGCTCAAAGCCAGCCTCACCAAAAGCAAAGCACTAAGCAACACAGTGAGACTCTTGTCTCTAAATAAAATACATAATAGGACGGGGGATGTGGCTCAGTGACCAAGTGTCCCTGAGTTCAATCCCCGGGAACTGCCTCCCCTCAAAGAAGCAATATTTATGTGGTCTATACAAACAATGAAATGTCATTCAATCTTACAAAAGAAAGAAATTTTGACACATACTACAAAATGGATAAATCTTGAAGACATTATGCTACAGTGAACAAAGTCAGACCCAAAAAGGTAAACTATGTTGCCCAGGCTGGCCTCAAAACTTCTGGGCTCAAGTGAGCCTTCTGCCTCAGTCTCTTCAGTAGCTGGGACTAAAGGTGAATGTCATCATGCCCAGCTAGCAAATTCCGTATGATTTTACTTTTGTGAAGTTCCGAGGTTTGCCAAATTCAGAGAGACAGAGAGTTGCAGGGGTTGGGAAGGAGGAAAGGGGAGTCAGTGTTTAATAGGGACAGAGTTTTAGTCTGGGATGAGGAAAAGATTCCTGGGATGGTTTGGTAATGATAGTTGCAAAACAATGTAAATGCACTTAATGCCACTGAACTGTAACCTAAAAATGGTTAAAACACTGTATTTCTATTATTGTACCTAAATTTGAAAATGGAAAGCCAAAATATAGCAATATTCATTGTAATAAATCAGAAAGCCAGGTGCGGTCGCAAACGCCTGTAATCCCAGCGGCTCAGAAGCCTGAGACAGGAGGATCGCAAGTTCAAAGTCAGCCTCAGCACAAGCAAGGCCCTAAGCAACTCAGTGAGACCCTGTCTCTAAATACAAAATAGGGCTGGTGATGTGGTTTAGTGGTCAAGTGCCCCTGAGTTCAATCCCTGGTACCAATAAATAAATAAATAAATAGATAAATAGATAGATAGTCATTTAAAAAATTCAGAAAATGTACAAAGGATAAAAAATTATTATCTATAATCCCACAAAAACAAGATAAAATGATATGGTTTGTTTTATAAGCTGCTTGTACCTTCCAACTTCCATAAAATTTCTCAAGTAAATCAACATTTTTTTTTTCGCAGTTGTTTTGGGGTTTTTGGGTACAGTACTGTGGATTAAACCCAGGTGTGAGCCACATCCCCAGCCCTTTTTATTTTTTGAGACAGGGCCTCACTAAGTTGCTGAGGCTGGCTTTGAACTTGCAATCCTCCTGCCTCAACCTCCCGAGCCACTGGCATTACAGGCCTGTGCCACCACGTCCAGCTTGCAGCATATTTTTGCTACTGCTCAGGATGCGTTGTATGGGCTGCTGGCCAAAGCCCTGTGGCCCCACGCTGTGGTTCTTTGCACTCTCACACTTCAAGTCTTTCATCATAAACTCCCTCCACCACACACCTGGTGTGGGACGCCTAGCAGCCATCACACGTGCACATGCACACCACCTGGGGCCAGCTCACCAGGCCACAGCCACTTCTGAAGGTTTCTCTCTTTGTGCACCTTCCACCACTATGTACTTGGGTGACCTCTGCTTCAATTGTGTTACATGAGCTCAGAATAATCCACTCTGAAACCAAGTCCCAAAGGCTCTGCCACCTCTTGCCCTTGCACTTGTGCCTCCCATTTTTCTTTTAAATCCATTTACTTTCCCAACTGTAACTGTTGCTTGCCAATCGAATCCTGGTCCCCGAGGTCCTGTGGCTTGAGAATAAAGTCTACATTCACCTGTGCCCAGCTATAACCACCCCAGTCCTAGGATGTTGGCAGCCTCTCCTCCTGCTTTGAGCCATGCCATGATTCCTTCCCTGTCCACTGCTCACGATGCTGCCCAGCCCCACCATCAGGCCCACATACACAGCAGGAGCACTTTGGCCCAGACATTGCATGGCCATTACCTACAACCCCTGGGACAGAGCCTCAACTGTCTGGCCAGCCTTCATAGCTGGGTGCCACAGAGCAAACGTCCAACAACAAAATTAAAATCACACATGAGAAGTGGCCCTGACACCTGCCAGTGCCACCAACCAGCAGTTGACAGTTTAATGCTAGGATGGAATCTCTAGTTCCACTGGTTCAGCTGATAGGGACATAAACATAGATGTCCACCCTTTGGGGCCTCGTCAGAGCAGATGGCACATGAACAGGCACAATAGGAAAGGCCTGAGAAGACACAGCAAGAAGGGGCGGTGCTCTAGCCTAGGAGAGGGGCCACGGGAGCCTCTGCTGACACCTTGGTCTCAGCTTCCAGTCTCCAGACTAGAAGAAAATAAGTTTTTGCCTGATCTGTAGTGTTTAGATGATGATAGCCCTTGCAAACTAACACGGAGTTGAGGAGAACTGCCCAGGCAGGATTTGGAACTCTGTGCACTGAGTGACCAGTAAGAACCAACATGTGCTGGTATTTTCCTGAACACAAAACGATACACACTCAGTGCAGAAAGGCACTGAGCCAGCTGGACCTGCTTGCACATGGGCTGCAAGGAGGCATTCCACACTCACCCCAGGCAGGGGGTGATGGAGGATCAGCTACGTGCACCTCCCATCACCTCTGACACAGCCCCGGCCTCCCGGAAGGTGAAGCAACCCAAACACCATGTCCTCCCTCGGTTTATGTCATTTAACAACATAAATTGACAGTTTTTCTTCCTTGACTTCTTTTCTGTCCACATAGTTCCCAATCCTCAAGTTTATTTCTGAATTCTATGTTTATCAAGTTATAAAAATGAATTTAATATGGTGTGAGAAGTGCTGTTCTAAAAGCCCAGAAATTCATTTATTTTGTAAATTTAAGAATTGCTAAAAATTAAGATTTCAAAGGAAGACACATTCATCTTTGCTGCTTTTCAGGTGACTTTTCGAGAGTCTGCATCAATCACAGTAACTCTATGGCTCAGGGTACCCTCTGCTCTGGGCAGCTACACAGCAGTTTGCAGAGCAAGTTATAACCAGCACTTTGTGAGACCCACCATGGTCTCAGGCTGAGAGGTAATTTACACCCATGCTGCATACCTCCCCTTGATCAAAGGACCAAGCAGGTCTCAGGGGACCCCAGGTGGGCATCAGAGGACACCAGATGCGATCAGGTAACATGAGGGGACTGCAGGTGAGCAAGAGGCCCAGGTTCCCAATGCCAGGCTGAAATGTGTGGTGGGTCACCCACTGAAAGGGCAGTGACACCAGGCATGCTGGAGGCTCCCCTCACATGCCAACCTCACGTCACCATGCTGACCTCATGTCACTGACCACCCCTCAGCCTTGCATTCACCTTGACCTATTCTCAACAAGTCATCCTCAAGGCCACGCCCAAGGCAGGGTCACCCCAACACACTGACAGATGAGCAGAGAGAGCCTCAGAGAGTCCCTGTTTTGCTGGGGACCCCCAGACACAGAGCAGGAATAACAGTCACCCTGACCCAGCACTGGGCACTGCATGTCCACTCAGGGCTGTGCAACTGGACCTGTGGGGCCAAGGCAAGTGTCAGAGAGAGTAGATGACAAACTGGCCCAGGCCAAGGGGTAGAAAAAGCAGCACAGAGCCCAACCTGCAGAGAGAAAAGCCCAGGGTGGCAAGAGGCACAGGGACAAGGGCCCAGCCACTTCTCTTATCCCAGTGGCCCCAGTGAGTCCTGAAGGCTGGAGGGCAGAGAGGGAGAACAAGCCTGGGGACAAACAAGACATACCAGACAAGGGATGTAAGGTAAGTACGAGAGTGCTTACGCCAATCTAGAAAACACCGTGTGGAGCGACTCCTCCCAGCCTGCCCGGGGCAGGCTCCTGGTCCCCAAAGCCACCTACAACACTGCGCACAATGCTCAGGAGCCCAGCACTCACCACACTCCCACCTCAAACTCACAGGCTAGGGCAGGGGGTGATGGGGGGTTGGCTGTGTGCACCTCCCAACCAGAGAGGCCGAGCAGAAGGGAGAAGAGAAGGGAGATGATTTTCACAAAACCTAGTAGACGCCACATGCTTCGAAACAAAGAACAGTGAGTAACGGAACATTCTCTTACAAAATAAATAGACTCGATCGTCCTCCCCGTCCAGGGGCAGCATGAGGCAGGTGGCTGGGCGGAGACAAGCTCCCGTGTTCAGCTGGCAGTTCCACCAAGAGGTAAAAACAGACTGTCCGTCCTTGCCTGACTCGACAGTCTTATAAAAGGAAGAGGAACGTGTGGGCTGCAAAGAACTGATGGAAACGAGAGCAGCAGGATGGATGCGCAGCCAGCGGCAGGGCAGCGCCAGGAGACTGAACGGGAAGGAGGAAAAAGGAGTGTGAGTGAGCGTGAGGTGGGTGTGTGAGTGTGAGTGTGTCTTTGAGAAGCCAGTACTCCTGGGAGGACATGGGTCCCATGAGAAGACCAGCCAGAGACAGGACAAAGCAAAGGGACAAGCGAGACAGGTGGCTTCAGGGACAGACATCACAGGTGAGGCTCACTGGCAGGTCACCTGTGGTAAGGAGGGGGCATCCATGGGCCACACCATCCAGATGGCCCCACCGCAGCCCCTGAGAGCACAGTGTGGACACGTCCACTGCCACTGGGCCTGAATGTGGCTCAGACCCTGACAGCACCTCAGGGACCTCAGGGACCGCAGGCCGCACAGTGGTGAGGTCCCGCCCACAAAGCATGGCCAGATGGTGACTAAGAGCTGTCACCGCCCGCACACAGATGGCCTGCTCCTCGCCAGGACCACCTCAGCCTGGCCTTCCTGCTCGGGCCACCCCCTAACAAGATGCAGAGGGGCCTAGTATCTTCCCAGATTAAAGGATAAATGCCTTGGGATGTATTTTCCTTCCCCTAGAGCTGTTCTGGAAACAAAAGACAGCTAACAACACTTTCTGTTTGAACAATTTTCATATAATAGCAAGGACATTCATCCATCTACATGTAAGGACAAAAACAAAGAGCAAAGTAAACACCTGTGCAGGTAAGAAGAACTCAGGGATGAAGGCACGCCAGACTGAGCAGGAAGCGGCTTAGAGGGTGCTCTGGTTTGGATTTGGAAAGTCCTTCCCCAAAGGCCACATGTTGAAGACTTGGTCACCAGCCTGCCGTGTTATTGGGAGGTGGTAGGACCTTTATGAGGTGGGAATTAGGTCACGGGGGAGGGGGGGTGCCTGTGTGCCCTCAAAGAGGACATTGGGACCCAGGCCCTCCTCTTCCTCTCTCTCTTGGCTTCCAGGCCATGAGGTGAGCAACTCTGTTCCCACACATGCTCCCTACCGTGATGTGCTGCCTCACCACAGGCCCAAAAGCAATAGGCCAAGCAACCTTTTTCTCCTCCCAGGTTGGTTATCTCTGATATTTTGTTACAGTAACACAAACCTAACATATAGGGCTAGACTTAAGTACCAAGTGCAACAGTTCAGAATACAAACTGTAAGCAAACCACACCCCTGGTTACTTCTGTTTCCAAAGCAGCCTCTACTTTAAATCTTTAGTAAATCAAACACTTAAACCCAACAGGCCTCTTGACTCATAAAGGAGCTCATAATAGTTTTACAGAATCTATCACTTTTACCAAGTCAAGGTCTTAATTAAATAAATTACTGTTCATGAAAACAGAAGTGAAATCGTTTTTACTACAATCATGCACTGCATAATGACATTTCAGTCAACAGCAGATTTTGTATAATAATGCCGTTGTCGTGAGATTATAATGCAGCTAACAAATTCCCTATGCCTAGTGACTCTAGAGCCACCATAAGCAACAGAGCAAAGCACTGCCAGGTGTTTCTGGTGATGCTGGTGTAAATGAACCTACCACATGGACAGCTGTGAAAGTGTGGCCTGTAAAATTATGTGCAGTACATAGTTGACCAAGTTGCTGGTTTATGTATTTAATATCCTATCCTTTTACCATCATTTTAAAATGTACTCCTACTATATTTTAGAGTTTGCCATAAAACAGCATGCTAAGCCATGCCAGCAACAGCAGTATACATTACATGTTCACTGATCTGTTCCTTGATTACCTCAACAGGCCATGCCAAGAGATTGGCCTTTACCATTTAAGTTTGTGAAAGTACATTATGATGTTCACTCAATAACAAAATCACCTAATGATGCAGTCCTCAGAATGTGTTCCAGTCATAAAGCAACATTAATAAATATTAGGGGCTGGGGTTGTGGCTCAGTGATAGAGCGCTTGCCTAGCATGTGTGATGCACTGGGTTCAATTCTCAGCACCGCATGAAAACAAATAAGTCAAATAAAGGTCCATCAACAACTAATAAATATATTTTTAAACAATATTTTTAAATATTAGGCTTCCACGGGTTGGGAACCAGATGAGAGGGAAAAGGCATGAGCGAGGAAGAGTGGCAGCTGACTCAGCATATAGATGTGACTAAGGATTGACCCCTGGTCCTGGAGGGGCAGGCGGAGGGATCTACAGTGACAACAGACAGCGGGTACACCTGCTCTGCAGAAGCCAAGGTACATGGATGCCTATACAGAGCAAGGAGCTGGGGTGAGGGTGAGGCAGGTGGGGGCTCATGGGCATGCCAGTTCAAACCAGACAAACAGGGCGAGGACTGCAGGAGGCACCAGAGCACCTGCTGGCCCCGGCACAGACAGGGTAATGTCTGAACAAGGGTTGATCTCCGGATACAAACAAAGTGAGGACCATGCCTTTTCACAGGAACTGAAAGAAATAGTCTTTGTATCTGTTAAAATAGAAACTGCCAGGGCAGCTCAACACTGAGGTTGCAAAATGCAGTGAAGCCACACTCTGGAAAATGCAGAACTATTCCTGCCCAGTTCAGGTGACCCCGCCTGCAGCATACACAGTCAGCTATATGTCAGGTGCTAACCTCCAAGCCAATCTGCTCTCACCAAGAGGGTTGTGCTGTTAGAAGGAGGGTCTGCTTAGTTAGCACTTCCAAACATGTCAGTTTTAAAATTTACAACTTGAAAGTGGTTCGCTTGTCTAACTACACAGCATAACCAAGTGAAAATAAACTATGATGTTTCAAAAAAAAAAAAAAAAAAAACTATGATGTTTCTACTAATGCACAAAGCATGATCTCATTTTCTTCCTCTTCTACATGCAAATAACAGCACTTTCCAGAAAAGTAGAAACTTCCAATATTTTTGTGCAATCTGTTCACATGCAAAAGAAATCATCTCTGGAATAAAAACACATGTCACTGAATTGTTCCTTTCTCTCTCTCACATGTTAAAATGGCCAAACATAGGACAGTACCATAAGCAGGGGCTGAGAGCTGCTGCGTGGAGATGGCTGCTTTGGGAGCGAAAGAGGCAAAAAGTTTATAATTAAAAACTTCAGGCTGACTCCAGTACTGGGAAATTCGTTTTTTAAAATAAGCACAAAATTTTAAGTTTCATTTCCAAAAGCAGTAACTCAAAACTAGCTCAGAAGAATTGCCTTATCAACAGAGAAACAAAAATCAAGTTGGCTTGAAACATCATGACAATGAGAGGTCGGAGTCTAAAATGGAGTGTGCCGTGGAATCTTGAGTTTTGGGGGAATAAGACGGAGTCTTCACCCCTCACCCTGAGTCTGCAGCCTCTGCAGCTGGAGTCAAGGTCTCTCAAGATACAGTGGTCTGTCTCCTGACAGCCTGATCATCCCTGACCCCTCTGGAACTCTCCAAACCATGCTTGTTTATGCCCTTCTTCTTTTTAAACCCCTTTTAACTGTGCAAAGCACAACTCTGAAAACGTAGCTCTCCTGCTTCCATTTGCAATGGCTCCCACTGCCCACAGCTGTTATTTAAACCATGCCCCCTGGAACTCTGGGGTGCCTCACAATGGCAACAAATGCAGTTCTGTCTCATCTATTCTATGTACTGGGACTACTTCCAAGGATTTGTATGAAAAATACTCTGACATTTAAAAAAAAAAATCAATCAATAAAAGGCAGGGAAGGGCTGGGGATGTGGCTCAAGGGGTAGCGCGCTCGCCTAGCCTGCGTGAGGCACTGGGTTCGATCCTCAGCACCACATAAAAATAAAATAATGATATTGTGTCCACCTAAAACCAAAAAATAAATATTAATAGACAGATAGATAGCAGGGAAGAAGCCCAGCATGTCCCAGAATAAAGTCATCATCTCCAGGTCCAGAGGCTTCCTCAGCTGCCTCCAGCTGCCCTGCCCTGGCTCCTTCATGTTGGGCCCAGCCACCGTGGGGCCTCTGTGACATGCTTTTGCAGTTCCTACTGCCCCAACCAAGAAGGTTCCTCAGGAAAAAGAAAATGCTAAACAAAGCCCCTGTGACGGAACTTGCCAGGCACAGAGATAAACGCCAGACGGCCTGACTTGCTGCCCCATTTGGCAGATGGCTGGACTGAGCAGGGTCCTTGTTGGTGGGGGTGGCTGTTTTCCTCCATGATGTGGGATCCAGAGAGACAGCATGACTTGCTACAGAATGGCTTTTGGTGATAGTGGCATTCCTTCATCTGTCACAAGAATCCAGTTCATGTTTAAAAAGGCACAAAGGAAGACAACCGTACTTCCAGTTCAATTTATCCTCTCTAATAGAACAGATCCTGCCAGGAGGGTCTCTGGGACATAAGAGGGCAGTCACACCATAAAGGGGGTGTGGCAACCTCCAGACTAGATTCTGGAATTCTCCAAGCTGAACCCAGAGGGACTGAGGAGGTTCCCTGTACCCAACACACCCCACGCCCCTCTGTAGCCATGACTTGGTGGCCTGCACCCACCTGCACTGTCCCACGTGGACAGAATAGGCAACCACTCTCCCCAGGAGGCCAGCATACAGTCAGGTGCCAGGCACCACCTCGGCCACTTGGCACAGTGACCCCACTGCTCCTCAAGGCTTATCATACTGCAGACCCCTGACAGCCAGTGTATCTGCTAGATCCTGCCACGGGCAGCTGGGAACGGGTCCCACCTTTCCCCTGCCAGCCTTTTGGGTTCTCTTCCCTGAACAGAGGAAGTTGTAAGACAAGCAAAGGCTAAACTGTGATCACCTGATCCATCTTTTTTTTCTAGTACTAGGGACTGAACCAAAGTGCTCTATCATTGAGCTACCTCCCCAACCCCTTCTATTTTTTATTTTGACACAGAGTCTCGATAAGTTGCCAAGGCTGCCCTCAAACTTGCCATCCTCCTGCCTCAGCCTCCCAAGTCACTGGGATAACAAGCATACACAACCATGCCCAGCTCAACTCATCCATCTTTATCAAGTACCCATACCAAACATATGTGTCCTTTCTTTTCTCCTTGTCCTTCCTCTTGCCCTGTAAAGAACCCAGCCTCCTGCACACTAGGGTCTAAGGTAGCCCAGCATCTGACAACCAAGTCAGCCTCCACCCCCTCCAGGCACAGCCATGAGGAGCTTCTGACATCCTTGGTCCTGAGTCAACTTTCACTGAGGACCCTTGAGCTCAACAATGACATTCGCCTAAAGTCAAGTCAATGACCTTGGCTAATCTCAGCGATGCTATGTCCTACTGCCCCCCATACCCAACTCCCCAATCTCTTCCAAGGATCCTGCTGTCAACCCACTTTGGTTGAAAGCATCAGTATTGGCCTCAATTCCTTCCCTTAAGGTGACGACATTCCCACAGAGCAGGGCAGCCAACGTCCTCGGGCATCCCTGGGACTTCACAGGAGACTTCCACAGAGGCAGCAACTCTGTAAATGGGCAGTGACACACATACACACCAGCTATGCACCAAAGGGAGCAACTTAGAGAAGGGCTTTTCAGGGTGAACCAGAATCCTGATTCTACAACAGGCTCCCAACTGATCTTCACAAGAACTCCTAGGCAGGGTTGGGGGGACAGTTCCAGGTCATTTAGCTACCTATCAGTGGGACAAGAACCAAGAGCAGTTCTTTCACTGAGTTCACGAGGATCTTCTCCACCATTTTTTTTTAGTAGATACCATCATTAGTTTACTTTAAAACCAATTTCAAAGAGCTAAATGCTTACACAACCGTAGTTGAAACTGCCTAGCCCAATTCTAATTACTAGAATGCTTTCAAAATATTAACAAAAAGAATTGTACTTTCTACACAGTTCTTTTGTCAGAATGCTTTTTTAAAAAATTTGTTCTTTTTAGATATACACGACAGTAGAGTGTATTTTGACATATTATACACACATGGAGTACATCTTATGCTAATTAGGACCCCATTCTTGTAGTTGTACATGATGTGGAGATTCACTGGTTATGTATGAACATAAGAACACAGGAAAGTTATGTCCGATTCATTCTACTCTTTCCTATTCCCTTCCCCTCTCCATTTCCCATGGAACTTCTGTCTTCTTTATAATACCTTCATATTCTGAATACCTGAGGAAGGGGAACACCACTGGGCACGGCCTGCATTACCATCTCTGGGCAGAAGAGCTCAAAGTGTATGCTTTCAGGTCACTTTTCAGGCAACACATCCAACAAAGAATTCTTTTTTTTTTCTTTAATTTATTTTTTAGTTTTAGGTGAACACAATATCTTCATTTTATTTTTATGTGGTGTTGAGGATCGAACCCAGCGCCCCGTGCATGCCAGGCAAGTGCGCTACTGCTTGAGCCACATCCCCAGCCCTAAGGAAGAATTCTTAGGTCACATGACCACCTTTAAAGCTGCAGGTGGATTCAAGCCAGGTGTGCTCTCCCCAGGTCCCACAGACAAGGTGGTCGGTCTATCACTGGTATGGTACTTCCCACAGCAGCCAGGCCTCATTTTCATCTACAGAATGGGAGCAGATGTTTCCAAACTACGCATCTTACAAAGGATGAATATCCAGAATATATAAGGGACTCAAAACAACTTACTAACAGAAAAAGCAAGTAATCCAAGTTAAAAGGAGGCAAAGGACTTCAATAGACATTTCTCAAATTAAGATGCATAAATGACCAAAAGATAATGAAAAACTGCTCAATATTACTAGTCATCAGGGAAATGCAAATCAAACCACAATAAGAGAACACCTTACCCCATGGGAATGACTATTAACAAAACTAAAAAATACACCTAGTGAGGATATGGAGAAGTGAGAACCCTCCCTCATGTGCTACTGGTGGGAACGTAAACTGGTATAGTCATTATGGAAAACAGTATGGAGGTTCCTCAAAAAATTAAAATAGAACTACCACATGATTCGGCAATTCCACTGCCTAGTCTTTATCTAAAGGAAATGATCTCAGTATTCAGAAGAGACATCTACACTCCCATGTTCATTGCAGCACTGTTCACAAAAGATTTTTTAATTTGCCCTTATTTTCTTGTCACTGAGGTTAAACACATTCTTGTACTATAACCGTTTTTGCTTTTCCTTATTTGCCAGCTTGAGCTTTTTATTTATTTATTTATTTATTCTAAATTCTTTTTTTGATACCAGGGATTGAGCCCAGGGGCGCTAACCACTGAGCCACATCCTTAGCCCTTCTTTTTATATTTTATTTAGAGACAGACTCTTGCTGAGTTCCTCAGGGCCTCGCTGAGTTGCTGAGGCTGGCTTTGAGCTCACAATCCTCCTGACTCAGCCTCCTCAGGCACTGGGACTATAGGCGTGTGCCACCGCTCTGCTAAACTTGAGCTTTTTGGCTCGTTGTTTTTAATCCTCTGGAATCTCAGTTCTTTCTTCATTGACTACACAGATATTCGCTATACTAACAATATTAAAGATTCTGAAACTTTGGGCGGGTGCTGCCCAACTTTTTCCAGATCAAGCTACTTGCTTTATCATTTTACTTACTTTTCCCCTTTGAAACCTAAGTTTTAACTTTTTTTTTTTTTCCTTCTTTATGCTGAAAATTGAACCTAGAGTCTCTGGCAAGGTCTAAACTTTCTATCATATTGAACTTTTCAGCCTTTCCCTCTGGAATTTCCTCTTTCACTTCTTAAATTTACCAAGTAGGAAGAACTCTGCCCACCCAGGCCCAGGGAAGGAAGCTGTTTAATAGACCCAGACTCAGCAAACTGCTGTCACCACTCCCAGGAGCCAAAGAATCACCCATGGGAGAAAAACTATTAGGGCAACAGATCACCCCGGAATGAATCCAGAAATAACACCAAGATCCAGAAAAAGTTCAATAAACTGACTAAAGATAAGAATTTGGGGGCTGGGGCTGGGGCTGAGCAGTAGGGCGCTCACCTAGCATGTGTGAGGCCCTGGGTTCAATCCTCAGCACCACAAAAATAAATGAAGGTATTGTTCCACCTACAACTAAAAAACAAATGTTTAAAAAAAATGCTCAAGGGGCTGGGGTTATGGCTCAGCAGTACAGCACTTGCCTGACATGTGTGCCGTCCCTGGGTTTGAATCTCAGCACCATATATAAATAAGTAAAATAAAAATCCATCAACAACTTAAAAAAATATATCATTCTTTTTAAAAAAAAAAAATGCTCAAAACAGCCATGTGACTCACCATTGTGACCCACCCACTGCTGGGTGAAACACACCTCTCCAACCACATACCAGCCCGGAAAATGCCCACGTGCCCAGAGCCCCATGCTACAGTTTGGACAAGGTTTGTTTCCCAACAGTTCATGTGTTACATGCCTGGTCTTCGGCTTAGTGATATTAAGGGGTGGTGGAGCCTTCACAAAGGGGATCCTAGTAGGAGGTGAGCAAGTCATTGGAATATCACCCGGAGAGAGGATTAGGTAGTTCTCATGTGAATCCTGAGAAAGTTGTTCTAGAAAGCAAGACTGGTCTCTCTGTGCCCTGTCTTCTTGTCTTCCACCATTGTGATTCCATTGCCATGAGGCCCTCATTAAAGCCAAGTAGAAGTTAGCTTTAGTTAAATAAATCTCTTTCCTTTAAAAATTACCAAGCCTTGGGTATTTCGTTATAGCAACAGAAAACAGACTAACATACTACATTCCTGGGAAGAAAGCTTCTGGCAAATCAAAAAGTGAAAATGATAAGACCAAGTTTTAATTAAATAACTTGTTAAGGGCTGAACTGTAGTCCCCTACACCCAAATTCATTTGTTGAAGCCCTAACCCTTTGTACCTAAGAATGTGCCATATTTAGAGACAGGGTCTCCACAGAGGTGATCAAGTTAAAATGAGGCTGTCAGAGTGGGCTCTAATCAAAGACAATTGAAGATTAGGGAACAAACATGCAGAGGGAAAACAATGCTAAAGACCCAGGGAGAAGACATCATCTATAAGCTCAGGTGAAAGGCCTCCCTAACAAACCTACAGACCTGCTGGGGACAAAGGAGCACATCAGTACCGCAGCCCAGACCATTGGCAGGACCATGGTAAGGCAATGAAGACTTCTAAGAATCTGCATGCGCTGTCATGTAGCTAATCAAGAACCTCCCTCTTGGTGTGCAGGCCTCGGGAGGGCTGATTAACACAAGTCCAAGGTCACCGACAGACAAATGCAGCTGCCTATGTTGTCACCTACCTCTGATGGATAGATCCTTCTAAAACTCCATGTTCTCCACTGCACCTTATGATACACCCAGCAGGCTGGACAAAGGTGCCCTTTATGTGGCTAAAGAACAGAGACATGCTCAGAGAAGCTTTAGGGATGGAGGAGTGGAAGACAGGAAATGACCAAGGTGGGAAATATATACTCCCCAAAATCACCCTCACTGCTTTCTTGCTGTTTAGGGATTTTGTTTATTTATTTTGGGGGACTAGAGATTGAACCCAGGACACACTGCCACTGAGCTACATCCCCAGCTCTTTTTTATTTTTGATTTTGAGACAAGGTCTCACTAAGTTGCTGAGGCTGCCCTCAAACTTGGATCCTCCTGCCTTAACCTCCTGAATGCCTGGGGTTAAGTGTCAGGCCAGGTGTTTTTGTTTTTATTTGGTGCCAGAGTCAATAAAAAGGCTGAGAAAGGATGAAAGGATAAAAAAAATGAATAAGTTTATATAATTTATTTAAGCTTTTCCAAGCAACCTGAGGTGCTTGGGAATATCAATTCTGACATGTGTCAGGAACCCAGGACAAGGACTGTGCTCCCCAGAGTCCCTTTCCAGGGGCTGTTAGCAGATGTGACAGAAGCTACTCAGCTGAGGCTACAGTGTCCAAAGCATGAAGAATTCTAACCACAAGTAAAGACTGCCTGAGGGACCCCGGCTGAGCCCTGCTGCTGAGGGGCATGGACCGAGGACTTGGTCTAGATCTGCATATCCTCCTGCAGCTAGGGTAATCCCCAATCAAAGTGTCAGAGGCTGTATGCAGGAGTATAGCCCATCCTCTAAACAAAGCCACCAAGCTCCTGAAGCACACAGAGTCCAAGCATTCCTCCTAATATGCAATCTTGGCCAGCTCTCCAGGAATGCATCTGACATGTAAAAAGAAAGAACCAGGGCTTCTGAGCCCTTCAAGTTCATCGTGCAGAGAAAACACACAGGGCTGTGGGCCCTATGCTCACACCTCCCTGGCCTTCTGGTTTGGGCTGAGCCCCAGCCCAGAGGCCATAATGCCTCCTGCCTGGACCTGGGACAAAATCACAATAACCCAAGAACTCCCAAAGCTTCTCAAATGCCCTTCACAGGATCAGAACCCATTCCACTCCACCTGTGAGGTAAGCCTGAAATGTATAAATGAAATATTAAGTAGTACAAAGCAGACTCTTTACACACAATGCCCTGCCAGGGTGGCATACAAATGTAGGGCAGAGCCAGGTGCAGTGGCACACGCCTGGAATCCCAGAGGCTCGGGAGGCTGAGATAGGTGGTTCACAAGTTCAAAGTCAGCCTCAGCAAAAAGCAACTCAGTGAGACCCTGTCTATAAATAAAACACAAAACAGGGCTGGGGATGTGGCTCAGTGGTCCAGTGTCCCTGAGTTCAAGCCCCAGTACCATACTCCACCCCACCCCCCAAAAAAGTACAGGGCAGAAAGTCACATCCACAGACCTTGGCCATGTGGCACCCTGAAGGGGGTCCAACCCAGCCAGCTCTGTTCACTTCTGATGGACGTGGGGCCAGGTATAAATGAGAGAAGGTTTACAACTTCTCACAATTTGTGTGCAAGGTATTACAGCAGCATCTGTGACCAGGATGTATTTCCTATTCCTGGTGGAGGGAATCTGGTAGTGTAGGCTCTTGATCAGCTGGCTCCCAGAGAGCAAAGACCACCCCCTCTTTCACCCTCTGCATCCCCAATGCAATAAGCACTCAGTCAAATTCTGAAGGAGGAGGCAATTCTCTAAAATGCAAATTATTAAAATATAAACTAAAAATTATTCCCTGTGATGGCCATGTGCCAACTTGGGTCAAGTTCACAGTACCTCGGAGGTTTTGTTGTTGTTGTTTTTTAACAACATCTGGTTTGGGGCCAAACTCCATTTAGACGTCGTTATGAAAGGTAGTTTTTAGATGAGTCAACACTTAAATTAGTAGACTCTGGGTAAAGCAGATTAACCTCCATAACTCAGGAGGGTCTCATCCAATGAGCTGAAGGGTTTAAGTGAAAAAAGACTGAGGTTCCCCAAAGAAAAAGGGAATTTTGCCTCCAAGCAGCCTATGGACTAGAGCTACATCAACTCTTCCCTGAGGCTCTAGCATGTTGCTCTGCCCTGAAAAAACGTGGACTTGCAGGCCTCCACAACTATGAGTCAATTCCTTAAAATAAATCTCCGTCTCCCTCCCCTCGCCTGTGTGTGTGTGTGTGTATGTTTATACATATATACCATATACATATATCTATCTGTATCTCTATATATGGGTATATATTATATATTTCCCCTACTGATTCTGTTTCTCTGGAGAACCCTGACTAATCACCACCCCCTACCACTCCCATGCCTCTAACACCAAAGAAAGCAAGAAAACACAACTTGTTCAAAACCTTTCAGTGTGGTCTGCAGGACAGGAACAAAGCTAATTCTCTACAACCTGTGAATTCTCAAGAACAAGTTGCTTTAAAGGTTGCTTTAAAGATTATTGCTTTTGTGGAGACTGGTCCTTCTAGGCAGGGTTTGTGGGAACAAAAAACAACTCTTTGGAACAGCTTGTGGTTGGGGATGTAGCTCAGTAGTAGAGCACTTGCCTAGCATGCATAAGGCCCCTAATTCCATCCCCAGTGCAGAAAAAAAAAAAAAGGAACAATCTGAGTAAGTCAAGCATTAGACAGGGATTCAAGTACAACACAGATCCTCCTACCACATCTGACTTGGGGCTCTCTGATTCTTCAAACCAAAGCCTGCCTCCTTCTGCCTTTCTTCAAGGAGAAATCAACACACCCCACTGTTCTGCTCAGGGAAACATGAGCAAAAGGGGAGACCACACAGGCTCAAAGCATAAACCTGGCCATGGAGTCCAGTTTCAAGATGGAGCCCATTGCTTTCTGAGCATGTTTTTCTCCCTTGTGGAGCAAAATCCCTCCATGTGCTGGTGAGAGCAAAGAACAGGGCATGACAAGTTTGGCTAGAGAGACCTGAGGTACAAATAAGAATCACAAATATTCTGGTTTCAAGGTCACAGTTGCTATGACTGCCTATCTATTCTATTCACAACTAAAAAAGCTGGAAGCCACAGATCAATGCCCACCATTTCTGTTCTCACAGCTACACATGAAGAGGCAGTCAAGATAAAGCTGGAGAGGGAGCAACCAGGAAAACGAATATGGAGCTTCTGCTGAACAACACAAATGCACACCAGGCTCAAAACCACCACAGGGGTTTTAAAAAAATCCATATTTCTTTGAGACCATGTTTTGAGAGGCCTTTAATATAAAATATATATAAATGCAAATCTTGTTCTTGAAATGCTCTGGAATCCTCTTAATAACCTGAAATCAGGCCAGACATGCTGTGATTAGGCGTCCCACTTGTGACCATCAGTTCTTCAGATAAGACATAAACAGAATAAAATGGCAATGTAAATCCTACCACATAACTACTTACATTAAATGGGAATAAAACAAGTCACTCAAATCAGAAGGCTGAGACATACAGAATGGATTAAAAACGTGTACCAACTATATGCTATCCAGGAGAAACACACTTTCAATTCAAAGACACAAGTGAGGTGAAACTAAAAGAATGGGAAAAGTACGCCATGAAAAGAGAAGACAAAAAAGAACAGAAATGATTATACTAACATCAGACAAATACTAGACAAAATAGACTTGAAGACAAAAATTACTAGAAACATGATAAAAGGGTCTCTCCATCAGTGTCACATAACAATACAAATACATATGCATCTAACAAGATAGCCTCATAACACATGAAATTGCAGATGACACACATGATTTTATTTTATTTTATTAGTTGTAGATGGACACAATACCTTTATTTTGTTTGTTTCTATTTTCATGTGGCTCCAGGGATCAAACCCAGTGCCTCACACATGTTAGGCAAGCTTTCTACCACTAAGCCACAACCACAGCCCCAGGACGTGATTTTATATGTAGGAAATCCTGGATTGCACAGAAACACTGTTAGAGCCAATAAAAGAATCCATCAAAGTTGCAAGACTCAAAAGCAACACATTAAAATGAGGATTTCTTATAGCTTGGCAATGAACAATCTAAAGTGGAAACTAACAATTCCATTTACTAAAACATCAAAAAGAAAATTTAATACATTTAACCAAGAGGTGAAAGATTACAAAGATGAACAAACTGACCAACAAAAGAGAAGAGTACCCAGAAATGCATCCTTTCACATAAGGGCAAATGATTTCTAACAACAGCGTCAAGACCATTCAATTGGAGAAAGGACAGTCTTTTCAACAAATACCACTGGAAAGTGGTTGCAGTTGTGGCTCAGTGGCAGAGCACTTGCCTACCGAGTATGAAGCCATGAGTTGAGCTCCCACACTGCAAAAGCAAAAACAAATGATAGGTCAACATGGTGGCAGAGCCACCTGTAACCCTAGGCAATAGGATCCCAAGTTCAGGGACAGCCTGCGCAACTTAGTGAGACAATGTCTCACAATAAAAAATAAGATAAATAAGATGGGAAACTAGACATCTACACACGAAACAATCAAGTTGGGCCATTTCCTTACACTACTTACAAAAGTCAACTTGACTAAGGAGGTAGCTCTGTGGGAGACCTTGGCATGTGCCAGGCCCTGGGTTCCATCCCTAGCACATATACCCTCAAAAACCAGTAAACTCAAAACACATCAATACTTAAACATAATTACTAAAACTATACTTCTCTCAAGAAGAAAATACAGGAGAAAAGCTTCATGATATTGGATTTAGTAATGATTTCTTGGATATGATCCCAAAAGTACTAGTTACAAAAGAAGAAGAAGAAAAAAAAAAAAAAACAGTAAAGCAGACTAAATCAAAAATTTTTGACCATCCCGGGCAGTATTAAGAGCTGGATATGGTGGGACACACCTGTAATCCCAGTTACTTGAGAGACTAAGGCAAGAAGATCACAAGCTTGAGGCCAGCATTGACAACTTAGCAGGACCTGTTTCAAAATAAGAAATGAACCAAAAGGGCCTGGGTTGTAGGTCAGTAGCAGAATGTCCTTGGGCTCAACAACAAAAACAAAAGTGTGAATAGATAACCCCCACAATGGGCAAAAAAATATTTTCAAATCATCGGTACATATTAATAAGTCCTAAAATTCAACAATAAAAACAATCAACTCAATTTAAAAATGAGCAAAAGACTTAAATAGACATTGAAAATGCACAAGAGGCCAATAAACTCAGAAAAAAATGCTGAATATCACTAAACTATCAAAACCCAAACTGGATATCACTTCATCCTCACTAGGATGGCTTTTATTTAAAAGAGAAAGAAAAGAAAAACCAACAAGAAGTGTTTGCAAGGATATAACAAAATCAGAACCCTTATGCACTGTCGGGAATGTAAAATGGTAAAGCCACTCTGGAAAACAGAACAGCAGTTCCTTAAAAAAAAAAAAAAATTAAATATTGAATTACCACATGATCTAACAATTCCACTTCTGCTACGTACAAAATAAATAAATAAATAAAGGTTGGTGAGGGAGAACAGACTCTCAAACAACAATTTTCATAGCAGCACTATTCAAAAAACTAAAAGGTAGAAACAGCCCAACTGTCCATGGATGGATAGATGAACAAGGAAACAAAATGTGGTATGTAATGCTTTTCAGCCTTGAAAAGGAATGACATTCCAAACATGCTACAAAATGATGAGACTTAAAAAATATTATAGTAAAAGAAATAAGTAGAAATTTTTAAAAATATTACATTATTCTACTTACATGAAGTACTTGGAATAGTCAAGTTCATAGAGAGACACAAGACAGAATGGAAGTGGGAGAAAAGGAAGTTATGACTTAATGGGTTCAGCGTTTAAGTTTAGGATGATGAAAAAATTCTAGAGACAATATTGATGGTTGCACAACAATGTAAATGTATTCAATGCCACTACACTCCAACAAAAACTGGAGTTTTTCATGTTAATTTCATGTTTTGTATACTTTGTCATAATGGGAAGAAAAAGTCAGGTAGGTGATTCCCCCACGTTGGTTTTTTGGTGTGTTTTTGCTTTATCTTTTGCAGTGCTGGAGAACACATCCAGGGCCTCATAGACTCTGGTTTAGTGATTACTGTTGGAGCAGGCATTGATAGGAGACAGAGAAGCAGTCTTGTCATGACCTAACTTGATCTCCCCTGCCAGAAGTTTCTGTTGTTTCTCCAGATGGTCTGCTGGGAGCCCCACTGATGCTAGTGAAGCAGATCAAAAGCCAGAATCCAGATAGGTGCCCAATGGGTGTGCTGAGAGTGGTCCCTAAGCACGCATGTCCCTTTCTAACCACCACGAATGAGCGGATCAGCAGTGCCTGAGGGCCTGACATTTGGGGGATGGTATTTGGCAACTTTTTTCTAATTTTTAAACTTGGAGTGTGAATTCAAAGTCTGGCTCTGCGTATAACCTTTGGCTCCTACCTCATCTGTGTCACTTCTTTATCCACAAAGTGGGAATAATAATTGCACCTGCTTTGGAGTGTTGTGAGAACAATTAGCACATGAACTACTGAGAATATGAGTCAGCAAACTACAGACCACTGCCTCTTTCTGTAAATAAGTTTTGTTGGCACACTGCCACACCCACTCATTACACGTGGTCCATGCTGCTTTGATGCTGCCACAGAGACCAGATGGCCCACAAAGCCTTAAAAATTCACGATCTGGACCTTTACAGGAAAAGTAACCCTGGCTTAGAATGAAGCTTGTAACATATGATGTACTCAAGAAATGTTAGCTGGGGCTGGGGATGTGGCTCAAGCGGTAGCGCGCTCGCCTGGCATGCGTGCGGCCTGGGTTCGATCCTCAGCACCACATACAAACAAAGATGTTGTGTCTGCCGAAAACTAAAAAACAATAAACATTAAAAAATTCTCTCTCTCTCTCTCTCTCCCCCTCCCTCTCCTCTCTCTCTTTAAAAAAAAAAAAAAAAAAAAGAAATGTTAGCTATTGCTGAAACCCAAATTCACCTTCAAAATCACAAATTTGAGTATGTGCACCAAGATACAGACATAAGCATCAATTAGAGTGGTAAAAAAATAGTAAAAAATAATAGTGTCAACTAACAGAGACATGAAACAAATTTTAATACATCTACACCATGGAATATAGTCACGTGCTGCACAGTGACATTTCAGTCAGTAATCTTGGTCTCCTAAGATTGAATCGCCTACTAATGTCTGTAGCTGTCTACTTTAGGTAATTACACTCCAAGATTTTGCATAGTGATGAAATGCCTAACAATACATTTATCAAAACATATCCCCATCAGTAAGCAATGCATGACTATAATATACTGTCATTAAAAATGGAAATCTCAGGGCTGAGGTTGTGGCTCAGAGGTAGAGTGCTCGCCTGGCATGCGTGGGGCACTGGGTTCGATTCTCAGCACCACATAAATATAAAATAAAGATATTGTGTCCACCTATAAATAAAAAATAAATATAAAAAAATTTTTAAAATGGAAATCTGTGTGTGTATAGAGAGTGTGTGTGTGTGTATATATATATATATGTGTGTATATATATATACCAAAGTTATGGTATAGATATAAGGTGCCCCCCAAAAGCTCCTCTTAATTTGGGACTATTCAGATGTAAAATGATTAGATTATGATTACAGGTCAGTGTGACCTAGTTGGCCCATCCTGGTTTGAATGGACTGACTGGATAGTAACTGTAAGCAGGTGGGGCATGGCAAGAGGAGGTGATCTACCTCCTTGAAGGATCGTTCTTCCTGGGGTCCCTCCCTGCCTGCGCCCTCTCTCCCTTTTTCGGCTTTCTTGCTGCCATGAGGTAAACAGCTTTCCTCCTCTGGGTCCTTCCTCCATGAAGTAGCCTCACCTTTGGCCCAGAGCCATGGAGTTAGCCATCTATGGACTGAGGTCTCTGAAACCATGAATCCCAAATAAACTTTTCCTCTTCTAAGTTCTTATTGTCAGGTATTTTGGTCACAGTGATGAGAAAACTGACTAAAACAACCAACATTTAAGGATTTCCAAAATCTTTAAATAACTGAACATCATTAAGTGAAAATGCATGATATCTCACTGTTACCAAAAATACAGAGAGAGAGAGAGAGAGAGAGAATACAGAGAGAGAGAGAGAGAGAGAGAGAGGGAGAAAGGGAGAAAGAGAGAGAGAGAGAGAGAGAGAGAGCTGTCTCTTATACANAGAGAGAGAGAGAGAGAATACAGAGAGAGAGAGAGAGAGAGAGAGAGGGAGAAAGGGAGAAAGAGAGAGAGAGAGAGAGAGAGAGAGAGAGAGAGAGATGAAGTTGTAAGGTAATGTTACTTAGATTTTTTAATGAGCTGGAGTTTGCAATTTTCCTTAACACTTAAAAATACCATATTAGTCTCTCTTCCAAGATGCATCCTAGAACTACACTTTTCGAACCCTTCTATCTTTACTCCTTAGGGACAAACTAGAATAGGGCTGAATCTACAATGCAGACTGAAAGACTGTATATGACCTCCTGGAAAAAGCAAATAGCAATGATCAGTGATGGCCAGAAGTTGAGGACAGGGAGAGGCTGACTACAAGGGACACCTGGATGGATATTTTGGGAGTGATGGAACTGGTTCTGCATCTTGACTATAGTGGCAATCACAGAACTCTATGCATTCGTAAAACTCACTGTACACCATAACATGAATTCTGCCATATGTAAATTTAAAAATAAGCACATACTCAAAAACACAGGGAGTGGTTTAGTTTCTTTGAGCAACTTATCAGCATGAGAACATACATACTGACCAGGAAATGTGTCCTCCACAACTCCAGTGTTTGCCTCAGTCCCTTGGGATGCATTAGGGAAAGAAAGTAACAGGGAATCCTACACCACTAGCACAATCTTCCTACTGAATTCTTAACAATGTGTATCTGTCATGGCTCACATCTATCTAAAATGGAATTAGTTCTTTCAAGCTCTGTGCCTGTGGATCTAGGCATGACATGGAAATCCATTAGCAACCTGCAGGGCTAAGGGACGGCAGGTGTGGGACCCTCACTGATCCAGGCAACACCACTCCTTAAGTAAGCCTGCTGCAACCTCCAGATGATGAACCCATGGGGCTTCACAGCAAAATCACCAAATCATCAAGGACAGCAATCTGAGCCAGGTATCAGGTACCACTGCAGCTTCAATCACGGATCTTAACTAAGGAATCTTATTAAAAGACAGCCAGGAAATACTATTGAACTCACGACGCTGAAAAACACTGTCCGATGTGAAAAGCAGTAAGTATCCGCTACTCGTAGAAGACACACATTCCATAGTCTCATTCTCCACAGAGGAGATCCATCAATACCGCGTTTAATAAGCAATTGCTATCTATACCATTCACACTTAACCACAGAGTTGACATCGACTGGATGCTTCCTCTCTGTTTAAAAACGCTCCTTAAACCCCAATTCCAAATCACTCTCCCCCTCTTTCCTCACACCCACAATGTGCTGCAAATTAAGCGCACGCATCTTAGGCTTAAAATACACAATTCAGCATGGCTGTGCCGAGCAGCGCTGCCCACGTAACCATCCGGTCTCCTTAACAAAGCCCAAAACTCATCTCTCCAAGAATCTGAGAATGGTTTCGCTGGACCACAGTCTCCCTCCTCTCCTCGGAGGGTGGCACAAAGCAAAAACGGGTTCAAGCCTGGTGGCATGACTTTAGCCCACGATTAGCAATCAGTCCGCTCCTTACTTTCCAACAATAACATGCAAAACACCAATGTGTCCCTTCACCATTGGAGCTCTGCCACGTGCCCGGGACGCCCGATCCAAGATCCTGGGGCGCGGGGCCCGGGGTTTGGAGATTCGGAGGCTGGGGCGGGGAGTCCAGGGTGCGCGGGGACGGGTGATTTGTGGACTTAAGCACTGGGGGCCCCGGGGCCCAGAGATTCTGGAACGCGGGGATTCAGGAGGGAATGCAGAAGCCAGCGTGCAGAAGTCCGCGATCGGGGGTCTTGGGCGACCCGGGACCGGGAGTTCAGGAGCTGGCGAGCGCGGACCGGGAGACGCGAGGC
>NW_026000229.1:3333996-3339308 GCF_001458135.2 Marmota marmota marmota
GCACTCCGGCCGCGGCCCTGTCCGCTCCCTCCTCGCGGCCGGGCGTTCCCCGCCGCCCGGGAGCCCTCTGGATGCGACCTGGGAAGGAGTCTTTGGAGCTTCTTGCCGCGCTCCCCGCGGACTGCCGTCCGAGGTGCTCTCCCGGGTGAGAGCCCGGACCGCCACCTACCGGCTTAGGTGACCTCAGCTTTCACGGGACCGTGGTTGTTTGCGGGTGGGGAGAGGAGCAGGCGGGAGGCTCCTCCTCGGGAGCCCTCTCCTCGGTGCGCAAAAGGAGCGAGGTTCTGCACGGTGTCTCCGCTGCCCAGGGTCAAGGCGGTGGGTGGGATGAGCTGCCAGGGCGCACACTGCTAGAGAGAAGGCCAGCACACCTGCCGCAGGTATTCGCTGCCAGGACCACCTAAGAGAAAAGGGCCCCATCGGGCCCCTGCAGTGATCGCTTTTGCACAACCCCCGTAGCTATCTGCGTGCCCAGACTTGTGGGAATGGCTGACAAAAGAAAGCCTGACTTGAACTAGTTTCAAAAAGCAATTTTGAGAGAGGCCAGTTAAGTAACAAATATCCTATGGAAAGCTGATTGGGGTGAGCGTGTCACAGTCTCAGGAGAAAAATTGCCCCAAACTCCCTACCCACAACCTCCTACAGCACTCTCCCTTCACTCCCCACCCCAGTTCTGAAGGAGAACAATATGATGAGCACCAGGCGTTTTAGAGTCCGGCCACAAGAGGATGAATTACTCACCGGCTCTGTTCTGGACAAGACAAAAGGTTGAATCCTGACCGGTTGAATCCTTCCACTTTACCTAGAAGCTCTTGGAGGTTCCTTCCCCTCCCACAAATGGGTGACCGTCTGAATGCTGGGCCACACATTTTCCAATCAGCAGATTACTATTTATCCTTGAACAGGGCTAACCCTCAAAGTTAAATTTTGAAGATTTTTTATAGTGTAGGTGGAGTGATGGAACACAAATTTGTGATTTTAAAATATTGTCATCCCTAAGGAAATAAAAAATAAGAGGCACTCTGAAAATGCAAAAGAGGAGATAAATAGGATACTAAAATATACTCAATTCAGAAAAAGGCAGGAAAGGAGCAAAAAACACATGGAACAAATAGAAATAAAGAGCAAGCTGTTAAACTTAAAGCCAGCCATACTAGTAATTGCATTAATTGTGAGTGGATTAAACACTGTGATTAAAAGGCAGAAATTGTCACATTGGATAAAAACAAACCCCAAACATATGTTGTGTAAAAGGGACATAAGTTTTAAATATAAGGACACAAAGAGGCTAAAGTTAAAAGATGCAAATTGATCTACCATGCATACACTAGTCATAAGATAGAGCAGCTAGATTAATATCTCAGTAGACTTTCAATCAAGTGTACCACCAAAGCCAGGTGTGGTTGTGCACACCAGTAATCCCAGTGACTAGGGAGCCTGAGGCAGGAGGATCATGAGTTCAAAGCCAGCCTCAGCAACTTAGTGAAGCTCTAAGCAAATCAGTAAAACCCTGTCTCCAAAAATAAAAAGTGTTTTTTCTATACCATAGAGATTAGTGCTCTATTTGATGTGTGAGGGATAAAGATTTGTTCCCAAGATATAGCCTCTTTTTGTTTCAAGATATAGCCTCTATAGTTTCTATTGCTGAGAAGAACTTTTTAGTTTGAGTCCATCCCATTTATTGATTCTTGATTTTAATTCTTGCGCCAAAGGAGTCTTATTAAGGAAGTTGGGGCCTAATCCCACATGATGGGCCTACTTTTTCTTCTATTAGATGCAGGGTCTCTGGTTTAATTCCTAGGTCCTTGATCCATTTTGAGTTGAGTTTTGTGCATGGTGAGAGATAGGGATTAAATTTCATTTTGTTAATATGGATTTCTAGTTTTCCCAGCACCATTTATTGAAGAGGCTGTCTTTTCTCCAATGCATGTTTTTGGTGCCTTTGTCATGTAAGATAATTGTAATTTTGTGGGTTAGTTTCTGTGTCCTCTATTCTGTACCATTGATCTACCAGTTTGTTTTGGTGACAATACCATGCTTTTTTGTTACTATTGCTCTGTAATATAGTTTAAGGTCTGGTACAGTGATGCCATCTGCTCCAAAAAACAAACAAACAAACAAACAAACTCTTCCTGCTAAGGATTGTTTTAGCTATTCTGGGTCTCTTATTTTTCCAGATAAACTCAAAAAGCTAAGCAACAAGAAAACAAATAACCCAATCAATAAATGGGCCAAGGACCTGAACAGACACCTCTCAGAAGATGATACACAATCAGCCAACAAATATATGAAAAAAATGTTCTAGAAATTAGAGAAATGCAAATCAAACCTACTCTAAGATTTCATCTACTCCAGTCAGAATGGCAGCTATTATGAAGACAAAAACAAGTGTTGGCAAGGATGAGGGGGAACAGGTACACTCATACACTGCTGGTGGAACTGCAAATTGGTGCAGCCAATATGGAAAGCAGTATGGAGATTGATTGGAAAATTGGGAATGGAACCACCATTTGACCCAGCTATCTCACTCCTCGGTCTATACCCAAGGGACTTAAAAACAGCATACTACAGGGACACAGCTACATCAATGTTTATAGCAGCACAATTCACAATAGCTAAACTGTGGAACCAACCTAGATGCCCTTCAATAGATCAATGGATTAAAAAAATGTGGCATATATACACAATGGAATTTTACTCAGCAATAAAAGAATAAAATCATGGCATTTGCATGTAAATGAATGGAGTTGGAAAATATAATGCTAAGTGAAGTTAGCGAATCCCAAAACTCCAAATGCCAAATGTTTTCTCTGATATAAGGAAGCTGATTCATAGTGGGGTTGGGAGAGGGAGCATGGAAGGAATAGAGGAACTCTAGACAGGGCAAAGGGGTGGGAGGGGAAGGGAGAGGGCAAGGGGGTAAGAAAGATGATGGACATCATTACCCTAAGTACATGTATAAAGACATGAATTGGTGTGAATACATTTTGTATACAACCAGAGATATGAAAAATTGTGCTCAATATGTGTAATAAGAATTGTAATGCATTCCACTGTCATATATAAATTTTTAAAAATTAATTTAAAAATAAATAAAAAACATTGTACCTGTAACTGAGAAAAAATTAAAAATTAATAAAAAGGGGTGGGCATGTGGCTCAGTGGTTAAGCCCCCCGCCCCCCAGTTCAATCCTCAGTACCAAAAAAATAAGCAACACCAGAGACAAAAGGGACACTTGGTCATGATAAATGAGTCAATTCATTAAGAAAAAATAATATTTAGTATGTATAAACACCAGATAAACTTTGAACTACTTGAAAAGTTGATATAATTAACAGAAGAAATAGGCAAATGCACACTGTTAGTAATTGATAGGTCAGGCTGACATAAAAATAAGTAAAGGTAAAGAAAAATTTAAAAGCAATTAAGATATTTGACCTAAATGGTACTTCCACAGAAGACTACAGAATACATTCTATGAAATGAAACATGTTTACATCCTACTGAAAACTTCCAGCTATTGCTAAAAGGAATCATTAAGTTGTCAAACATACATAACAGTTGTGAAATACACTATATTGCTAGGAAGTAAAACAAGTTTCAGTCAATATAAAGGGTTGATATCATAAAGAACCTTCTATGACCACCATGAAACTACACCAGAAAGGAATAATAAAAAGATAACTTTGAATGCCCAAATATTAAAGAGTTAAACATTATACTTCTAGCAGGGCACAGTAGCACACACCTAGAATCCCAACATTTCTCCAGAAGCATGATCCAAATATAAACCTTTCCTCCTCAAAGTTTGAGGCCAGACTGGAAACTTAATGAGACACTGTCTCTAAATAAATGAAAAGGGGTTAAAAAGTAATTCCATTCAGTGGTAAACCACCCCTGGGTTCAATTCTTAATACAAAAAAAAAAAAAAAAAATCTAAATATCCCATGAATTAAAAAAAATCAACTTTTATTGTGTTTTGTGAATAAAAAAATAAACACTGGTATTTGTCTCTGGGTACTTTTCTCAAAGAAAAGAAAAGAAATAACTGAAATTTAGAAAAGATGGTAAAATGAAAGAACAATAATAAAACACCCATATTTGTGAGATGCCACTAACAGGAACATATTATTATATATCAAATGCAAATATCAGAAAACAAGAATAGTTTGAATTAATGTTCTAAACTTCTATCCCCCAAAAAAGTTAGAAAAACATGAGCACAGGAGGCTGAGGCGGGAGGATCACAAGTTCAAGACCAGCCTCTGCAACTTAGTGAGACCCTGGGGATGTATCTCAGTAAGAGAACACCACTGGGTTCAACCTCTGAGACCACAAGGGAATTGCATGAAAAAATTTATGGCAATATATTTAATGACTTGGAGGAAATTGATAAGTTTGTTGAAAAACATGACTTCCCAAATCTGACACAAGAAAAAATAGAAGGGGCTGTGCTGGATCCCTAATGCAGAAGGTCGGGTGGGGGGGGGCGGTCTAAACAGTCTCATATTGGAAAAGAAAAAGAAAGAATATATAACTTAAAACCTTCTCACAAGGAAAAACCACAAGCCTATGTAGCTTCACTGGTGAATTCTAGCAAACCTTAAATAAAAAAACAAAAGTCGTTTTACAAAGCCACTGTAAATAAAATAGAGTAGTTTGGGCATGAGGAGACACAAATCAATGTCACAGAATAGTGAGAATAAATCCATTCCACATGGCAATTAGTTTGCAATAAAGACGCAAAAGGAATTCCATGGTGGGTCTGGAATGTCCCCCAAAAGCTCATGTGTTGAAGTCAGTGCAGCAGTGTCCAGACGTGGGACTTTTAGACAATGATTAGATCTTGAGGTCTGCAACCTGTCAGTGGATGAATCCATTGGATGGGTTAATAACGTGAATGGATGACTGAGGAGAGGTGGGGCGTGGTTAGGGGAATTAGGTCCCTGGGAGTATGTCCTTGGGAACTATATCTTGTCCCTGACCCCTTCTCCTCCTCTCTTTCTCTCTCTCCCTCCCTCCCCACCTCCTCCCTCTCCTTCTCTCTCTCCCCTTTGTTTCTTCCCCTCTCTACTTCCTGGTGCCAAGAGCTGAGCAGCATTTCTCACCCCCTTCTGCCATGATATTCCGCCTCGCCGCCTCGCTTCAGACCCAGAACAATGGAGCAAGCTGACCACGGACTGAAATCTCCAGAAGCATGATCCAAATATAAACCTTTCCTCCTCAAAGTTGTTTGTGTCAGGTATTTTGATCACAGCATCAACAAAAAGCTGACTGATGGAAAAAGCAGAGTCTTTTTTTTTTTTTAGAT
>NW_026000229.1:3339535-3342953 GCF_001458135.2 Marmota marmota marmota
GTTTGATCCTCAGCACCACATAAAAATAAAGGCATTGTGTTGTGTCCATCTACACCTAAAAAAATAAATATTTAAAAAAAAAAACCCTGAACTTCTACCCCATATACAACAGTTAATTTGGTATGGATTATAGAGCTAAATTTGAAAGCTAAAAATATAAAGATTCTAGCTGGGTATGGTGGCACACACCTGTAATCCCAGCAGCTCAGGAGGCTGAGGCAGGAGGATCATGAGTTCAAAGCCAGCCTCAGCAAGAATGAGGTGCTAAATAACTCAGTGAGACCCTGTCTCTAAATAAAATACAAAATAGGGCTGGGGATGTGGCTCAGTGGTTGAGTGCCGGGAATTCAATCCCTGGTACCCTACCCCCCCCCCCAAAAAAAAATGTATATATAAACATTCTAGAAGAAAACATAAGAGAATATTTTCACAATCTTGGAGTGGAGATAGACAAAGATATCTTAATCAGAAAAGGTACTCACCATTAGGTAAGGAAAAAAATGATACATTGATCAAAATTTTAAAACTTCTTAACAAAACACAATGTTGAGTAAAAAAACCAATGGATATAAACTTGAAAAAACTGAAAGCAGAATCTTGAAGAGATATTTGTACACCCATGTTCACAGCAGTATTATTCATGACAGCTAAAATGTGGAAGCAACCCAAATGTCTCTTGACAGATAAATGAATAAAGAAAATGTAATCTATACATACGATGGAATAGTGTTCAGCCTTTAAAAGGAAGAAAATTCTCACACAAGCTACCACATGAATGAACCTTGATGACTTGCTGTGAAACAAGATGAACCAGTCACCAAAAATCCCATACACTCTATGATTCCACTGATAGAAGGAAGTTAGAGCAGTCAAATTCATAGAGGAAAAGAGAAGAATGGTGATTTCCAAGGGCTTGGGAGTGAAGAATAGAGTTATTGTGTAATGAGTATAGAGTTTCAGTTTTGCCAAAGTGTTCTAGAGATTTGTCACACAGCAATATGAATGTGCTTATCACTATTGAACTGTATACTTAAAAATGGTTGAGATGGTATATTTTATGTTATGCGTATTTTACCACAGTTAAAAATAAAGCATTTGAGGGGCCAGGGATGTGGCTCAAATGGTAGCGCGCTCACCTAGCATACATGAGGCACTGGGTTCGATTCTCAGCACCACATAAAAACAAAGTAAAAGTATTGTATCCACCTAAAAACTAAAAAATAAATATTAAAAAAAAATAAAGCATCTGAGGGTCTGGGTTGGTTGTGGCTCAGTGGTGGAGCACTTGCCTGGCACATGTGAGGCACTGGGTTTGATCCACAGCATCACATAAAAATAAATAAATAAAAGTATTATGTCCATCTACAGCTATATATATTTAGAATTGTTTTTGCAGCTGCTGCCTGCCTCCCCCCAGTCGCTAATGCCAGCGCTGCTTCTAGCTTGCTGAGCTCCAGCTGAAAGAGAAGCAGGGTAAGTAAGGAGGTCTGTCTACCAAGGTTTGTACAAAGCAGACAGCTGTCAGATCCACCCGTGGTAAAGCACCCAGGAAACAACTGGCTACAAAAGCCGCTCGCAAGAGTGCGCCCTCTACTGGAGGGGTGAAGAAACCTCATAATTACAGGCCTGGTACTGTGGCACTCCGTGAAATTAGATGTTATCAGAAGTCCACTGAAGAACTTCTTGAACTTCTTCTTCAACAACTTCTTCTCCTCCTCCTCCTTCTTCTTCTATTGTAGATGGACACAATATCTTTATTTTATTTATTTTTATGCTGAGGATAGAACCCAGTGCCTCACACATGCGAGGCAAGCACTCTGCCACTGAGCCGCATCCCTATCCCAGAAGTCCACTGAACTCTGACTCACAAACTCCCCTTCCAGCGTCTGGTGCAAGAAATTGCTCAGGACTTCAAAACTGCGCTTCCAGAGCATAGCTATTGGTGCTTTGCAGGAGGCAAGTGAGGCCTATCTGGGTGGCCTTTTTGAAGACACCAATCTGTGTGCAATCCATGCCAAACGTGTAACAATTATGCCAAAAGGTATCTAACTAGCACACCACATACGTGGAGAACGTGCTTAAGAATTCACTATGATGGGAAACATTGCATTCTCAAAAAAAAAAATTGTTTTTCTCTTCTTCCTGTTATCAGAAGTTCTGAATTTTAGACATTTTTTTCCATGGGGTCAAAATTACCTAAGTATATGATTGCAAGTGGAAAAATAGGGGACAGAAATCAGGTATGGCTGTTTCTCCATTTTCATGTGTGTGTGGATTTTTAATATAAATGTGGGGAGTAAAGCATTAATGCAAGTCAAAGTGCTTCAGTGAACAAGTTTCAACAGTTCAACTTTATAACAATTATAAATAAAACTGTTAAATTTCTGGACAATAACAGCATTTGTATTTTTTTTTTTGTACTGAGGATTGAGCCTAGAGGTGCTTAATCACTGAGCCACATCCCCAGCCCCTCTCCCCCTTTTTAATTAGTTATTTTTTATATACCTTTGTTTTATTTATTTATTTTTATGTGGTGCTGAGGATCAAATCAGGGCCTTGCACGCTAGCACTCTACTGCTGAGCCCCAGCCCCAGCCCCTAGCCCTTTTTATATTTGTATTTAGAGACAGGGTCTCACTGAGTTACTTAGGGCCTTGTTAAGTTGAGAGAGGCTGGCTTTGAACTCAAGATCCTCCTGCCTCAACCTCCCGTGCGGCTGGGATTACAGGCGTGCACCATGATGCCCGGCTGGATTTTTTTAAACAAGTAAATTTCTTTTTGATGGCAACTAAACGGTGTTTGTAGCATTTTTATCATATAGTAGATTCCTTCCATTCACTTTGCTTTTCTAACTGAGTTGTCCTACATGCCAGTACATATTTTTAATGTTGTTTGTTTTCTGTGCTGTTCCTGTAAGTTTGCTATTAAAATACACTAAACTAAAAATAAAATAAAATAAAGCACTTAGCTGGGCGTGGTGGCGTACACCTGTAATGCCAGTGGCTTGGGAGGTTGAGACAGGAGGATCCCAAGTTCAAAGCCAGCTTCAGCAAAAAGCAGCTTGGGAGGCTGAGGCAGGAGGATCATGAGTTCAAAGCCAGCCTCAGCAACAGCGAGGCACTAAGCAACACAGTAAGACCCTGTCTCTAAATGCAATACAAAATAGGGCTGGGGATGTGGTTCAGTGACCAAGTGCCCCTGAGTTCAATCCCTAGTACCATAGAAAAAAATTAAAAATAAAAATTTGAGCCAGGTGAGTGCCTGTAGTCCCAACTACCCAGTTGCTTAGCTGAGAAACTCAAAGCTAGCCTTGGCAATATATTGAAACCACATCTCAAAACAAATAATTTAAAAAATAGAAATAAAAAGTTTAAATATTAAAAAACAACACTTTTTTTTTAAAGGAAAGATCAACTGAC
>NW_026000229.1:3344027-3359946 GCF_001458135.2 Marmota marmota marmota
AAAATTACCATGGAATTTTTTTTTTTTTTTTTTTGTATTTGCGATTGAACCCAGGGGCACCCTACCTCTAAGCTACATCCCCAGCCCTTTTTATTCTTTTCTTTTTTTAAGAGCATTTTTTTTAAAGAGAGAGAGAATTTTTTAAAATATTTATTTATTTATTTTTAGTTTTCGGCCGACACAACATTTTTGTTTGTATGTGGTGCTGAGGATTGAACCCGGGCCGCACGCATGCCAGGCGAGCGCGCTACCGCTTGAGCCACATCCCCAGCCCCCCTTTTTATTCTTTATTTCGAGACAGGATCTCACTAAGTTTCTCAGGGTCTTGGTAAATTGCTGAGACTTGCCTCATACCTGCAATTCTCCTGCCTCAATCTCCAGAGTCATGAGATTACAGGTGTGTGCTACAGTGCCCGGCGAAATTATCATGTAGATTTACCTGACATAAAAAATCATGCTTGAGGCTGGAATTGTAGCTCAGTGGTAGAGTGCTTGCCTAGCATGGGTGAAGCACTGGGTTCAATACTCAGCATCACATTAAAAAAAAAAAAGCATGCTGTGCGATACCATCTGTATGAAACTATGATACACAACAGTAATCAATGGTGATAGAAGTCAGGAAGTGTTGGACTTGGAGAGGGAGTGGGAGTGGGGTAAACTGAAAAGAGGGATGTGGGAATTTCTGGGGACTTGGAAATGTTCTATATCTTTATCAGGCTGATATTTACACAGGTGTATTATATTAGTTAAAGTTCAACCAGAAAAGTAAAACTCTTAGGAGATTTAGAGTAAAAGATTTATTACCAGTAACCGGCTGATGCGCTGGGGAGGCTGACTAGGCAAGTCTGAAATCTGGGCAGATATTAGAAAGCATGACTGGAACTTGGCTAAAGCTAGTGTCCTCTGTGAGGTTTCCTTCAGGGCCATAATTATTAAAAATAGTGGGTCTGATAGGCTTAGAAAAGGCTCCCCTGGGAGATATCAATGTCAAATGCGGAGTCTGCAAATGTCAGTGCTAGAGTCTGAATGCTGAATTTCACGTTTTAAAACCTAATCACTAAGGTGATGGCATCAGGAGGTGGGACATTTCGGTGGGTGATTAGGTCACGGGTTGAAGCCCTCATGAATGGGAGTAGTGCCCCATAGAGCTGCCTTGCTCCTCCCTCTGCCACGTGAGACACAGTGAGAAGGTCACCAATGGACCAGGAAGTAGCCCTCGTCAGACACTGAATCTACTGAAGCCCAGATCCAGGACTCTCCAGACCTCAGCACTGTGAGCAATAAGCATCTGCTGTCCAATCTAGGTTATTTTGTCAGAGTAGCTGGAATAAATATGACAATAATCTTATTTGGGAAAAAAAAATGGTCTTTGCTGGTATAATTAAGTTCTTGAGATGGGATCATCCTGGATTATCCAAGTGGGCTCTAAATCCAATAACGAATATCCTTACAAAAGAGGAACCGCAGTCACAAAATGCCAACCGCCACCAGGAACTGCAAGAGAGAAACCACAATTTCCCTTAGAGCCTCAGGAGGGAGCATGGCCCCTCTGACACCTTGATTTTTGACCTTCTATCTTCTACAACTTTGAGAGAATAAATATCTGTTGTTCTAAGCTACTATCATGCTTATATGTTAAAGTGGCTATAGGAAACTAGCACAGTGGCTTAAAAGGACCCAAATTTACTGTATTACAGTTATGTGTCCCAGAAGTTCAACTCGAGCCTCACTGGGCCACAGTGAACCTGTCATCCTGACTGCTCTGAGAAGCATCCATCTCCTTGCCTCTCCCAGGTTCTAGATAGAGGCTGCTCACATTCCTCCCCACTGCCCTGAGTCTCCATCTTCAGAGTTAGGGTTTAGCTTCTCTCTCATGCTGTTTCTGTCATCAGATCTCTCACTGACTGACCTTCTGTCTTCCCTTCCACCCTTAGGAACACTGTGACAGTATCCCCCTCAGCCACATAATCCAAAGTGACTTCTTGTCTTAGTGTGTTTTATGTTGCTTTAACACAACACCCAAGACTGGTGTACTGATGCTAGGACCCCAGTCACCCTTGTTCCAGCTCATGGGCAGTGGTTTCACATCAGGAAAAGAAAGCCAAGAGAACTTCAGACTGATGCCCACCTCTGCAGAGCACTAACCAATTAGGATGTAGAACGTTGTCCCAGCCTTACAACGTATTGCCACCTAGCTGGCACCCTGAATCTTCAAAAGACCATCCCACTATTCTATAAAGCCAGTTGCTCCAGGAGGGTGGGAAACATGGTAAGACTAGCAAATTCCATGAGCATGAGCCTGTTACTGCTCTTTCTTTGCTGTGTAGCAAGTTCCTAAATCAGAAGTAAGCTGTGTAGATTACCATGTTGGTGGATAAAACACCTTGCTAGCCCACAGATGGTAGTTTTGGCAGAAGCACTGTGTGCGGGGAAGGGAAAAATCTGTATCCAGGACAGATATCTGTTCCAGTAAAGACAAAATACTTCCCTTCCCATGATGGAAGTAGTCCAACGTAACCAAGTTATCATCAGGTCACCCCAGGGAATGGTACCATATTGAAGCTCAGTGATGATTTCTGCCGCTGGCAGATAGAGCACTCAGTGGTACCCTGCCTAGGTCAGTCTTGGTGAGTAGAAGTCCATGTTACTGAGCCCATGCATAATTTCCACGACAGCCACCTTGTTCATGAGCTGATTGGGCAATGACCAGGGTGGCTAAGGAAAGAGGTTGCCTGGTATCCACAAAATGCAACACAATTATTAAAATCCTTCCCTGCTGAAGTTACTCTTTGGCAAATACACATATGGGATAAAAATATCTTCATGTTTTTCTCCAATTCAGAGAAGTCTACCCACATCCATCTTCCCAGACTACTTAGTCACCAATTTTCCAATTATGTTTTTTTCCACTTCCTATCCAACCAAACCATTGCTATAGTCCATGACTCAGCATATAATTGTACATCTGGTCATTTCTTCTCCCAGGAAAAATGAACAACCAGGTGCATGCCTCAAATGTCTGCCCACTGCAGGATCTGCCCTCACAGTGTCCTTCAGGGATATCCCAAAAGGGGCTGTAGTGCAAACTGTTGGGCATTGGGCAGAGCCGATGGTACTTGAGGTGTCTGTGACAGGGATGCTGTTTGGAGCCTTTGGTAGACTATTATGAATCACAGCTACCCACTTTCAGGTGATGCCTGTGTATCGTGTAGAACTGTTTGTCTTCTCTTCCTCCGACAACTGATCAGAGTGATACCAATTCACTGGAGATATGGAACAGGTTCTTGTTTCCTGGTGTTGAAGAGTCAGCACCAAGGCAAGCAAGTTTTATTTAAGAAAGTAATAGAGACAGACTTCTTGGAAGAGAAGTGGGGCCTCAAAGCTGAAAGCCCATGGGAGGAGTGCGACTTGCTTTTTATAGACCCCAATCCATGAAGCTCCAGGGGCAGGCAGGGAAAGAGAAGGCAATGCGTTAGTTGGAGTAGGGACCATGGGCACCTGGGACACTTCTTCACGTAACACAGTTGTGCCTTCAGGACCTGCTGAGGCCTGATCACACATACTCCTTTTCCACTGGAGATGGAGTGCTGCTGCACATGCCCAATTTCATGATGTACTGGGTTAAGGAACACTCAGTTCATGATGGGTAGCTGTTAGAGTCTGTAAACAAGTCTGGATGGTGCCTGGCAAAATGCCAGAGGGAGTGGTTTGTGAAGTAACACCAGCGAGCCATTAAGTGTGGAGATTCCTTATTGGTTGACTGATGTATCTAGTTTATGCTAATTAGATAAGCTGTGTGGAATGTATAAATACTGCTCCTGTCCTGCAATAAACAGCTTCCACTCCTGCTGTATCAATCTACACAAGTTGCTCGTCACCCCCCCCGGTTATTTTGCCCAGCCAGCCGGGCTGCGGCAGGTAGCTCAGGTTGTGTGGCAATTAAGTGTTGTCTAAGGCCCAGTAGCAGGCTAAGAGCTGTCTCTTAAAAGGAGACTGTGGATGGCTAAGCTGGTTTGGAGCAGGGACGTTGACAGGGTTTCTCTAGAATTCCAAAGTCCTGTGCTATAATTCATAATAATCTACCAAAGGCTCCAAACAGCATCCCTGTCACAGACACTTCAAGTACCATCGGCTTTACCCAATGCCCAACAGTTTGCACAACAGCCTAGACCTGTTGTAGAGCCTGTTCTTCT
Organism: Marmota marmota marmota; assembly: GCF_001458135.2. Taxonomy (NCBI): domain Eukaryota; kingdom Metazoa; phylum Chordata; class Mammalia; order Rodentia; family Sciuridae; genus Marmota; species Marmota marmota. The sequence goes on from NW_026000229.1 coordinate 3,348,221, forward strand.
TCTGGGTCCACTCAAAAGGAGCAGTTTGGATCACTTGGTAACTGGACTGGAGTAGCAAACTAAATGAGGTATAGCTGTCTCCAAGACTCAAAAGAGCATTGCACTTCTCTTGGTTATTACATAGGTCAGACACAACAACTTATCCATCACCTTAGAAGAAATACCTCATCAAGCCCCACATCATTGAACCCCTAGAAATTTCACTGGGGTCTCTGATTTTCTTTTTGTTCATCTACAAAATTTTATCTGAAAAAGGAGAACCCAAAGCCCAAAGACATGCAAATCCAAATCCAAAGCAAATGATTTCAACTAATTTTTACATGTTTCTCTCCTGAATCTAAGGAATGTACTATAGGAAAATTGGGTCCCTGAATTTTCACAAAATTTATTTTGTATCCTATGACAGGCAAATAGCTTACCAATAAGTCTAGAATAGTTGCTTCTGTGCCAGCCACAGAATTTATTAGTTTTTTTCTCATGTTTTCTATTTTATTTTTTTAAAAAATTTGTTCTCATTAGTTATACATGACAGTAGAATGCATTTTGACACATAATACATATATTGGAATATAACTTCTCGTTTCTGGGTATACACGAGTAGGTTCACACCAGTCATGTAGTCATATATGCATATAGGGTAATAATGTCTGATTCATTCTACTATCCTTCCTATACCTTACCCCCTCCCATTTTGTCACTCCCCTCTTGTCTAATTCAAAGTACCTTTATTTTTCCCCAACCTACCTCCCCCACCTCCTTGAATTAACCTTAGATTCCAACGCCAGCTGCCCAGGGGTAGAGTTATGGGCACAAACTGATAATTATTAAATTAATAAGATGGCACAGAAGTTTGTCCTTCACTTTGAGAGCTTTGAAAATACTTTCTCACAACAAATCTTTTTAATGATATAATCTATATAATAAACGTGCTGAGCTGACTCGTTGTTACACTCCGTCCGAGTGTGGTGCCCATCAGGTCCCAGCTTTTGCTCCATTTGTGTGTGTGTGTGTTTTTTTTTCCCAATCCCCCATTGCCCCTCCTCTGTTTTTCTGAATTAACCCTCTTGGAGGTCATGACACCCAGCCTATTTTTATTTTCAAATTTTGAGACAGGGTCTGTCTACGTTGCTTAGGACCTCGCTAAGTTGCTGAGGCTGGCCTTTAACTTGCAATCCTCTGCCTCAGCCTCCTGAGTCACTGGGATTACGGGCATGTGACACCGCACCCAGCTTCCCTTCTATTTTCATGAAGTCCTATTTCCCCTCTTCCCTCTGTAGCTTCCACATGAGAAAAAACATATGATCCTTGACTTTCTGAGTCTGATTTACTTTGTTTGCTTTTTATGGAGGTGAAATTGAAAAATTAACCATTTCAAAGTGAACAATTCATCAGCATTTAGTTCATTCACAATATTGTGCAACTATCATTCTATCTAGTTCCGTACTCTTCTCATTACTCCAGAAGAAACCCATACCCATTAAGCAGTCACTATTCTTCCTTCCCTGGCTCTTGACACCTACTAGTCTTGCTTCTTGATTCTATGGATTTACTGAGTATTTTCTACAAATGAAGTCATATTACACAATCTTTTGTGTTTGTCTTCTTTCACTTAAGATGTTTTCAAGGTCCCATCCATGTTGTAACCTGAGTATGTCTATTTTTATGGATGAATAGTATTCTATTGTATGTACATGCCTCAACTTATCCATTTGCCCATTAATAGGCATGGATAATTCCAATTTTTGGCCACTGTGAATACTGCTTCTTGAACATGTGTAAAAGTGTTTTCTTAAGTACCTGTTTTCAATTCGTGAGGGTATATATCTAGGAGTGGAATTACTACTGTATATAGTAATTCTATGTTTAAATTACTGAGAAACACACTGTTTTCTACAATGGCAGAACCCTTTTATATTCTTTCACAATGAATGAAGATTCCAATTTCCCCACATTCTTGCCAACTCTCCATCTTTTAAAAATCATAGCCATTGTTATAATATGAACATCTTATTGTGGTTTTGATTTGCATTTTCCTTATTGGTTTATGATGTTGTACATCTTTTCATGTGTTTCTTGACCACTTATATATCATTTTTTGAGAAATTTGTTCAAAATTCTTTGCCCATTTTAAATTGGATTGCTACATCTTTTTGCTTTTGAGTCATAAGAATTCTTTATATTTTGGATCCAGAATGGTTTCAGATATATGATTTACAAATATTTTCTTCCATACTCTAGTTTTTTTTTTTTACTTTCTTGATGTATTATTATATACAGTTCTTAGTTTTCATAAGTCCAGTTTATGTATTTTTTTTCTTTTGTTGCTTGGGCTTTTGCTGCTATATCTAAAATTCATATGAATTGGGACTGTTTATTCACTCATTTCTCTTGGATAAATACCTAGGAATGGGATTGCTGCCTGATAAATACATATTTAACTTGATTAAGAAAAAATAGAAACTTTTCTGTATTCTCTGTAGCATTCTGCATTCCTACCAGAAATGTATGAATGTATCCTCCACATCCAGGATAACATTTAATATTTTCAGTTATGTTTTGTTTGTCATTTTTGTAGGTGCATAATGGCATCTAATTTTACTAATTTCTTTTTCTTTTTTTTGGTACTAAGGATTGAACCCAGGGTCTTGTACATGCTAGGCAAGTGCTCCACCACTGAGCTATACTACCTGCTCTGTTCTGAAATTTTGAACATTACTTTTAATTTAAAAAATTGAGGTATAATATATATGTCCTGAAATGTACAGATCTGAAACCTGCAGTTTAATGAGTTTTGTCAAATGTGTATACCTGTTGTATTAATTAGGTTTTTGTTGCTATGACCAAAATTCCTGACTAGATAGATGAGGAAAGGTTTATTTATTTTCAGTTTCAGTTCATGTTCAGACAACTCCATAGCTCTGGGCCTGAGGTAGGGCAGAGCATCATGGCAGAGGGCATGGTAGAGGAAAGACGCTCACCTCCTGGCAGCCAGCAAGCAGAGAGAGCAAGATGCTAAGGGTATAGGATAAAATCCCCAAGGGCACAACCCCAGTGATCTACCTCTTCTGGCCACTGCCCGCCTGCCTACAACTACTGCCCATTTAGTTCCTTTAAATTATTAATCCATCAAATGGATTAATTCACTGATTAGGTTAGAGTTGTCAGAATTTAATGACTTTACCTCTGAACATGCCTGTCTTAACACTGGAGCTTTTAGGGGACACTCATATCCAAACCATAATACCTGTATAATCAGTAAAGAGAGAGAACTTTTCCATCACCTCCACACCATTCCCTGGCCTCTTTTCAGGTACCATGTTATGCCCACAGGCAACCACTATTCCAATTTCTAACACTATAAACTACTTTTAGGGTTGGAGCTGTAGCTCAGTGGCAGAGTGCATGCCTAGCATGTGTGAGGCACTGGGTTTGATCCTCAGCATCACATATAATAAACAAATAAAGGCATTCTGTCCATTTACAACTACCAATTTAAAAAAAAACTAGTTTTATCTGTTAATTAACTTCTTACCAATGAAATAATATATATCATTCTAAGTCTGGCTTTCTTTTGTCCATCACAAAGTTCCTTTTTTTTGGTGGGGGGTACTGGGGATTGAACTCAGGGTCACTCAACCATTGAGCCGCATCCCCAGCCCTATTTTCTATTTTATTTAGAGACAGGGTCTCACTGAGTTGCTTAGTGCCTTGCCATTGCTGAGGCTGGCTTTGAACTCAGGATCCTCCTGCCTCAGCCTCCTGAGCTGCTGGGATTACAGGCGGGCGCCACCGCACTCAGCATGAAGTTTTTGAAATTCATCTATGTTGTTATGTGTGTCAAGCAAGGTTACTTTTCATAGCTGAATTGTATCCCAAGGATGTACAATATGCTTATTCATCTACTGCTTCATGGTCATTAGATGGGCTTCCAGTTTTTTGCTATAATAAATATCATATATAAATCTTTATGTGTATTTTTCTGTTTCTCTGTGATGAATATCTGAGTGGAAATGCTGCTTATTGGAGGTAGATATATTTTATAAGGAATTGTCATATAGCCAGGGACAGTGGCACACCTATAATTCCAGCAAGTGGGGAAGCTGAGGCCAGAGGATGATAAGTTCAAGGTTAGTCTCAGCAATTTAGCAAGGCCCTAAGCAACTTGGCAGGACCCTGTCTCAAAACAAAAAATAAAAAGGGCAGGGGATGTAGCTCAGTGGTAGAGTGCCCTCAGGTTCAATCCTCAGTATCACACATGCACACACAAAAAGTGTGTGTACCATTTTGTATTCCCACTAGCAATATATGATTCCAGTTATCATGGACTCAAAATGTACTCTTTTGATTTATGCATTTATCATTACAGTGTCTTGCTTCATCTCCCCACCATGCATTTTGAGACTAACAAAATGGGTTTTGAACTTAAAGCTTTCTCTTGGGGACAACTCTCAAAATCTCAGTTCAGCTCATTTGGTTGTCAGCTTTACCTTTTGGTCCTTTGAGGTCAGTTAAGGATCTAAGGAAGTTTATATGCAGATCTGGGGGCTTCCCTTAATTGCAGTTCTGAAGTTCATCTTCTAAATCCTTAGGCCAATGACATCAGTGCTTTGTATACTGAAAATTGGCTTAAAAGAAGAGTCATATGGATGTGATTCTTACCCATTGTGGTTATGTTTTTTCAAGGGGTAAGACCCTTCATTTTATGCCTAATTTTGTTGATTCTCTAATATTTTAAATATTTGGTTCAGAGGCTATCATTATTGGCATAGAATTTAATTCAATACATACTACTCTGACATTAATAGAATCTATAATATTTTTGAATACTTTTAAAGATATTCCAATTTCTTCTGGGATGCTTTGCTTCTGAGGATGTGTTAATATCATTCTTTCCTCTATGTATCACTTTTTTTTTTCTGGCTCTTTTTAGCATTTTTTCCCTATACTTCCATTATTTAAAATTTTTTTATTTGTTCTAATTAGTTATATGACAGCAGAATGCATACCATTTCATTGTACACTCTAACTTCCATTTTTATCATTTCAACTCTAATGGTTTTGTCCTTATCTGATTTGAAGTTCATTGAGCTTTTTGGATCTGTGAATTTAAGTTTTTCATCAAACTTGGAAAACACTAAGGCACAACTTTTTGTTTCTTAAAATATTTTTATGGTACATACTCTCTTATCTTTTTCATCAATTACATGTATTTATGTACATTGATATGATCCCACCAGTTTTAGTCAGTTTTTTGTCACTGTGGCCAAAGACCTGACAAGAACAATTAGAGGAGGAAAAGTTTATTTTGGCTCACGGTCTCAGAGGTCTCAGTCCATAGATAAATTGGAGAGACATGGCAGAAAAGTGTGGAGGATTCACAATTGCCAAATCTTAGAAGCAACCAAGATGTCCTTTAGTAAGTGAACAAATAAACTATGGTACATTCTGATAATGGAGCATTATTCAGCATTAAAAATACATGTGAGCTAGCAAGACATGAAAAAACCTTAAATGTATATTACTAACTGAAAGAAACCAATCTGAAAGCACTACATAATTGTATGTGCTATGACTTTGAAAGTCCCTTACAGGCCCTTGTGTTAAAAGGCTTGGTAACTAGCCTATGGTGAGGTCTAGTGGAAGAAGTAGGCTATTGGGGCACGTCCTTGAAGGGGACATTGGGACCCTGGCACTTTCCTCCTTCTCTTTGCTTCCTGACTGTCATGACATGGGTAGCTATGCTCCCCATATGCTCCCTACTATGATGTTCTGCCTCACCACAAGCCCAAAGCAATATGGCCAAGCAACCATGGAATAAAACCTCTGAACCATAAGCCAGAATAAGTCTTTCTCCTTTTAAACGGATTATTTCAGGTGTTTTATTACAGAAACAGAAAACTGACTAATACAGTATGATTCCAATTAAATGACATCCTGGAAAAGATAAAGTTTAAAAATAGCAAGACTGTAGGTTGCCGGAGGTTGGAGTGGGAAGGGATAAATAGGTAAGCCACAGAAAATATTTTAGGGAAATGTGAATATATGTACATACTGTAATGATGGCTACATGATATCATGTATTTGTCCAAATCTATAGAATGTACAACACTGAAAATTTCATATACTGTAAACATTAGGTTATTAATCTCAATTAGTTTTTTACATATATGTTTTTAGTTGTAGTTGGACACAATACCTTTTTTTTATATTTTGTCTTTTTAGTTGTAGTTGGACACAATACCTTTATTTTATTTTTATGTGGTCCTGAGGATTGAAACCAGTGCCTTGCACGTGTTAGGCGAGCGCTCTACCGCTGAGCCACAACCCCAGCCCCTCAATTAGATTTTTAAGGCAACATGCTAATTTTAATCCCCTGGGCAAACACTAAAAAAAACAAAACAAAACAAAACAAAACCCTCAAAATATACAGATAAAGAAACGACAAGGGAAATACAATGATGTACTAAAAAACATATATTTAAAACAAAGAAAGGCAGCAATAAAGGAATAGAATAACCAAAAAGACTTGAGACATTTAGGAAACAAATAGCAAAAGGGCAGGCATAAATCCTACTTTATCAATAATTATACAATATTAATTATAATTATGTTAAGTATAAATGAATTAACTTTCCAAATGAAAGACATAGATTCATACATCAGATTTGAAAAATACTCAATTATCTGCTCTCCCAAGAGACATGTTTATTTATTATTTGCACTACTGGCAATTGAATCCAGAGGCTCACCAATGCTATGCAAGCACTCTACCACAAAGCTACATCCCCAGCCCACTGGGTTTTGCTAAACTGGCTCTCCTTGAACTTATAAACCTCCTATCTCAGCTTCCTGAATAGTTGGGATTACAGGCATGCGTCACCATATTCAGTTTAAGAGACACACATTAGATTCAAAAACACAAGTAGGGGCACTTTACTATTATGCATGAGATCCTCAGTTTAATCCCCAGCACTGCAAAAACAAACAAACAAAAACCCCCAAAGACATAAATAGGTTTAAACTAAAAAGACAGGGGAAAGAAATTTACCATGTAGTAAGAAAGCAGAAGTAGCTATACTACTATACAAAATAGACTTGAAGAAGAAAACTGTTACTAGAAACAAAGAAAGACATGTTGTGATAATAAAATCACCAATCCATCTGCAAGAGGTAACAATTACAAACATGTATGTAATTAACACAGAGCTCCAAAGTATGTGAAACAAAGCTGACAGCATAAGAGAGAAAGATAATTCAGCTGTAATAGTTGAGAGATTTACAGACAACAATTTCAAAAATGAATAGAACAACTAGACAGAGTTGAACAATTTTAGGTGAACCAGATATAACAGAAAATCTACATTTCATTTAACAATAAAATACATTTTCTTCTCACCTGCAATAGAGTTATCTTCTAAGATAGACCATATGCTATTTCATTTAAATATATCTAAAAATATTTAAATCAAACAAAGTATGTTCTTTGGTCACAACAGAATGAAATTTGAAACCAATAACAGAAAGAAACTTGAGAAGTTATAAATTAATGGAAATTAATCACCTCATTTCTAAACAGCAAATGGGTCTGTTACAGTTTGGATATGGTTTGAGTGTGTTTCCTAAGGATTTATGTGTTGGGAGCTTGGTCCCTAGTGTGGCAGTGCTAAGAAGTAGGGCCTAGCAAGAGGCCCTCAGCTCAGGTCACTGGGGGAGCTGAGCATGGAAGGGATTAAGTTATTAAACCTGTGGGCTCCCTGAGCTCTGTGTAAGAGTGAGCCTAACCCCTTTATCTTTGCCTTTCTGCTTTGGGGTATCATCTCTCCCTCATGCATATACTCTTGTCATCCACTAGAGGCCAAACACTTGGGGCTGCAGCATTTGGGAATTTCATCCATAAACATTATATATATTTTAGTTGTTGAGAGACCTTTATTTTATTTACTTATACACGGTGCTGAGAATCGAACCCAGTGCCTCACACATGCCAGGCAAGTGCACAAGCACTGAGCCTCAGCCCCAGCCCCAGCCCCTCATCCATTAACATATTGAGCTAGCCAGACAGTGGTGGCACATGCCTGTAATCCCAGCAGTTTCAGGAGGCGGAGGCAGGGGATCATGAATTCAAAGCCAGCCTCAGCAACAGCAAGGCACTAAGCAATTCAGTGAGACCCTATCTCTAAATAAAATACAAAATAGGGCTGGGGATGTGGCTCAGTGGCTGAGTACCGGTACCATCCCCCCCCCCAAAAAAAAAACCCCAAACCAAACCATTTTGAGCTAAATAAACCTCTTTTGCTTATAAAGTTAGTCTGTCTCACAATTTTGTTAGAATAATGGAAAACTGACTAATATAAACTTTGGTACTGCGAGTGGGGGGGCTGCTGCTAATAAGGAATAACTCAGATTATGTAAATTATCTTTGAAACTGGATTATGGGTGGAGGTTGAAAGAGTTTGGAGGAAGCTATAAAAAATCTAGAATGCTGTTAGGAGAGCAGTTGGGGCAATTCTGGTGGGGGGTTCAAAAGGCAAGACAGGGAACTAGTCTCAGATGGAAATGAGAATTCTATTATAAACTGGACTAAAGGCCATTCTTATTATACCAAGGCAAAGCAGTTGGTTGCACTGGGTTCATGCGCTAAGGTTTTACAGAAGGCAAATTAAGAATGACAGAATAGTTTATTTGGTGATAGACACTTCAAAACAAGTTACACAGGTTGTATCACAGGTATTAGTGGCCATTCTTAGTTAGATTTACAGTGAAACTCAGAAGTAACAGGAAGCAGAACAAAAAGATTTGGAAGTCTCAGCTAGGCCAGGAAAGAATAAAAAAAAAATTGTGTAAGGGTAAACCACTCCCTCAAGACATTAGCAGGAATGTTGATCTTCAGGGCAAGGAGAAAAAGGAAAAAGGCCTCAAGAGTATCTTGGGAATCTTTGAGGTGACCTCTCCCATCACAGTACCTGGGGACTTCAAGGGCAGAGTAGTTCTATGGAACCCTGGGAGTTGTCTCTGCGTGCTCTTATATGGAGGACCACTCTGGGACTCTTTTCCCCGAGTTTAACCTGGAGGCAATACATTTCCCACAAAGAAAATCTCAAGAACAGATTTCTTTACCAGTAAATTCTACCAAATCTTTAGCTTGGTATAGTGGGTATACCTGGAACCCCAGTGACTTGGGAGGTTGAGCTAGGAGGTTTGCAAGTTTGAGATCAGTGTCATAAATTTAGTGAGACTCAAAGATAATAAGAACTGGGATGTAGATCAGTGGTGAAATACCCCTGAATTCAATCCCCAGTTAAAAAGAAAAAGAAAAAAATTCTACCAAATATTTAAAGAAGAATTAGCAATGATCCTTCACAAGTTTTACCAAAAAGCAGAAGCAGTAGACTACCCAACTCATTGAAGGAGGCCAATATTACCAACCAAAGATACTGCCAGCCAAAGATGATATGACAAGGAAACTATAGAGTAATACCTCTGATGAATATATGTGTAAAATGCCTCAAAAAAATTAGCAAACTGATTGCAACAGCATATACAATAGATTATACACCATGACTTAGGTGGATTTATCACAGGATTACAAGGTTTGTTCAATATACAAAAATCAATTAAAATATAAACTCTATTAATAGGACAAAGGGGGAAAAAACTCATATAATCATCTTAGCAGATGCAGAAAAAAGCATCTCACAAAATCCAACAGATAAAAATACTCAATGTTGATTTGAGGAAATTTCCTTAAATCAATAAAGGCATCTATAGTAAAACACAGCTAAATTGGGGCTGGGATTGTAGTGGTAGAGTGCTTGCCTATTATGGGTGAGGCACTGGGTTCGATTCGCAGCACCACATTTATAAATAAATAAAATATCTATTCATCAATAACTAAAAAAATATTTAAAAAAACAAACAAAAACCCCCTATGTTATGTTGGAAGATCAAAAGCTTTCCCCTTAAGTCAAGAACAAGACAAGGGCATTCTCTCTTAGATTTATTTATCATGTTCTGCCATTTCTGGTGAGGGCAATTAGGAAAGAAAATAAAATAAGCCATTTGGATTGGAAGAAGTAAAATTATTTCTATTTGCAGATGACATGATTACAGAAAATCATAAGGAACATACATGCACATATACATGCATGCACGTGCCTATCAGTGTTAATAAACATGGTCAGCAAAGATGTAGGAAGATCAACACAGAAAAATCAGTTATGTTTCTACATATTAGTAATTACCAATTTGAAAATAAAATAAAGAAAACAAGTCCATTTGCAATAGAATCAAATTATAATAAAATGCTTAGGAATAAATAAAAAAAATAAGAGTTGTACACTGAAAATAGGACATGATTGAAAAAAATTAAAGGCCTAAATAAAGAATAGACATTTCATGCTTCTGGATTAGAAGATTTAATATGTAAAGATGGTAGTAGTCTCTTCTAAATTGGTCAACAGACAATGCAGTCCTTATCTAGATTCCAATGGCCTTTTTGGCAGGTACACAAGCTGATCCTAAAATTTGTAAGGAAATGCAAGAGGTCCAGAATAGCCAAAACAATCTTGAAAAAGAAGACAATTAAAGGACTCATACAATCTGATTTGCAAACAAACTACAACATTACAGTAATCATGACAGTGTGGTAGTGGCATGAGGACAGATATAAAATGAATGGAATAGTGCTAAGAGTACAGAAACAAACCTACAACATCCATAATTTATTCATTTTAAAAAATTCATGGGGGGGGGGCAGGCATGGTGGTACACACCTGTAACACCAGCTGTTTGGGAAGTGGGAGCAGGAGAACCACAAGTTTCAAGGCCAGCCTCTGCAATTTAGTGAGGCCCTATCTCAAAATTTAAAAAGAAGAAAAAAAAAGGGGGGGGGAATGGGGATGTAGCTCAGTAGTAAAGCACCCCTGGGTTCAATCCCTGCTACACCTACCCTCTTCAAAATATACAATGGGTAAAAGAATAGTCTTTTTAACATACCGTGATGGGATAACTAAATATATACATGCAAAAGAATGAATTCAGACCCTACTTCATACTTACATCATTAAGGATTAAAATTCCATGTGCTGCCTTGATGTCTTTGAGACTCTCAGGGAAGTAAAAAGGCCTGTGAGCTACCCTTCTCTCACCCCCCACCAGACTATTCACCTGGCATTCTTCCTGGTCCCGAGTCTAACAGTTGTCACCTTCCTGCCAGCCACAAAATTATCCAAACCCGTCGCATGCTCCTCCTGAGGGACCTGAGATTCATTCTGCCCTCTAGTTACTATAAAACCTGACTCTGTTATTCTATTTTTTCCCCTTATTTCGACCTAGCAAAAAGAAAAAGCTGGCAGGAATTCCATGAAAATAGAAGATGTATCAGTGGAGTACAAGAAGGGGATTGAGGGGGGAGAGGAGGAATGGGAAAAGGGAGGAATGGTGGAATCATCTGACAAAATCTTCCTATGTACATATATAATTCAGCAGTGAGTTTCACTTTTATGTATATCCATAATGCACTAATAAAAAAACAATAAATAAACAGAAGAAAGATCAGTGAAGTAGTGAAAAGGGAACAGGGAAAGAGAGGAAGAGAGAGAAAGGCAAAGTAATTGGGACTAAATTGGAGTAAATTATATTCCAAACATATGTCAAAACTCCTAATATTATGTATAACTAAATGATCTAATAAAAAAAAAGTTATGCCAAATGGTAATGGGGGGGGG
>NW_026000229.1:3360048-3415501 GCF_001458135.2 Marmota marmota marmota
GGGGGGGGGGGGGAGAATAACCATGCCTCCTATATCCCTGCTTGTTCATTCTATTTGCACTGTGGCCTGAGGTTATACTTTGTATTTCTATTTTTAAAAAGTTGTTAAGGTATGTTTTATGCTCAAAATATACAGTCTATCTTGGTGAATATTCTGTGTATTCTACTGTTATGGGATGAGTACTTTAATAAATGACTATAAATGTCAGTTTGATCTAGTTGACTAATGAGCAGTTCAACTCTGTCCTTCCTGAGCTTCTCTGCCTACGTTAGCCATCTGTTTTTTGCATGGTCTTCACATGCCAAGAAATATACAAAGGAAATGTGGAAAATTTGAATGGCAAGCATAATTTTATTCAAGATAGCACTGGTTAGCTCCCCAAATTGCTGAGAAATACTTAACAACATTATGTACCAACAACTGGCCCTAGGTGAAGCTGGCTTCATATATTTATTGATATTTTCCATTTTGGAACCTCCTGTCACATAAAAATATAAATACTTTTAGGATTGTCAATTCAAAACAACTTTTTGGGAAGATGGAACGTAAAACTCTATATAAAAATTTCTGTGACCAATATATAGCAGCATCAAGAAAAGAATAAAAGAACTTTAAGAACATTGACTTATTTTTAATATCAATAATTATATTTTCAAAAGATGATATAATTTACATTTAAAAGTATCAATATCATAAATTTATAGCTTATAGTAGGAAATATAAGAGTAAATGGCCTATATACACTTTGCATTATTTATAGACTCTTATATATACACCCTATATACTTTCCAATAATCCAGAGAAAACATTTACAATCCATTTGTTTAGACTGTGAACAACAGTGTTTAAAATGAATCAAAATAAAAAGATTTTCACTTCTTAGCTGCATATGATGTAAATATATCAGTATGAAGATGAAGTCTGAGATCTGTGTTACACTGAGGATGTCTAACTTTGTTCCATGCCAGCCATGAGTGACAGTGCTAGAGATTCCACTGTGGGAAGAAGAAAAATAATGTTAAAAAAAAAAAAAAAAAAGTTTCAATACTTTTAAATGTTTCAATAAGGCTGTAATAAGCTCAAAATTGAAAAGTATTTAAACATGTTCTATTTTAAAATAAACACTTATTTTTTAATGTATAATAAGAATTATTATCTTTATTTATTAAGTATAAATGGGAAAGGTTAGTAAGATTTGTTTCTATTTCAAATCATTTTAATTTTGAAAACAAAATCTAGGCATTTCATTGAAAAAGTACATTTGACTGATATGACATAAAACCCGGAGCCTGCTCAAATCACACTGCCACCTTCTAGCAGAGTGGACGACTACATCATTGTTTCCTCTTACATAACCAAAACATGGTGCTTTTTAAATGTTTAGCTATTCTTTTTTTTTTGGGGGGGGGGAGGTGTGTATCAGGGATTGAACTCAGAGGCACTCGACCACTAAGCCACATCCCTAGCCCTATTTTGTATTTTATTTAGAGAAGGGTTTCACTGAGTTGCTTTGCTCCTTGCCCTTGCTGAGGCTGGCTTTGAACTCACGATCCTCCTGTCTCAGCCTTCCAAGATGCTGGGATTACAGGTGCCACCGTGTCCGGCATGTTTAGCTATTCTTAATAAGTGTATTATAATCTGAATATGCAAAATTTGGAAAGAGTTTAACTCAGCAAATATTCTTTACAAAAAAAGTCAGACAGAGAGATACTACTTAGTTTTTTGTTTCCACAGATTAATACTCTCTCTTTTCTCCACCACCACCACCCCTCAGACCATTCTATATTTTACACCATGGGTTCTGAATTGTCAAGTCCACATTTCCTTCTGAGGAGATGCAGACCTGGAAATTTTAAATTGTTTACAAAAAAATTCAATCTTTTGGAAATGAATAGTTACAAAGTCTACATATGATTACTCTTCCAGTTTCTTTCTTTCAGCTTTAGGAACCTACTGGTATAATAAATGATGTATTAGAAAGCAAAGTCATTAGTCCCAGGGATCTGCATCTGATGTTCATATGCCCCAATGCTATTCTGAGAACAAAATTCAAGGCATGGCACCTTCCAGTTTTGAAAATGGTGAGAAAAGCAAATTCTTCATGAGATCAATAACAAAACAACGATACACAGTTAGATGAAGAAAATATAAAAGTAGTCATATTGTAACATGATGTACTCACAATGGGGAAAAGATCCTCTGCAGACAGCTTTGTTTAAAATGGTTACAAGAAACATGTGACAGTTTTTAAAATCAGACTCCATTTTCTCTATAGATTCCATTCTAGGAAAGAAAATTGAATATATGTAAATGCATAAAGGCTTACAAAACATATAGGTAGGCTACAAAATATCTTTGGCGTAATTTCAAAAGTACATTAATTATTTAAAATTCTAACTTTGAAGATTATAAAACAAAATACAAAATACCCTGTCTTACTTTAAGATAAAATTTTTCAAAGTAGCTCATGAAACCATGCCTTTTCCAGGTAATATTTAGTTCTGGAGCTAGGATGGATTGGGGATATTCCCTTTTCCTTTACATAATTCTGTATTTCTATTTTTTACAAGCATATATTCTCTGTGAAATAAAGAACAAATTCAGGATATAAAACCCTAATATCTGGAATTATTAAAAAGAGACTTAAGCTGGGTGTGATGGTGCACACGCCTGTAATCCTAGTGGCTCAGGAGGCTGAGAGTGGAGGATCACGAGTTTAAAGCCAGCCTCAGCAAAAAGCAAGGTGCTAAGCAACTCAGTGAGACCCTGTCTCTACAAAATACAAAATAGGGCTGGGGATATGGCTCAGTGGTCAAGTGCCCCNAATAAGGAAAAGTAAAAGGAGCGAGAGAGAGAGAGAGAGAGAGAGAGAGAGAGAGAGAGAAACTTAAACTGGGAACTACCTCACAAGAGAGAACCTCACCATCGGTTCCCATGTGCCTTCATCCACCTCTGGCAGGCACTCAGGGGACTAGCCCTGCTTACACATCCTCAGCCCCACCGGTACTTAGATGCAAATCTGAGATATCAAAGCATTTTGTTCATAAATATTTCATAAATGTATACTTTAAAGATTTCCTTTAAAACAGAGCCATACCATTTGCTTAAAAATATTCTATAATATTAAATATCACATAATCAGTGGGTACTTAGGCAAATTTCACCATCTACAAGTTTTCACTTTCCTGCTTTAAGTATAAATCAGGATCAACTAACTTCCATAAACTGATGATTTTTCATATGCTTCTTAAGTCCCCCGACCCCTTGCTTTCTTCTTAGAATTTGTTGAAAAAAAAAAGTTCAAGTTTAGCAAACCATATGCAGCAGTGATTTTCTCCTCTGCCCCACAGTGATGAGGAAAGAAGTTCTGCACTTGGAGAGGGCATTAACAAAGCAAGCAAAGACATCTATTTCAGCAACTCAGTGAGGCTCTAGGTAACTTAGAAAGACACTGTCTCAAAATAAAGAATAAAAACAGATAGGGTGTGACTCAGTGGTAAAGCACCCTGGGTTAAATCCCCAGTACCAAAAAAACAACCCAAAAAATTCCCCCCAAAACAAAGAAGCTTGCCTAAGAACTTGCACATTTCCTCTGAGAAAAACCATATATATTATCAGAGAGCTCAACCCTGGGTGCATTATAGTCTTCTCTTCACTGAGAAGCCAGGGGTACCCACACACTGTCCTTGGGTGTATACATCTTTGCTCTCCTTAAATAAATCTTTGGTGTGCCTTGCTTCTGACATGTTCTGAAATTCTTTTCAGCAGAGAAAGAACCTGCCTGGGCTGAGCTGAGGTCCCATTTTCCTCTTTGGAGAAACCTCCTTGGATGCCTAATTGGTGACATTATCAAATAGGAAGAAGAGCTCCTGAATCCTCAACTTTTCAGCATTTCCCTTGACTGTAGGGAACTTTTCCCTTCTTAAGTGACACGTGTGAATGACAAACATTCTAAAAAGTAAAATACACATCTATTAGCATACAAAATACAACTTTGGACTATAATCTAGCACGGTGTCCAGAATCCACTTTAGAATGATTCAGCAAGTGAGGGGGTGGGGTAGGTGGAGGACAAGATACAGAACTGGTCATCACAAATAAATGGGAGAAGGGGTGATAGGCACCCAAGTCTGTTATGCTGTCCTCTCTACTTCTATATACATTTGAAGGTGTCTGTAAAAAAAATAATAATAATAAAACACAAAACATATAATCTAAGAATATTTGCCAGTCCTAATGAAAAGACCTCAAACTTTTCTTAATGTTTTCTCCCTCATAAAAGAATCACACAATTCTTTGGGAGGCTGAGATAGGAGAATTGCAAGTTCAAAGCCAGCCTCAGCAAAAAGCAAGGTGCTAAGCAACTCAGTGAGACCCTGTCTCTAAATAAAATACAAAATAGGGCTGGGGATGTGGCTCAGTGGCCAAGTGACCCTGAGTTCAATCCCTGGTACCAAAAAAAAAAAAGAATCACACAATTCTTGATGCTGCCTAGTTTAGGTGAACAAATTCGATTTTATTATTTTTTTCTTTTTTTGAAGTATGAGGGATCAAACCCAGAGACTCTAAGATGCTAGATAAGTGCTCTACTACTGACTATACTTCCATCCCTCAAATTTGGTTTTTAAATTCTTCTTAAATATAGCGGTAATTGGTGTGTTGTCAAGATGAAAAAAAATGAAGCCAGTTAGAAGGGAAGCTGAAACAGTCAGAAGACAGACAGTCGCGAGGTGTACACTTACTGCCAAGCCCCCAGGCCGGCCTGCCAACCTTCTGCAAACATGAGAGCCAGGTTCAACACCTTCATGATGGCTTCTTTCACAAAGCTGACCTGGAGATCAAAATCAGGGACAGAACACAGGCTCTGTAACTGTGCTTGGACACTGACACCAACACTTTCACCTAATTTAATTAAATCACAGAAAAAGCTTATCAATGCAGTGACTGCCTTCTATGTATAAGGAGGGCACCAGACTTCAAGCCAGGTCCACTTGGAATGGATCATTTGTTGCACACGATTTAGGAGGTACTGGCAGCACAGTGGAACCAAGAAGGCAAGCTACCACCCTGGGATGGCCATTCAGATCAATGGTTGTGATACTATTCAATTTCATATATTCACATTAAGCCGAATACACAATTGCTCCACAATTGTGACCTAATTTTCTAAATAAATCCAGGTGTAAGGCACAGGGAATGCTGACTATGGTAATACAGTTCTCATGTTGTTCTTAGAAATATAACTTCCAGGGGTAGGTAATGTAACCTCATTTGACCCTGTCCTTCCTAGGAAAAGATTGTGCAGGATAGTAACTTAATAATCACAAAATTGCAAAGCAGATAGAAATTCCCACTTGCCCAGCTTTCCTCCTGCCTCACTGGCCACATGGGTGGTAACATCTCTCATACCTTTTCTCTCAGTAGACATCGATCATGGATGGTTGACAAATATCTATAGTGAATTTTAATCAACTGATCTAAATCCTTGGCTTCCTCAACTTGATGCTGAAACTCCAGCCCTGTGCTATGAAGAATCTTAGAAGAGAAAATAAAAAGCTTAATCAGCATATCTCATCTTTGAGGGCTGTGTGCTGTACACAAAACTTTCTACCAGCCTCTTCTACTTTTCACAAATTCTTCCTTCATAATCACACCCTCCTTTAAAGGATGACTGGATGTGTTGATGTTCTGATCCTGACAGCAGCCTTTAGAACAGACACTTGCACTCAGCACTGAACTTCAGACTAACAGGCTTCCTGTTGCGAAAGAGCAAATTCATCAAATCAACAAGCAAATGCATTGATTAAAAAAAAAAAAAAAAAAAAAAAAACTATCAGGAAAATTGTAATAAATATAAGCATCGTTTTTGTAATTGAAAACTTAAATTCCTATTTAACACTTTTAATAATTAAGGGCCTAACTTAACGCCAGCCTGGTGACAGGATGGGGAGGCACAGAGCACTCAGTTCGTCTTTCATGCTCAAAGCACAGGCTTCAAAGGGTCACTTCATTTAATAAGAAAGGTTCAGCATTTATGTACCAGAATAGTTATAAACAAAGGGATGGTTTTTTTTTTTTGAAGCAAACTTCAAATGCCAAGGAAGTTTTGGCCTCTAATAATAACTGCTACAGTTCAAATATTGGAACTTCTCTTTCAGAACTTCCTCTGGAACCAGTTTTAAGATGTGTAAGAAAAGTAGTTTCATTTACTGTTTTAGTGAGTTACTTCTTGTTTCTGAGAAAAAAGTATTTAAGCTGGTGGCACTTTCCCTGCCCTGAGGATTTGGACCGATACTAAATATTGAATCAATTTTCCAGGGACAGCAATCATCACTGATGAAATTTAGTGTACAATGTAGCATGTTCTGAAGGAATTCAGAAAGAGGAGCTCCAAGTGTGCCTGTGCTAAAGGGCCGGAAACAAGAGGGGTTGCAGTCTCTGGACACAAGTGCTAGTAAATTAAAAAACATCATTTCCTCCCGCTGATATCTTATTCTGTGATTAAATTTTGTATATGTCCCATTTTCACAAGTTACAAGTATTTGGGGACTCCTTTGTATTGCCAAAATTTTATAGGTTGTGCTCTATAAACAAATAAATACATAAAGTGACAGAACTGAGGCAGATGGCAGATACCAACCCTGGTCATGATGTAGTTGTGTAAACTGTTCACAAAGTGCATGAGTTTCACTCTTAAGAGGAACATGCGATGGATCTGCTGTCCTACTGGTGCCTTTTGTGATCCAAACTGAGCAACTGCGTCTTGCTCACTCAACAGGCCTTCTTTAAGTTGTGATTTTTCAGTAGTATTTGCAAGTTCTGTAAAAGATTGAACGAGCACAATAGGTGAAAAGCACATTGGCTCAAACCCCACCACACTCTTACATAGAGAGAATTCTGGGGTACGAGGCATAGGCATTGCTGGAGCACCATGACAGGGACACACTAGGACCCAACTTCGGTGCCTTTAGAAGACGAAATGTCAAGAGTTCCCTGTATCATTTGTTACCACTGTCACATGAAACATGTAAAAGTCCCATTAACTTGTCATTTGGCACTTTTGCATACTCTAAAAAGAATATTTATTTGGGCTAAATTCCTACTTTGTTATTGAATTTCAGATAAACCCTATGTACAACTTCTTGATATTTCTTTTCTTTTTTACCCTCCCTCCCTCCCTCCCTCCCTCTCTGTTTTTCTTCAGTACTGGGTTTTGAACCCATGAACACTTAACCACTGAGCTACATTCCCAGTCCATTTTATTTATTTGAGATAGGATCTCCCTAAGTTGCTGAGTATCTTGCTAAGTTACCCAGGCTGGTCTCGAACTTTGAATTCTCCTACCTCCCAAGTTGCTTTAATTACAGGTACATGCCAGTGCACCCAACTTGATATTTCATTCAGCTATTTTAGGCCCATTAAACTGATGCTATAAATACACATTAGGTTGGTGTCTGTTTACACATTTTAAAAAATCATCAAAAAATACCAATCTTTTTCTTCAGGACTAAAATTGAATTGCAGTTTATCTGTTATAAACAAATCTTGGGGCTAGGGATAGAGCTCAATTGGTAGAGTGCTTGCCTTACATGCACAACACCCTGGGTTCAATTCCCAGCACCACACATAAACAAACAAATAAATAAATAATCTTACCACCAAATAGTAAAACATCCAGACTATATTTTGCCCATTTTATTTGCAATAGGAGAAGGAACACCTGATTATAAATTTTTTGACATTCCAAACTTATAACAATGTCTACAGGCCATGGGACCTATGAAAACAAATACAGAATGAGAAAAGAAAGGAACCTATGTTTACATTTTTAGTTTTAATAGAAAACAATGTTTGTAAAAGGAATACCCACACTCACCTTGTAACTCAGGGTCAGACCATCTAAAGTATGAACAGGTAGTTTCTTCTTAGCTGTGTCAACATTTTCAAAAGATATAGATAGTCTAAACAAAAAATTTCAGGTTTAGTTTGTGACAATATTATGTTCACATAAAAAATGATCTTTTCAAAAACAATTAGCATTTCAGCATTTATTTATGTAACGTTTAACAGAGATTTGCATTTCATAAAATTCAATTATGCTAACAAATTCATTCTCTAGCATGTATTCGAGAACAGAATTTAGTTTTAGAAATAAGGAAGAGGAGTAAAGATTTTAAACAAAGGGCTAGTTATAAAAGAGATACTTAACAATGATAATAAATTAATTAGAAAAAAAAGACAAAGTTGGAGAATAGGCTCGGAGCTTAATTCTGGTAAAAGTCAGGCACAGGCTAAGAAAATATACTCCTCTGCTCAGGGGTGGGGGAGAGAACAGAAGAGCAGCCTCCTCAGTGAGCTAGGCATGCATCGAGTACAGAGGTTTCCAGAGCCAGAGTGAAAGAATGCCATCTGCTTCTGCAGCAAGGTGCCGCACACTGCTTCATCCATGTGTTCCTGAGAAGGGTCTAAATAGAATTCCCACAAGAAAGCAAGCCAGTAACACAGAATTTGGGAATGTTCTGGCGCCAGGCAATACTCTGGCCCATGTCTTTATTTCATGTGATTCTCTCAGAACAGTCCTGATAGCCCATTTCTCCTTCCTCCAGGGACTCCCTGCCCAATGCAGACTGGCAGTCACTTTCATGGTACAGGGGAGACAGCGCTTCACCAAGCAAGCATATCACTGCCAGGCCACAGATGGAAGAGAGGGAAATAGCACTTGGGGAAGCCAGAAATACTTCCAAATCCCTGAAATGTGAACTATGGTAGGAGAAAGCATATGATGTGCATGTATGTATATAAGATATGAGGTTCAGAAAATAGAACCAGACAAAAAAGGCTCTATTCCTTGAGAGATGAAGCTTGGCCCACCTGTTGGGGAAACTTAGAAGGGGCCTGAGCATGAGTGTAGAAGTCACTTGTGAGGGTGAAGAGCTTTGTGTTAGAAGGGAGTGAGGCCAAGAATCAGAAGAGCTCTAAGCCATCCCTGAGAGGCGTGTGCCACTGTGCCCAACTATGATATTCTTTTTTTTTTTTTTTAAGAGAGAGTGAGAGAATTTTAATATTTATTTTTTTTAGCTTTTGGCAGACACAACATCTTTGTTTGTATGTGGAGCTGAGGATCGAACCCGGGCCGCACACATGCCAGGCGAGCGCGCTACCGCTTGAGCCACATCCCCAGCCCCTATGATATTCTTATATGTAAAATAATTAGTAAAACTCATGGGGCTAATGCCTAATACATGTAAAAACTCACATGGCCCATGATTTACTTTACACTACTTAACATAAAAGGTGCCTCACATATTTTACCGTGAACTATCTTCAGGATAACGCTGTCCTACTGCTTCTTGGAGTTGGACATTAAGAAAAGAAACATTCTGCCAGGTTTCCTTTTCTCTTATTTTATCAAAAATTGATGTGTAGAAGTCATACATGGTATCTCCACCCTCCATTAAGAAAAAGTTTCTCATGGCCTGCAAGTACTCAACCAATCTGAATGGAGAGAAGATAGGGACAGAAAGATCTTTTAAGTTTATAAGGCAGGATTCTAGATCAATTCCAGATTTGGTACACCACCACCTTTATGAAATAGATTTACATTCTTCATTTATTAAAATTAGAAATATTAAAGACTTTTTTCAATAATAAAATAGTATAATAACTAGAAAGAAATACCTTTCTATAACATTATAGAAAATTAGGCAAAGTCACAAATATGAAACGAAATGAACAAAAACCAATCCAAATGCTATCATCCATTGTGAATTTCTTTATTTTGGTACTGGGATTGAACCCAAGGGCCCTTTACCACTGAGCTACATATATACCTAGCTCTTTTTTTTTTTTTCCTTTTTTTAATTTTTAAATTTTGAGAAAGAGTCTCACTAAATTGCTAAGACTAGCCTTGAACTTGCAATCCTCCTGCCTCAGCTTCCCAAGTCACTGGGATTAACAGCGTGTGCCACCATGTCTCCATGGTGAATTTCTGCTGTTAATACATGGGAGTATTTTACTCCAGTCTTTTCTCCAATGATTTTTAAAACATCTAATTTTTATCATATGTATCCTGCCTTTTAAGCTATAAGGACAGTTTATGTTATTTAAAACTCTATATTGACATAATTTTTATGAAGTTTATGAAGTTTACACATGTTCTTTACATGTGTACACTAGTCCTTTATACACGTCCTTTACAGTTTACACTAGTCCTTGACCATAGTTAAAAGAACTAGTCATCTATTACCAAGTAGTTTCATGTTTTTCATCCTAATAGCCAATTTTGTGATGAGCATTTTTGTATAAGTTCTTTGGGACACATTCTCAGAAGTAAATAACTGAATTTCACAACACAGATAAGAATATATTGATGGCTAACTGATCCCAACTGGATGTGTGCTTACTACATGTCCATTTCCTACTCTAATGAAAACTAACTTGAAAACAGATTTTTAAATAATTTTATATGAGGCCCTGGGCTGGATTCCTAGCACTGAGCATCCCTCAGAAAAACCAAACCAAAACAACCCAACTGTTCTTAAAAGGACAATAAACTACTATTTCCAAAACCAACTTACTCCTGGTTACCTGTAATCTTTTTTTAAGGTTTGCATGAGATTTCCACAACAAGCTAGGTACTGCTTATCAATATGAGGATAGAGGCAAGATCTCAATGTTAATTCAAAAGTCTGGCAAGTTACAGATTCTGATGATCTATCCACACATATGTCACCACCAGCAAACTTCTCGTGAAAGTCACTCTGCTCCAAATACAACCTTGAAAATAAAAATGTGAGGCTTCAATTTTCATGCGCTATTGTCAACAGAATTCTCTTAAAACCTAGAGTCCTACTTTTACCTTTTGTCTTAAGATTAGCGAATTTTACAGGAAGAAAACCCTTTCTCCCCAAAACATCCTTTCAGAGTTGCTGCCACCTTTAAGGTCAGGTTCTGGGGTTGGTCCTTCCATTAGGGCTGCATGCAGCAAATACTGGTCATCAGACAGTGTGACACCATGTGGACATTAATGGCTTATTCCATTGAGCTAAGTGCCTAAAAGCATCTTAAGCCCAAGACACATTTTATGCACAGGAAGACCCTGACTCAGTGTGTGTCCAATGTCTGCCCAGAATTCAGGAGCATATCTGGGTAAGCCATAGCACTTTTGGGGGCCTAAGAGTATAGAGACACCAGCAAGGCCAAATCTGTAAACTTTTGCACACAATGAGAAGGACCAATTATATATCTTACATAGGTAAAGGCATATTTTCTTGCATTCTGTTCATTAGGAAGGAGAGGCTACAAGGGTTTTTGTTTTTAATTCTGGAAAGCCCTACCTGGCAGAAATAAACAGTTACTAAATATTGTACAGATGTTGCCATTTCAACCACTGAAAATCTTGCAGGTGTGTATCACCTTGCAAAGTTAATGGCCAGCAGTGGGTCATGAATGTCATCCAGTTCAAGATGCCTTTCAGCTATGGACTGCATCTTAATTAGGTTCTCTTTGGTTGCCTGTTGATCAGTAAGGACCTGTGGAGTGGAATCTTCTCCACGTCGAAGACGTGACTGTACAGATTCCAGAAAGAGGGTGTATAAGCTTTTTCTGTCTGCGTCTGAAATATGAAGAAATACGTAAGGTAAATCATATTCTCATAAATACTATCAACAAATATGGAAGACTTTCATCTTAATAAAGCTTGGTATTTTCCTTTGGTTTATGAAGGACTATCCCTATTTCTTTTACCCTTGTAGTACAGCAAAACTAAACATATTATATCCTGTTAAACAACTGAAAAGCTCATGGTTAAATATCACACATACAAGCTGATTTTATTCTGAACAAAGTTAATATCTGAAGCAGGATGCTTGAAAGGTAAGTTACTACCATACTGTATAATGCTACAATAAGACTTGTAGGAATCAAATTTCACTGGAAAAAACCCTACCAACACTGGCCCTGGATAGCTCTTAATAGCTTACTGTTCAATTAAAAAAGAAATACTGTGCAATGTAAAAATATTATTTAAAGTAGATATGATAAACTGAAATAATATAATAATACGGAGGTGATTTATAAGCTAAATACATCTGGTCACATCTGACTTTTAAGCCTTTTTAGTCAGCTGATAAATATTTAAGTAAATTACTTAAATTGTATTAAAAAAACACAAAAATCATATAAAGATTTTCTCAAACTCTATAATCAGGTCTGAACTGCTCACTGGAAAATTCCTCTCTGCCAGAGGCCATGGTGCACAAGAGTTAAACACTGCACTGAACCAAGAAATGTGAGAAAATTATATTTTTAAAGAACTAGGTCTAAGGAATTGAGAGTGAGGAATTTATTATTACTGTCTTTCTAAACAAAATGCTAAAAGTTCCCAATGAGGACAATCAGTTTTTCAATCAAGAGTACCATGATTATTCATTCAATCATGGTGTAAATTCCATTAAAATAAAAAGCTCCAGTGATTTTCAAACTACGAAATAGTAGGACTCTCAGGGTGACAGGAGTGACTGGGGAGCAATGGACCGGATGCTGAGGAGGACGGTGAGGTAGAGATGGGCTACCTCTGGCTGCCACCTGGCTCGCAGTGCTCTCCGCACACCTCAGGTTCTTCAACAGCTGCATTGACTTGCCGGCCATTATGATTTGCTTGAGGACAGGCTTGAGGAAGGACACCATGGTGTGCTGCCTGCTGGAGGGACCCTGGTCACTGCCAGAACTTGCGCTAGCATTGTCATTCATTTTTTCTTCATTCTCTGTCTTTTCCGATACACTATATAATGTGTAAGTTGCATACCAGAAGTCTCTGTGATTTACTGGAACATTTTTGTTCCTAAGGAGATTCAAACAAATTTTAAACTGTAACTCACTCATTGCCTTAGAAGAAAAATCAGAATCCAATTTTCACAAAAATTCTCCTATGAGCTGATGAAACAGGACTTAGCACAGATATAAAATTAGGTGTAAGATTTATATCTATGCTAAGATATATAAAGATATATGTATCTAATATACATAAGATATATATCTTTATATATCTTAGCATAGATATAAATCTTACTAAGATTCAGCTGAAGCAAGGCTGGTTCCTCCAAAGAGAACATTGTGCAAACTGTTACCTTCTAGGCTCCAGGACTTAAAGGTGCCTTTCCTGGGGTGTTCAATGGATAGCTATCAATAGAAATCACAATCTAACCAGGCTGCATAACTGAAAACTATTCAGAGTACAGCTGTCACCTGCAGTTTATAAAATTTTGCCAGAAAAATAAGTTTATGGAAGGGGAATCATTATAAATGGATTAATATTTTCCTTACTTGTTATATTAACAAGCTAAAGGATAAGAATTTAGTTGCTTATTCTGAGAAATAAATATATTAGAGGCATATCCTATAATTAAAAAAAAAATTTTTTTAGATGTTCATGAACCTTTATTTTATTCATTTATTTATTTGTGGTTCTGAGAATTGAACCCAGTGCCTCACACATGCTAAGCAAGTGCTCTACCACTGAGCCACCAACCAGCCCCTCATATCATTTATCTTACTGATAATTTATAATGGGAATAGTTAGAACCATTTCATATCATCTAACTTCATTTTATGGGATGCAGTGTACATTTTAAAATTATTCTAAAATAAATTGCTATGAAAAGCTGTGAGTGACATATAACTTGACAAAATTTTTTTTAATTGGCTGGTATTTTACATCTTCTATAGATCAAATAGAACATAACTATGCTATGATGGCAACACAGCTCTGTCATTCAAACTGCACTCTCAGTACCATGTGAAGCTTGGAGCATTCAATTTTGACATGGAAACAAACAAGTGAAGCCAACACCTAACATCCCCCGTGCTGCTGGCTGGCTGCACCTCTGTATGATGAACTCCCTGGCGCCGTCCCACAGGTGCCCATGCACAATCCACTCATCCACAGTCTGCAGGTATGGCCGCACTGTTTCCACCCAGAGAGAGAATAGGAGGGAGACCTACGGAGCAGAATGTGCACAGTCAGTGCTCTCAGCTCTTGCTACTAGGGTGAGATGAGGCCTAAACATTTCCAAAATGCCTTTAAAAAAGTGTCTGGACTTCTCTACTTTTCAAAAAATATTTTATTTGTTGATGGACCTTTGTTTATATGCAGTGCTGAGAATCGAACCCAGTGCCTCACACATGCTAGGCAAATGCTCTACCACTGAGCCGCAACCCCAGCCCTTAACTGTTTTTAAATGTACTTAAGTGATTTCCAGAACTAGTTCATGATGTAACACTGAAACTCTGCACCCATTAAACAAGTCCCCATTCTCCCTCCCCAGCCCCCAGTAGTCACCATTCTACTATCTCTATCAATGTTACTACTTTAGATGCCTCCTATCATAAAGGTGTGTTTTTTATGTAAAAAAGAGTTAATACAAGTATCTACAAGAGGCTTTGTCCTTGCCTCATTCTTCTGGAGATCTTGGCAACTAGAACTAAAAAGGTAGTTTCCTACAGTCTTGAATTTGGAAGCTAACTTTAAAACTCTAAGCAACTGTCTGACACATCATGATATAAACATCACTTAATAAATAACTGCAACAATTATATACCACTCCTTCACCATGCACTGTACACCAAGTAGAGGTTCCACTTACAGTTTGCTCAGAGGCTTCTCCAACATTGTCATATTCAAGAATGGCCTTGTACAGGGTATTGAGCAGGTGAGATGCCCGGACAACATTCCGAGTGTCAGGGGGAACTTCTGCTACTCCAGTACTAAACACTTTGTGCAAAACCTTGAGCTGAGCCAATCGAGGTGAGAGCTTGTCCACTACTATTGCAAGAGTTATGGTGGTATCTGCAAGCATCAATAAAGTCAAATTCAACAGCAAGGAAAAACATCTGGGTCCAAAATATGATATAATTGCTAACAATGCTAAGCCACTTCTTTGGCTTATGAAAAGGCATGGCCAAACAGGTTTTAATTTCACATCACAAGAAGTCAATTTCCCTCAGGAAAAAATAACCCCTGAAGTCAAGGAGAAAGACAAATCAGCAGAAAAATAATATATCATGAAATCTACAGTTCACAGAAAGGGAAAAAACAGTGATTCTTAAACATATGGAAAGAGACTCAACCTCACTTATAATGAAAGAATGTGGATTAAAACTACATATATGGATAAAACAAGAATAGACTCCTTTATGTGGTCTACCATTTTAATGAGGGGGCAGGGGAGGCTGTGACTATAAAGGAGTGGCACAGCTTGAGCAAATTCCCATGTGGTAGGCCCAATTCCTTGTCCTGGATATGGAAGTGGGTGTATGGATTTAAGAGATAAAATGGCAAGATCACAAAGATACTATGCCCCACTACCCCAAGTATGTAATGCTGGTGACCCCATACAGACTGGGTACTGTGTTATACCATATAACTTTCCCAATTTTGATCCTACACTGTAATTATATAAAGTTTCACCACTGGGGGAAGAAGGGTGATGGGCACATGAGAACTCTGTATACCACTCTTTTCAGTAGTTGAAAATAGAAGGAATTAAAAGAAAGAAAGAAAAACCAAAAAACTACACCGATGACTATTTAATCCTTGTCATATTGGTGAAGACCAAAAAGTGTGATAACACACTGTTGTTGAGAGATTGAGGAAAGAGGTAGTTTATATATGTTGCTAGCAAGAGCAGAAATGTACTAATCTATACCTCACTGGAGAGCAAGGTGAAAAAAATCCAGTAAAATCGCACATGCCATCAGATACTCTTTGATTCAGCAATTAAATTTTTAAGACTCTACCCCACAGATAATATGCTCTGTGAGTCTGATTACTAAAATGTGTAAGCGGTTATCATGCAGCTGGGAAGGTAAGAGCAAAAGAGTAGAAAAAATCTAAATGTCCATCAAGGGGGGCTAAGACTATGAGATAGCCATACAATGATATACCAATTTATAAAAAGGAACTAGGAGGTTCTCACATACTTTTATGGTATAATCCTCAAAATTTAAGTCAGAAAACAACTTGAAGAGAGTAGTGTACTGACTACGAGGTATTTGTTTATGTCTGCACTACTTGCGCATGTCTCAACTGCTCTGGAAGGGTACATGAGAAGGCTGAGGATCTGGTATCTCTTCGGAAGGGAATTGATTGGCTGGGGAACTGAACAGGCAAAACAATTTCACTTTAAATCCTTCTACACTTTTTGAATTTTTAGGAATATGAAAGGCTTAAAACTATAAATTCAAAAATAACTTAAAAATTGAATGCATGAGAATTACTTATTTGCCACGTAACTTTCAAACCTTATACTATTAAATAACTTAAATGGCATTTCAAATAAGAGTTATGTATCTCATGAATTAAAGGATATTTAAATACCATTATTGATGATGGACTTCTCAATTTCTGTAAGTTCCTTTTTGAAGCTAATAAAATATTTGTACAGGGCCCACATGAAAGCCTGGTAGGTTCTAAAGGGAGCTTCAGTTGACTTTTTAGGAATGGAACCACTTCCAGGTAATGGGCTTTCGGAGCTGTGTCCCATGACTTCATCAATGAATTCCTGGAGTCGAAATACAACCTGGCCATATGCTGCAATTTGTTCCAGCACAGATCGTAAACAGCTCTATCACAGAAACAAACCCCAATTATATAAAGTCAGACTTCCATAAACATTCAAATTCATTGCCCCCTAATTGTAAAATATTGTTTTTGTGACTGCTTTAAACACCATGTTTAGCAGAAAACAAAGCAGTACAATGATGAACATCTAGTTTTATATTTAAGAGAAACAATGAGCATAAATTTCTATGCAATACAGAATTGTGGCTTATACTTTTTAGCCACCATCCCTTTGCCTCAGACTCCTGAGCTGCTAGAATTCCAGGCATGTGCCACTGTGCCTGTACTTATACTTTTTAAAAATACATATAAACTATAAGTAAAACAACTGCAGTTTGTCGAATTCCCAATACAGAATAAAAGGGGAAAAAATAAACACAATGCAAATCGAAATAAAATGTCAGAAACAATATTAAAGAATGGTCTATGTACTGTAAAGATACACAACTTAATTTTGCTTTATGAATCTTAACTATATTTAACAGTTAATTCCAACACTGTGAAATGTTCTGAAGTTATACTGCCACCGTGTATATAAATCCCATTATTTAGCTTAATTTTTTAAAATATTTTTTTTAGTTGTAGATGGACAATACCTTTGTTTATATATTTTTATGTGGTACTGAGGGTCAAACTCAGTGCCTCACATGTATGAGGCAAGTTCTCTACTGTTGAGCTACAACACCAGCTTCTAGCTGAATTCTTAAATTAAAATAAATACAAATAACTTACGTGTGTCAAATGAGTTACTATAATATTGTTTCTCACAGTTACCTTCCCATCTATCAACTGAAATATAAAGAGTTTTTTTACCCCTGAAAGTAACCTGAAATGAAATAAAAGACATATGTTAAGTCTAGAAAAATATCTATTATAGAAATTTTTAATTAAAGATTCAGAACTAGGGGACAAAAAAGGTCAGATGATAAGAAAATGAAAAACATCAATCTTTGATTACCTTAAGACTCAAGATATCTCAACATCATCTTAGGGAGAAGTCTGAAACAGTGTTATCAAAGCACCTTTCCCATATATTTGATGACCCAGAGACCATCCCAGGCCTGAAACTGTCAGTCTCACACATTTCGGCAGGAGCACCAAGATTGGGCACTCAGCCATAACAGCACTACAAGCCTAAGATTCCCGGCCACGGGATTTGGTACAGGCAATTCTCATCAATACACTGCCCAGTAAAAGGAGTCAACAACAAACTTTGCTTTGAGCTCAAACAGTTTAAAAAAAATGATGTCCTAATTCAATAAAATCGTATACTAAACTACTTAAAATGGAAAAGAAGCAAATGTCAACATCTCCAATTTCCAGAGTCAAATCCAAAGTCTGAACTTCATCTCTAACGGCCCGTTTCTAGTTTGCATGTGGAAAACTTATGAGCACTTTCCTTTACAAAAAGTTTTGCTTCTCACTAATAAATTAAGAAATTATTACCAAATAGTTAAGAAATCTTACCATAGAGTTTCCCGAATAACCTGTGTCTCAGTAACAGAAACTCTATCATCTGGAACATACAATGGATCACTACTGTACAAATGTTGATCCCTAGTAGAGAGCAAACATAAATGTCAACTGTTAAGTTTCTAACTTGGTAAAGTTACTTACCTCAATGAACACAAGCAAGTTTGTGCTACCTCAGCCAGTAATCAATCAGCAAATAAAATGATAAATGCCCTCCATATTCATTTTACACACTGAAATACTCTCAGAGAAGCATTTTCAGGGTGTTTCCAACTATTATGTTTATTGCTGATTTAGGCAAATGTTTACGACTATGCAATGTGTCTTCTGTAAAACAGTAAATGTACTTTTGTTTTAAATCGTTATTTAAAAATTGTTCAATTAGAATTGTCTTAAAACAACAACTAACAAGCTTAGATTTCAGGTAAGTAGTTGATTTAAATCACAAATCAAAGCCAAATGTCTAAACATCAAATTTTATTCTTTCATTACATTAAATGAAAAGTTTAACTTCTTACCATACAGCAGCTAAATTGGAGTGTAAATGCAAACTATGTGGAATTCGTGAGGGTCTGGCTGTCCAGTACTGATGGACCACATGCTGTTCTAACCAGCTCCGGCCATCTGGCTCATCTGTTGGAAAGAAATGTAATAAGTATAGGTTATAAAAGTTAACATAATAATACTTGGTCGTGATATTTGGACTTACAACTCTATTCCAGAACACACCTGAAAATGGCTCTTTAACATGACATATTTAAAACCACATACACAGAACACATACATAATATTTAATTAAATCCCATTGGCTAGAAAGTAAAAAACATTTGCTCAATTTTAAAATGACTCCATGAATAAAATGATAAATGATAAAATCAAATAGTCCAATAACCATTAAAGAAACTGAAATGGTAACAGAAAACTTTTCCAAACATCCCCAAAGTCTTAAGACTTGTACTAAATTCCAAAGATTAGATAATCTCTATTTTACACAAGTTGTTCCAGAAAAGAGAATAAGGGAAAGTTATGAGGCTAATATAAGTATGATGGTAAACCAGGTAAAAATATGATAAATAATTCATGAAAGAGAAAAGATAGAAGCACTAAGCAACTCAGTGAGACCCTGTCTCTAAATAAAATGCAAAAAAGGGCTGGGGATGTGGCTCACTGGAGTGTCTCTGAGTTTAATCCCCAGTACGGGGGAAAAAAAAAAACATTGAAAAATACCTAAAAAACCTAATAAGGTATTAAAAAAAAAACCCAATCAAAGAAGTTTAGCTTAGGAATTCAAAGATGATTCAATATCCGACAATTTATTAACATAGTAATAGGGTAAAAAAGAAAAATTATAAAATTGCCTCAGGAAAAGAACAGCATATGATAAAATTCAATATTTATTTGTGATTAAAGACTTATTTAAAAAAAGAAATATAAGATAAATTGCTGTAATCTGATAAAGGCCACATACTCAAGCTGATACCAGAAAACCATCACCATCATGAAGGAGTTTCATGTTAACAGATGACTGACTAAAAGATACCTGCAATGTCTAAAACCTGGGAATTAATATCAATATCTGCCAAGATCTCTGGTGGCTGGGGAGAGCATAAAGGATACGATGTCCAAAAGAAAAGCAAGTAAATGATATCAAAGGGCAAGCAATTCATAGAAGGGCAAGTCCCAGACACCAAAAAATAACAAGAGCTGTCCCTAAATCACTAGTAGTCAGACTCATGCAGATGAAAACAATTCCCAAGTCCCAAGTATGGATCTTATCAAGTATTGATAAGATTATAAGAGAAGAAACTTGTATCCCAGCCAAATTCTCACAAAGGTCAAGGACAGGCAGAGAACTTGGGATTGCAGAGGAACTCAGGGCCTATCATCAAGGGAACAAGTGACAGAAATATGGTAGCTGCAGACTGGAATACTACTCAGCAGGCAGAAACAAACATGGACAGGTTTTAAAACAAAGTTGAATAAAAAGATCAACAGAAGAAAATTTACACATAATCTAATACCTGTTATGTAATTTTTAAAAAATATATTACTTTTTAGTTGTAGTTGGACACAATACCTTTATTTTATTTACTTATTTTTTATGTGGTGCTGAGGATCGAACCCAGGGGCTCACACATGTTAGGCGAGCAGCTAGGCAAGCACTCCACCCCAGCAGCCCCAGTTATGTAATTTAAATGTATTACACACACACACACACACACACACACACACTAGTACATGTGTTTCACAAGAACTCATTAATAAGAAGACAGATAGCAAATACATTAGAATAGTATCTATAACTGGGTTGGCAGAGAAAGGGAAATAAGAGAATCAGAAACAAAACAAAACAGAAGAAAAGGAAATAAAGTAAAAAGCCCTAAAATAGACTAGAGATGATAATGTGCTCTGAACTAAGTGACTCTCTTCTCTGGAGGTCCAACTCAAAAGTCAAAAGTCAAAAAAAAAGGAGGTATAAGCAGAAAATCAAGAGACCTGGAGTCAGCTTTAAATACTCTGTGCCTATCTGGCAAGATCCAAGTGCAGAGGACAGGGTCTGGCTGCTGGTATCGGACTCACAGTTTGCAGCTATGGGAAAACCATTCTTTGTTTCCTCATCTCCAAAAAGAAACAAAGAAATAGATGATCTAATCTCTAAAGTTGCTTCTGGCTCTTTCTAGACTCTATCAGTTCAGAGTTCCTCACAAAAAGACTGAAAAAGTTGGCATTTAAAAAGTAAATAGTACAGCTCTACTTATTTAAACACTAATATCAGCAAATTCAAAAATAAATAAATAAATAGGAACATTTAGAACTAATAAAGTTATCAGAACTGTTTAAAAAAACGCAGGGCTGGGGCTATAGCTCAGTGGTAGAGCGCTTGCCTTGCACATGTGAGGCACTGCATTCTAAAAAAAAGCCTGCATTCTAAATCCCTTTTCAATATTAATTCTATAGTGCTACCAGTATTACTGCTTTTTATTTTTTAAGTGGTGCTGAGGAGCAAAACCAAGACATTGCTATAGTGCTACATTTTAGGCACTGTATAAACAAGTCTACTAATGGTTTAAGATTTATTTTTTAAGTAGGGGCAGACCTTACCAATATCCCAGAAAACACCAGGAGCCAATGAATGACATACAATACCTTTCCAACTGACTCGGGGCCCCAGATTTCTATTTTGATCTAGTTCTTCTAATGGGGTCCTGTCCACCTGGATCCCAGAGTCCTCCCTGCTTAAGGGCTGTTGAGCATCCTCTTCTTCACTGTCGTCAGACCAATTCTGATTTAAAAAGGAAATACACATTTCAAAGAGAGTACAACAATTAGAGCTATTTACTTTAAAAATTAAGAGGATTTCACAAGAAAAACAAAAATTAGAAGGATTTCACAAGAAAAAAACTGAGCAACACGGACAGAAAAGCAAAAAACCAAATGAAACTTTTCCCTAAATTTTGTAAGTGCTGCGGATTAAGTGGCACACACCTATAAACCCATCAGCTTAGGAGGCTGAGGCAGGAGAATTGCGAGTTCAAGGCGAGACTCAGCACTTTAGCGAGGTCCTAAGCAACTCAGTGAGACCCAGTGTCTAAATAAAATATAAAAAAAGGCTGAAGACGTGGCTCAGTGCCTGGGTTCAATCCCTGATACAAAACAAACAAACAAAAAACCTTTAAGTGCCTATTTTAAGAACAGAATGATTTTGGATGGCAAAAAATCCAAGATCACTACTGTTTAAGGGATAGTTGAGTTTACCCCACTCAGCTTCCCAGTACAGAATCTTAACTAGTCTTCCATAATAAACTTCTACCCAGTGCAGAGTGTTCCTGTTTCAGCTAGGATGCTTCAGGGCAGAACGATCCACCAAAATCATCTATATCACCTAGGCATGTATTTACATTTTCAATAGCAAAACCAATGCCACTTACTGGTGTGTCCACATTTGGACCAAGGTCAATTTCTTCACCTTCCATCAAGTATTTTCCCCAGTCAAAATCATCTTTCTTTTCTGAAATACAACAGAAGAATCTCTTCAGCTTTATCATAAATATCTGGGAAAAAACCATAAAAGTGCAGGAAAAAAGTCTAAACAAACCTCAAAATAAAACACACTCAGGAAACAAAACTTCAAAACTTTGAAACAAACTAATGCTCTAATACATTTTACATTTTAATTAACTCATTCTCAAAAGTGAATTTCTCTTTATGGAACAAAGGTAGTTTAACGTACAAAGTCAGAACTTGTATTTTAAGTGAAAATTTGCAATGGCATCCAAAGCAACAGAAATAGTTTCAGATTTTTACGACTTTTAATAAAATCTCAATGTCTAAGTAATTAAGCAATAAAATCAGTTTCTCTTTTATTTCTTATGTTAAACTATCTGGTAACATACCCACTTCTTTCTCTCTTGGTGTTTCCACATAATTGCTGTTTGAAGGAGAATCAGACAGACACAGAAGGAGTGACAGTATGGAATAATGTGCATCTGTCTTTAAAACAAAAAATGCAGAACATGAATCAATGAGGTTGGTAAGTGCTTTCTAAACTAGATTGAGTAATGAAAGATAACCCCATGATAGCTATGTCCCCAATTTTTTTCTGGTCTTAGAAAACAAGTTATACCTAAATAAATCCTAACCTCTATACATCTTTCATAACTCAAATGATTACACATAAGGAACTTCAAAGCCATCTAAGGTTCTATACAGCTAACAAGTATAAAACACCTGAATTGATGATAGTCTTTACTCCTAGAACAACCGTAGTGTCTTTAGAGTGTGGTCAAAAATGGATTTTACTCTTTTGGCAATATGCATCATGAAGCTTAAAACATATCCAGTAGTTTTAACATATATGTGATATATTTTATTTAACCAGTGTCCTATTAATAACATTCAGATTTTTTCCCAATCTTTTGCTATCCCTAACTTAGGTTGCTTCATAATTATGAGTTTATCTATATCACAAATTCCTAAAAAATGAAACATTTAGCCAAAGAATATTTGCATTTGAAATTTTAAGGAATGCCAAAATAATCCCCATGAAAATTATTCATATTTGCATTTGGTATAAATAGTGCATGTATAATTGCAAAGAATATAAAATTAAAGATTTCCCATGCCAATTATTAATCAGATAAGTGAAAAATATTACCTCAGTGTTGCTTTAGTTTGCATTTGTTTTATAAACTTAAAAGTCATTTCATTTTGCTTTACTGGAAACCAATTTATGCTGTGCCTAAGAATTTTCAAGTCTCAATACTTTTTACTTATAATTTACAATGATTCTCATACATCATTCTATTTATTTTATGAAAAGTACTGTCTTTGTATGCTGGCCTTTTTGTGAAGAGCTAAACATGAAAAAGCAAATTTTTTCTTTGTTCAAGTTTTTATCTGATTGTCAGTCTTTCCTTATTTACAAGACTGATTTCTAGATTGAGCTATTAGCTGGGCAGAAAACAGTGAACTCAGCAGGCCTGAGTTATTGAAGCCTTGTACATTCCCTAAAAGGTCTTATTTCATGAATGGCCCTTGCCTGGTTTCTGTTGACCAAGCTCTTAAAATGTTAGAACTAATTAGAGTGTTGTAAATGTCAGGTATTGAACCATGCTATACCAATTTTCTAGATAGTTCATGCAAATAATGTGATTTATGAGGAACATCTGCTTTCTTTGGGGAATGTGGAACTTCGACAATTTCAGTCACACAGGCATTACATGCTCAGATGAGTCCCCATCCCTCCTGGAAATCCCTAGAATCTGGGCTCAGGTAGCCAACACTGGGCACTTGACATGGCATGTAAGGAGAAAATGTGCAATCATCTGAACCAGACTCAGACATGGTATTATCAGATCAGAAATTTAAAATAACTATAATTAATATGCTAAGGACTCTGATGGGAAAAGTGAATTATAAAGAAAGATTTGAATAGTGATCACTAAAGTCTGGGAAAGGTGTGGGGAGATGCAAGGGTAGAAGAAGGAAGGTTGGATATGATCAATGAATGCTGTATGCATGTATGGAAATATCACACTGAATCCTATTAATACGTATGATTAGGTACATGCTAGTTTTCAAAGAAGAACTGATAGGTAATACAAGCAGGGAGATGAAAACTCGGTAAAAGAATCAAAATGAAGAGCTACACATAAAAAACAAGGCAAAAGGGGCTGGGGTTGTGGCTCAGTGGTAGAGCACTTGACTACCATGTGCAAGGGCCTGGGTTTGATCCTCAGCACCACATAAAAATAAATAAATACAATAAAGGTATTATGTGTAACTAAAAAATAAAACTTAAAAAAAAGGCAAAAGAAATGATGAATGCCTTTTATGGGCTCATCAGTAGACTGGCACAAGCAAAGAAAGTGAGCTCAATCATATGTCAACAGAAATTTGCAAAATTTAAAAGTAAAGAGAAAAATGAATGAAGAAAACAGAACAGAATATACAAGAACGGTGGGACACTACAAAAGACATAATATATCTGTAATGGGAACATCAAGAAAAGAAAGATAATAAATATTTGGAGAATGATAGTTTTCCCAAATTAAAGACAAATACCAAACCACAGAAGTTCAGAAAACACCAAGAAAGATAGATACAAAATATCTACAACTAGGCATATAATATACAAATTGTAGAAAGTCTAAGAGAGAAGGTGCTCCTAAGAGGAACAAGAATAGGCATTACATTAGAATTTTCTTCAGAAACCGAAGTAAGAAAGAAGTGGAGTGAAATACTCCAAGTGTTAAAAAAAAAAAAAAATTCCCTAGAACCCAGAATTCTGTATCCAGCAAAATTATCCTTCAATAGTGAAGCAGAAATAAAGACTTTCTTAAATAAAAAATTGAATGTATTTGTGCTAGTAGACATACCTGGCAAGAAATGTTAAAAGAAATCTTTCATAGAGAAGGAAACGATACAGGTTGGAAACTTGAATTTATATAAAGAATTGAAGAGCATTAGAAAAGGAAAAAAAAATGAAGGTAAAATAAAATCTTATATTTTGCATATTCTTAGTTGATCTAACAATAAACCGGTGTAATCCCAGAGGCTTGGGAGGCTGAGATAGGAGAATCACAAGTTCAAAGCCAGCCTCAGCAAAAGTGAGGCTCTAAGCAACTCAGTGAGTCCCTGTCTCTAAATAAAATACAAAATAGGGCTGGGGATGTGGTTCAGTGGTTGAGTGCCCCTGAATTCAATCCCTGGTACAAAACAAAACAAACAAACAAACATTATTATTATTATCACTTTTGGTACTGGGGGATGAATCTAGGGTACTTTACCACCGAGTTACATCTCTAGTTCTTCATATTTTGAGACAGGATCTTGCTAATTTGTCCAGGCTGGCCTCGAACTTGCAATCCTCCTACCTCAGGCTCCCCAATTCCTGGGATGACCAGGAGTGCACTACTGCATCTCACAGTTTGTTAGAAATTATAATGGCAAAAATTATTCAAAACAAAAAAATGATTTTTGCTTCTCAGTGAAATGAATGATGGTTATATTATAAGGGATGGGAGGAAGAAACTATGATTATTCTGTACAAGGCACCTACACTACCTGTGAAAGTAATATAATTATTTGAAAATAGATATAAACTAGAGATGACTATCAGAATGATAGCTGGAAAAAGAAGAAAGATCTGCCAAAGGAAACTAAATAATAAAAATGAGAGCAGAGTCAGGTGCAATGGTGCACACCTATAATGCCAGGAAGTTGAGACAGGAGGATCACAAGTTTAAGACCAATGTCAGCAACTTAGGTCCTAAGCAACTTACTGAGACCCAGTCCCCAAATAAAAAATAAAACGAGCTGGGGATGTGGCTCAGTAGTAAAGTTCCCCTGGGTTAAATCCCCAGTACCCCTTCCCAAAATAAAAAAATAAACAAATAAATGAATATATACATATATCTATATATCATGTATATATTCATATATATGTATATATTATATGTTTGTATGTGTGTATAAATATAAACACACACAAACATGAATGATGAGAGAGAGAGAAAGAGCAGATATCAATGAAATTGAAAACAGGATATCAATTTTAAAAGTCAACAAACCAAAAGCTGGTTCTTTGAAAAGGTTAATAATATTCATAAATGTCTAGCTATGCTACCACAAGAAGAAATAGAGTACTAAAATCAGAAATGAAAGAGAGGCCATCACTCCTGATTCTACGGACATTACAAAGGATAATAAAGGAGTATTATGAATACTCAATGCCTACAAATTTGATAATTTAGATAAAATGGATCAATTCCTTGAAAGATGCAATTTACCAAAATTCACACAATGATTAATAAATCTTAGAAGATATTCGTATCTATTAAAGAAATTAAATCAACAATTTGAGAACCCTCTAAAACAATGCACCAAGCCACATGGTTTCACTGATGAATTCTACCAAACATTTAAAGAGGACTAAAACCATATCTCTATAATCAAAAAGTAGAAGCAAAGGGAATCCTTCTTAGCTGAATTTACGAGACCAGTCTGCTGGGACTAAAAAAAAAAAAAAACAGCTAAAAAAGGGATTTCCCAAGACTGCTATCATTAAAAGCCATAAACTGGATGGTTTAAAGCAAAAAGCACTTATTTTCTAACAGTTGTGGAGGTTGAAGTCTGAGAACAAGGAGTTGGTAGGGCCATGCTCCCTCTGAAGTCTGCAATGAAGGATTTTGCTTGCTTCTCCCTAGCTTCTGGTAGTTCTGGTGGTTGCTAACATTCCCTGGCGCTTGCAGAAGCACCATTCCAACCTCTGCTTCCACTGTCAGATAACGTTCTATGTGTGACTGTGTCCAAGTTTCCCTGTTTTCATAAGAACACTAGTTATGAGATTAAGGCCTACTCTAATCCAGGATAACTCCATTCCAACTTGTTACATCATCATAGACCCTATAATAAGATCACATTCATAGGTACTAGGTGATAGAACTTTTACATATCTTTTTGGAGGACACAATTCAACCCATAACAGATGGCAGTACTTTCTAAATTAATCTAGAGATTCAACACAATCCCTACAAAAATTCTAGCAGGCTTTTTGTAGAAATTTAGAATATTTTAAAATGTACATGGAAATTCAAGAGGTCCATTAGAGATAAAACAATTTTAAAAAAGAACAAAGCTGGAGGATGTTTGTTTATTTTGGTATTGGGGATTAAATCCAGGGGCACTTTACCACTGAGCTACAGCCCTAGTCCTTTTTATTTTTCTATTTTGAGACAGGATCTCACCAAATTGCTGAGGGCATTGCTAAATTGCTGAGTTTGGTCTTGAACTTGGCAATCCTCCTGCCTCAGCCTCCCAAGTTGCTGGGTTACAGGCATGTTCCAGAGTTCAGCAGTGGGTGCTAAGTCTAAACATTTATGTTCCCCTAGAAATTCGTGTTGAAATCCTAACCTCCACAGTGATGGGATTAGGAACTGGGGCCTTTGAAAACAGAGCCCTACTGAATGATATAGTGTCCTAATAAGGAAGGCTCTGGGAATCCTTCAGCTCTTCGGTCAGGTGAGAGCACAGAGAGAAGATGACTAACTGTAAACTGGGAAGCAGCCTCACCACATACCAAATCTGCCGCGGCCTTGACTTATATTTCTACCCTTCAGAACCACGAGAAATCAATTTCTATAGTTTATAAAAGCCACCTAGTCTATGGTATTTTGGTATAGCAGCCTAAACGAATTAAGACAGAGGACTTACATTACCCAAGTGAAAAACTTACTATGAAGTAATAAAGATAGGTATACAGAACAATGAAACAATTCAGAATCCAGCAATACATCTTTACTTCTGTGTGTGTGTATGTGTGTGTGTGTGTATGTTCCTGGGGACAGAAATTTGGGCATGCTAGGCAAGTGGCCTACCACTGAGCTACATCTCCAATCCCTATCCTTATATTTTAAAAAAATTTTTATTTTGTTTTTGACAAAAGTGCCAAATCAATTTGATAGATGATAACCTTTTCACAAATGGTACTGGGAGAATTGTATAATCATATGTAAAAAAGAAAAGAAAAAGTTAATTTAGACCCTTTTCTCACAACATATACAACAAATTAACTCAAAATGGATCACAGACCTAAATGCAACTGCTAAAAACATAAAACTTCAAAGTTGATGGCTTTGGGTTAGGCTAAGAGTTCTTAGATAAAATACCAAAAGCATAAGCTATAAAAGAAATTAACAAAATGTACTCCATTAAAATTTATAACCTTTTTACTTAAAAAAAAAAAAGTGAAAAGACAAGTTAGAAACTAGAGGAAAATATTTATAAATAATTTTTCTGATAAAGAACTTGCATGAAAAATATGTAAGCAACTAGCAACTCTGATAAGACAATAAGACAAAATAATCCATTTAAAATTGGGCAAAAGACTTGAATGGACACCACAGGAAACATACATTTGGCTAAAAAGCTCAAAAGTTCTTGAAAAGATTTTCAACATCATTAGGTATTAGGGAAAGGTAAATCAAACCACTTGAGATAGTACTACATACTCCTAGGGAGTAATATATTGTCTCTCAAAATGAGAGACAATAACAAGTGTAGGAAGGATGTGGAGAAATTGGAACCCTTATACATTTCTAGTAGAAATGTAAAATGACAAGATAACTTTGAGAAACAATTTAGCAGTTTCTTAAAAGGTTAAACCTAAGCTTACCATATAAACCAGCAATTCAAACAAAAAGGAATGAAGTCATATGTCCCACACAAAGTACCCCTGGGTTCAATCACCAATACCAAAAATAAAAAGTATTGGGGATGGGGTTTAATGGCAGAGAAGATCTGGGTTCAATTCCCAGGACTTAAGAAAAAAAAAAAAAAGTTAACCGGGTCTTACTGTAACGTTTTTTTACTTTATAAACCTCTTAATTTTTTCTAATGGACTGTTTTGTAGTGACACTTAGCTTAAAACACAAATATAGTTCACTACCTTACAAAAGTTTTTTCTTTCTTTATATCCTAAGTTTTTCTTTTTTTTTTTCTTTTTCTGTTTCTATTTTGAGAGGGTCTTAGCCTCCCAAGTCACTGGAATTATAGGTGTGTACCCCAATGCCTTCAAGGTCAACTTATTATTTTTTGAGTGGGGGGTACCAGGGATTAAACTTAGGGGCACTTGACCATTGAAGCACATCCCCAGCCCTATTTTGTATTTTATTTAGGGACAGGGTCTCATTGAGTTGCTTAGCACCTTTCCGTTGCTAAGGCTGGCTTTCAACTAGCCATTCTCCTACCTCAGCCTCCCTAACCGCTGGGATTATAGACGACAGCCACGTGCCTGGCTGGGTCAACTTATTATTAAGGAAACTTTTTTCTATAAATGTAGTGTAGCCTAAATGTACTGAGTGTATAAAGTGTACAGTAGTGCACAATCATGTCCTAGGCCCTCATTTCACTCACCACGCACTCAACTTATACACTCAGAGCAATTTTCAGTCCTATAAGCGCCATACATGGCAAGTGTCCTATAGAAGTGTGCCATTTTAAAATTTTTATATATATTTCTTCTGGACCTTTTCTTTGTTTAGATACATAAAAACCATCATGACAAGTTACCTACAGTACACACACTGACATGCTGTACAGGTTTATAGCCAACAAACTATAAACCATATCGCCTATGTGAGCAGTAAGACCGTACCACCTAGGTTAGTTTATTCTGCAACACTCACACAATGACAAAACTACATAAAGATGCATTTCTCAAAATGCATCCCTGTCACTAAGGGACACGTGACTGTATTTTAATTTAAATTAAACTGAGATTGAAACATTTGCTGTGTTGGAATGGGGATATTAATAATACATATTGAAAATGGTCTTCCATGGGATAAACACTGCTTAGGACATTGTACGTGCTACAAAAAAGCTTGCCATTATATTCATATTATAGTGTAATGACACCTAAATTATTCCATTCTACAGTGTTATGGTTTGTTTCTTAATTGTCCCCTAAAGTCATGTGTTGAAGGCTTGGTCATCTGCCTATGGGGTTTATGGAAGGTGGTGGAACTTTTAGGAGGTGGGGCCAAGTAGAAGGTAGTTTGGTTATTAGGGGCATGCACTTGAAAGGGATACTGGGGCCCTAGGCTCTTCCTCTCTTTCTCTCTGATTCCTGGCCACAAGGTGAGTAGCCTCCTCTATCAGGTGCAATTTGCCTATCACATACTGCGTTGCTACATGCCCAAAGGCAATAGAGCCAACTGATCATGGACAGAAACCTCTGAAACTGTGAGCCAAAATAAACCTTTCCTCCTTTAAACTGAATTTCTCAGTTTTTCTGAGAAAATTTCCACAGCAATAGAAAGCTGACTAACACATAAAGTCTACTTAGGAAGTAAAATTAGTCAAGGTATCTAAAAAAGATCTACCTCCTCTTCCCAAGTGGTCCTTAGACTAAAGTGCATAGAAATGCGTTTCTAGTCCTTAGGGCATGGATTCAAAACACTTCCACTCCCTCTTTCTTCCTGAAATACCTTTAGAACCATTTCCTTAAACTGATAGACAATTTTTTAAAAATTATATAAAAAAATTATCTAAAAATTATCTAAAGCTCTCTCTCTCTCTCTCTCTCTTTTTTTTTTTTTTGTGGTGCTAAGGATCAAACCAGGGCTTCAAGTGTACCAGGGAAGCCCTCTACCAGTGACATCTCAGTCTTAAATCTCTCTTCTGTATGATACCAATTTCCACAGTGTTAACAAATAAGAAAGCCTATCAATAATAGAAAATTCATCAGAGGTTATTGTGAAGATTAAATGAGTGAATATGTGAGCAGTAAAAAGGTTAACTGAGTAGGTATAGGTTGCTTAACCCCTTAATATCCCGCATCCCCGATGATCCTTGATGACCCTAGATGGGCTCCTGGCAGATACCTATTTTTTTTTTTTTTAATATTTTTAGTTGTTGATGGACCTTTATTTTATTTATTTGTATGTTGTGCTAAGAATCGAACCCAGTGCCTCACGTATGCTAGGCAAGCGCGTTACCACTGAGCCACAACCCCAGCCCCCCCCTATTAAACCCTCAGAGGACTCTGCTAAGGAGTGTGTCTGCCAAAAGCTTGGACCATGCTCTATCAGTGTGACCAGAGTTAATGCTAACAATGTGAATTAATGTAAATGTCTATTTCATGTGCCAGAGGCCCTCAGTTTGACTTCTGGGGGGCTGGAGTCTGAGTAGTTAAGGGCAGCCTTATGGGCACTGCATGCTTCCAAGACCAACCTCAATAAAAATCCTAGACACCAAAGCTCAGGTGAATGCCCTGGTTGGCAACAAATTACACATGTTGTCATGCACTGTTGCTAGAAGAATTAAGTGCATCCCTGTGTGACTACTGGGAAGGGACACCTGAGGCTTGTGCTGGTTTCTGCTCTATGCACCTTGTCCCTTCGCTGAGTTTATCCTGAATCCTGTCACTGCAATAAGCCATTAAAAACAGTGAGGATATCAGCTTTTGAGTTCTGTGAATCCTTCTAGCAAACCATTGTTCTTTTGAGGCCAAATGACACACTATCAAAGTGTATCTGGCATCTACTAAATAAGAATATGCAGTTGTTACCAAATGCCGAGAAGCCATTTGGAAGTTTTAAGATATCCAGAAAGTGCTATGATTTGTACCAATCGTGGATCTTGATAGCCACAGTACGTTGAAGGCAAGAAGATGAATAAATAAGAAGACGCTTTTTCTTTTCATAACAAACCTGAAGCAAACTTATTTGATGGTAACATTTAAGTCAACTTCCAGGAGATCACATTCTAGCTAGTGGATAATACTAAAATAGAATGAATGATTAAATATTAACAAAAATAAGCTGACAATAATCAGATTGAAAAAATGTGAAATATACAATGGAGATCTCATAATTGGAAGCATACCTTTATTTCTTTTATGCTGGGAAGTGATGAATTTAGAAATTCCTCAGTTAATTTCTTCCAACTAGCAGCTTTGCTGAGATCAGAATGAATAATAAATTTTTCATAAATTCTAAAATATATAAAAAAATATAAAAATATATTAAAAAATTCACTAAAGGTTATAAAGACATTAACAAGAAGATTAATAAGAAATTCACATATTTCTGAATATATATATCTATATATACACATACATATAGAACCAACTTACCCTTCTATTGTCTTTTCTATTTTGTGGCTGTTAACATCCAAGAAACGATGAAATCTAATAAAGATAAAACGTGATTTTTTTATGCCAATTTTGTCATACAGCTAAGAAGAGTCACCTCATAGCTCTCCATATCCCCATGTATGCTGTATTTTGCTATACATTTCCAGCGTGCACCTCTATCACCACTGCTCCACCATCAGGCAGGCAAACAATCACCATGTCTGAGAGAATACTCAAGCATTCTTTCCTCAGGACACAGGTGCACTCCGAGCCTCCCAACCCCGTCTTCTGGTTCCTTTGTCTTCACAAAAGACCCTGTGTCTAAGTGTCTAAGTCCAGTAAAGTATATTCTTTATCAGGTATTCCCCCCCCACCAAAAAAAATTTTTTTTGGTACCAGGGATCAAACCCAGGGGCACTTAACAACTGAACCACATCTCCAGCCCCTTTTAAATGCTTTTTTTTTTTTTTTTTTTTTTT
This sequence comes from Marmota marmota marmota, assembly GCF_001458135.2. Taxonomy (NCBI): domain Eukaryota; kingdom Metazoa; phylum Chordata; class Mammalia; order Rodentia; family Sciuridae; genus Marmota; species Marmota marmota. The sequence goes on from NW_026000229.1 coordinate 3,392,759, forward strand.
TAAATGGAGACAGGGTCTCAGTAAGTTGCTAAGGGCCTTGCTAAATTGCTGAGGCTGGCCTTGAACTTGCCTCAGCCTCCTGAGCTGTAGGGATTACAGGTGTGCACCGCCACACCCAGCTTGTTCCTGATCTTTATAATGCCAGAGTGAAACTTAAGGACACCTTCCCTGAATGATTCCTTTTTTTTTTTTTTTTTTAGAGAGAGAGAGAGAATTTTAATATGCATTTTTTTAGTTTTCAGCGGACACAACATCTTTGTTTGTATGTGGTGCTGAGGATCAAACCCGGGCCGCATGCATGCCAGGCGAGCGTGCTACCGCTTGAGCCACATCCCCAGCCCTGAGTGATATTTTTTAATGCACAAAACAAAATGCAAAGAAAACCAAGTGTACTGAAATATAGTTATCAAATTTTAAAAACTCTATGATCTATTAACAGATCTATTTATTGATTAAGTCACTAAATAATAAGATCTAGAAATAAGTCCAAGGTCTATCATTAAAGTAACAACAAACAATATTTAGAAATACCTGCAACAACTGTAATATGATATGAAAATAATGTGATTTCTACTGGTGACAAAGTCATAGATAAACTGATACCACTAAGGTTTGTTGTCTTCGTTCGTAATTGACGAAAAAATTGATGAAAAAAACTTACTTTTCAGTCCCAGGTTAGTGTGATTTTTTTTTCCCCTCATCTGAATTCACAAATACCTGAATTCTCTTCAGACTCTCAGGTTAAGAATCCCTACTATACATCATAATGTTACTAACTTTTGTCTCTGTCTTTCTTAAGGATAGAGGGTATCCCTCTTTCATTTCTGACTTTTTAGGGCTCAGAAAATGATCACAATTTTAACAATGTAAACATGATGCATTCATTTTTTTTCTATTAAAGCACCACTGCTTACTTAAGTCTGGTTTTCCATTGTTTAGTAGCAAAGCCAGCAATCTGTACTTAAAAGTAGATTCCACTATTTAATAACACATCTAATTCTATTCCAGAAAATGGCTGGGTGTAACACCACTTTACCTATTATAGTTTAGTTTCTCAACCTATAAAAGAAAATAGTAACTTCTTATGTCTCTCCCAATTCAAAAATGATGATTATTTGTTCACTGACATTTAAAATATTAATGGAAAAATTTCTTGGGAGGCAGCATTTAAGTTTCTGTGCTAGATGAGCTATTTCAAACTTTGCTATTTTTATAAATTACATTTAAGAAATGAGTTTGTTCCATTTATTTATTTATTTTATGTGGTGCTGAGGATCAAACCCAGCGCTCTACTGCTGAGCCACAACCCCAGCCCCAGAAATGAGTTTATTTCATAAATTTGACTTGCTTTATATGAATCTGAAAGCCCTCAATTCTCATAAACCAAGTAGGTAATTTATGTAACATTTTGAAAAACTATTCACTATTCAAGAAGATTTTTGTGAGCTGGAGGTGAATCTCAGTAGTAGAGCTTGAGCTTAGCATGCATGAGGCACTAGTTTCAGTCCCCAGCATATAGAATTGTTCTTACTGAAATTAAATAGATAGAATGTTAACATTGACATTCTTTTAGCAATAATTCCATTATGGTAATGATCATAACAGTACTGTCTAATTTACATTTTCCATAAAGGAAAACAGGAGATGCGACTCCACCTATCTAAAATGTATAAATCTTAAGAATTACTTATAAGAGAACCCATAATTAAAAACTGTAGTAATGACTTAGCACAGGATGTTCCAATAACTGTTCTTGGTTACTTACATTCTAGCTGGAGATGGAGATGTGGGAGACAACAGTAAACAGCTCCAAAATCCACTTACCCATCCATTCAAAACAATTATTTTTGATGTGCAGCGTACTGCGCTAAGCGCGGTGGGGACAGCAGGGAAGAGAACAGAAGCAGACCCACTCGCTTGAAGCGCGACCAATGCTAACGGGGCCCACACTTCATGACCCATTCACCGTTTAAACTGCGTGTCATCCGCGAAAGGGACCCAGGAGACAATTGGGCGCCGCGCAACAGCAGCCGCAGTAAGCAGCAACGCCCGCAAGGGTTCCCCTAGAGGGACGCGCCCACTCCACCCTCCACGGTCCAGCCGCCCAGCCGAACGCACCGCCGCGACCCAGCAGGCGGCCCCGGCGACGGCGGGCAGCCAGGACCCAGGAGCAGGGCTCGCATGCCGCACACCTGAAGTTGGACCAGGCGAAGTTCAGGGCCAGCTGGAAGTTGGGATCTGCCTCGTCATGGAGGCCAGACACACGCCGGATGAGCTCTCGCACGTCCCGCTCTTGCTGTTTGTCCAACCGGGTCCACGCCGGCACCAGCCGGGCCATATCCCAGGCGTTCCGGCCGCGCCAAGTCTCTACCAAGTAGCAGACGTTCTCGCGAGAGTTTGGCTCGCGCGTGGCGCGGCGCCTACGCGAGGTTGATACATTCTCGCGAGAATTCGCGCTCCTTTGGTATTGGTTCTTGGAACTTTCTTTCTTTTCTTTCTTTCGTTCTAGGCTCGAAGGTTTTTTGTTTGTTTGTTTATTTTTTTCTTTTTTATTTATGTTGGCGCGTCTTTAAAAGGAGGGCATCCGAATGTGCATGTTCTAGTCGCCCGTGGTAAATTTTAAGTAACCAGATTAATGAGGGTCTCTGCCTATCTTGATTGATGGCTTAAATTCTGGTGTATTTTGACAGCAGTCAAGTTAGTTTTACAGTTCGGTGTATGATTCGCACCTTCATACCTTATTGCCATGACCTAGTTAGTTGTTCATCCTTCTCCAGCTTTCAGTTTCTTCTACTATATATAAATGATCTTTCCGTGTCATCATCCACAAGGGCCACACGCCATGGTCTACGTATAGCAGGTGTTAGCAAAGCGGATTGTCTTGGCATTCGCGCTGAGTGCTGTAGCCTGGCTCCTGCGCTCACCTATTCTTTGGCTTCTAGCTCCAAAGTGGCCAGAGGCAGATTTCATAATCCTATCTGGCTAAAGGTGGAGAATCACCTTGTGTGATGAAAAATGTACCTCTAAGTTATTCCCCTTAACTGCTGCTTGTAACCAACCATTCCAAAATCTATTCCATATTTTCTTTTTTTTTTTTTTCTCTTTTGGGAATCTACTACGTTTTCACGTAGTTTATTGCATCTAATTACTGTAGCAGTACATAGCTGATATCACCTAAAACGTAGACTGCACAATTGCACAAATGCATAAGGAGAAAATTGTAGGGTAGAAATGATTCTACCCATAGGAATTCATACTCTCTCCCTGGGCAGTGTTTTCTACTCCGGTTTCAACTATCAACCCTATGTTTGTAACTCTCAAATCTGTATGTGCAACTGTGTATTTCTTGGCAACCCAATCCATAATCTAAATACTGCCTGTATATCTTCCCAGATCGGTGGGTTATATGTATGCATAGATAGTAAATTTATTATTTGTTTCTTTCTTTCTTTTTTTGGTACCAGGGATTTAACCCAGGGGCTCTTCCCTCCTGATTCACATCCCCAGCTCTTTTTTTATATTTTATTTAGAGACAAGGTCTCCCTGAGTTACTTAAGTTGCTGAGTCTCACCTTGAACTTGCAATTGTCCTGCCTCAGCCATCTGAGTGCTAGGATTACAGGCATGTGACACTGCACTTGGCTTATCTGTTTCTCTTACTAGAATGTCAGTTCCATGAATCTTGTTCCTAACTAAGCCCTGGCACTTATAATCACAGCTGAGACTCAATAATTTATGAAGGAATAAATGAATGTCTACCAGGTTGGCTGAAACATGCAACTGAATTCATTCTCTTGCCTCCCTTTCAGCCTCTTCCTCCCTTTCCATTTTTTTTTTTCTTTTTTCGTGATGCTAGGGATTGAACCAAGGGCCTTGTGCATGGAAGGCAAGCACTCTACCAACTGAGCTACATCCCCAGCCCTCAGTTTCCAGTCTTGAGATATGTACCACTATATCCCACAGCAAACAGTTAGAAACTTGAGAGTTAAGCCAGACCCCTCTTTCCTCTCAGTAATGATTTGATTTCTGAATCTTCTCTTAAGTCTACTTTCTCTTCTCCACTGCCTTGATTCAGATCCCTGACTCCAGGACACCTCATTACCTGTGTCTCTGACTCTATCACTTTTCACACCAGTTCATCCAGTCTCACAAAGTCAAAACTGATGTCAAACTGAGCTTGATGGAGGCAGGAGGATTGCAAGTCCAAAGCCACTTAGCAAGGCTCTAAGCAACTTAGTGAAACCCTGCCTCAAAATAAAATATAAAAAGGGTTGGGATGTGGCTCAATAGTAAAGCACCCTTGAGTTCAATCCCTGATAAACACCCCCATCCCCATATGATGTCACTTTACCACTTCCTTGTTTGCAGAAAGATTTTTAGACTTCAGCACTAGTCACATTTGGGAATGGATAATCCTTTCTTGTGGAAGGCTGTCTTGTGATCTGTAGGACATTTACCGGCTTCTTTGGCCTCTGCTTGATTCTAATATGACTCCTGCCAGCCTCCTGTGTGAAAACAAGATGTCTCCAAACATTGAAAAATGTCCTCTGGGGGCAAAATCACCCCTAATTAAGACCCACTGGCCACAGCATATATTTCAAACTCCTGAGTATTTAGAATTTAGTATTCAGGGATTTTCCTGACCTTGCCTTATCTAATATGCTTCATCTTTTTTCCAAATACTCCTATTCCGCAGAACTATTGAAAAGTCATTTTCAAGGGTAAGAAAACTCAATATCATAAAAATGGCAGTTCTCTTCAGATTAATCAGTGTAGTTTCACTCAATCTGCAAAACAAGCTGTAGGTGATCTGGCCTCCTGATAACCCTTGACTTTGAGTCCTACTCAAAAGGGAGAAGGAAAAGTCAGCAAAAAGATCAAGGTTGCTAGGACAGCTGTGGCCTTGAGAGGCTTTGCCCTTGAGAGGTCACCTGTCTAAAGTCTGTTACTGAATGCCCAGTGGTTAAGGCAAGGCCAGAGGGAGATCCTCTGCAGATGACTGGGGTGTTGGATCCTTCCAAGGCATGTAGTTCTGTAGGCTTTTTTTTCCTGTAGGTTCTTAAGTGACCATATGCTGATGAAATTTCATCCCCATTGCAAATCCAAAGTGATAGAAAACGCTGAGACCCGGTGAGGGAAAGTCCATGTTATTGAGTCCACGTATAGCCTCTATCCCTTCCACTATGGCCACTTTGTTCATGGTGCCATTGAACAAACCCACAGTGGACAGGGAAAGAGCTGTGGCACCCAAGACTGGATCACCTCATCCACCTGATAACTGAGAACTGCTTCTGCAGTGGTGCCCTCTGGCTGGCATTTAGTGGGCAGGCTTCCAATGTTGCACAGTGAGGTAAGCATTGAAATTCTCCTTCTGAGGATGAGTAGAAGCTCCATACAGCATCCTCATCTGCCACAGACACTCCAATACCAGAGGTCTTCTGACTCTTTAGGCCTAAATGGCAGAATATCTTACGCCATAGTACCGACCTGTTCTAGAGCCCTTTGCTACTCTGGGCCCCATTCAAAACCAGCAGCAATATGACACACCCAGCAAATGCATCAGATAGGCACACAACATGTTCTATGCATTGCCTCAAAAATCCAAAGAGACCCATTAACCACTAAGCCTCTTACTCCATGATGGATTATGCAAGGTGAAGCAACACATTTCTCATCTTAGAGGGATATCCCAACATGTCCCAGGCTGCTAAAATTAAAAAAACAAAACAAAACAAAAAAACAACCTTGTGTGGCAGCTCCCTGAGATTCCAGATGTTGGAGGGGGGGTTCCTCTCTCCTTCTGGCCAGCATGAGTCCTTCAGTGCTTGCTAGTTCCTACTCATAACACAACAACCATCCATGAAGTTCTGTCAAGATGATCAGGGACTCACAGGACATGACAGCATACCTGGAAATCTCTGAGGTAATGCAGTAAAAGTGTACCATAGTTTCCTCAGAGACAAAAGTGAATGAATGTCTTTGATTATCTATATTGATTGAGATACAATAGAATGAATTTTTTCAAGGGGTTCTTAAGCTTGTGTCACACAGCTTGATCTAACAAAACTGCTAAGTCTCAGCCCCAGACTATTTAATTCATATCACCTCTTTGCTTTCTCCTTTTGCTAGGCTGGAACTATGGTGTGCTGGTTGGAGTTCCAGTAGCCTCTTTGTATCACCTGCCGAAGATGGCAGAGCAGAAGAAATATCTTTAATGACTTTGTGGAGCGATACCAATTCCCTAATCTCCCTAACCCCAGATGCTTTCATGTGAGAAATACCAGCCTCCTTGGTGTTCCTTAGAAATGATAAGCAAGTTTGGTCCTCAGGCTTGATCCCCATTCCTGGAACACTGTGCCCTGGATATCCATCTGGCTTGCTCCTTGACTTCCTTCAGCTCTTTGACAGAGTTGCACTAAGAACCTAAGGCGTCAAGGCCTTCTCTGACCAGCATACCTACAACAGCCTGCATATCCCCTAATATTCTATTGAATTTACCATCTGCCCTACCACATAGCTTTCCCTATTTGTTGCCTATCTCCTTCCACTAGAATGTAAGCCTTCCAAGGGTAGCAGGGTGGGCTATTCCAGTAACTGCTGTGTCTTTTGTCCCTAGATCAGCGCCTAACACATAGAAGGTGTTCAATAAATATTTGTTGCATGAATGAATGGATGACATGACCTAATGTGCAGGACCTGCATCCTCACCCGTCTGCCCTGGTGTAACGCTCATCAGGCCCAACAAAGGTCACTGCTGGGTACCTTCTCCCCCTGTGGTCACCCAGGAAACAGGTGAGGACCCGGGCTGTCTGTCTGCAATGAGTGGGGCAGAGAGAGGGGGCAAGGCTCTCTCCTGGCTCTGGTGGGCTCAAAAGGAGGAAAGCTACCCCATGGTTCCTTCCTCTCCCATCTCAGTTCAGAGGTGCACCGAGGACTGGGGATCCTTCCCAGGGTTTATCACATGATGACAGCCACAGATTCTGGAACCAAGTCTGTGCCCTTTCTGTGCCTAGATCAGTCAGCCCCAACAGATACTGGACACCTAGGAGTGCTGTAATGTGCAACTTTACGTATCAACTTAGGCCACAGTACCAGAAATGTGGTCAAACATTATTCTACATGTTTCTGTGAAAGTGGTTTTTAGATGAGATTAACATTTACATGAGCAGACTGAGCAAAACAGAGGACCCTCCATGAAGGAAGAAGGCCTTAAGGGAAAAATTACTGGTGCCCCAGGGAAATAGGGGATTTTGCCAGTCAATCCACCCTGCAGACTTTGGACTTGCCAGCCTCTAGAATCACAAGAGCCAGTTCAATGAAGTAAATCAATCTCTCAATCTCTCTCTCTCTCTCTCTCTCCCCACACACACACACACACACACACACACACTCATTCACACATGTGCATCTTGTCAGTTCTGTTTTTCTGGAGAACCCTGACCAATTCAGGAAATACTGGGAGTCCTGGGATCTCTGATGAGAAAACTCTACCAAGACCTCACTCGTGAAAAAGAGTCAATGAATGGACACGTCCTAGGAACAGCACGCACTCTGGCCCACTGGATCAAATCAGGAACCTGGGCCTACTGCAGTGGAGGCCTCGGAGCATGGGGACAAAACACTGTGGCTTTATTCATTCCTGAATGAAGAACAGGCCTGCACCACAGAGGGAAGCCCGTTACCGAGGCCTGGTGGGGTGAAGCGGCCTTTGCTTCCAGGATGGTAGAGCGCCTCATGCAGGCGAGAGAGCAGGCAGCACTTTTCCAGTACACTGGCCAAAGCCAATGCGGTGACCATTCCCCTGGCAGTGTCCTGTAACAGATGAGGACAGGATCAGAGATGGAGCCCCTGGCCTACCCAACTAACACTCAGGCAGCCGCAGGGCCGGTCAGCACAGCTGGGCCCATTCAGGAGAGCACCATCAGAGTAACCAACACAGGTCTTCACAGATCAATAACCCTCCCCAGAAGCTGGAGAGAGCCAGGCAGGGGGCTTAGCTGGAGCTCTGGGCCCTCCCCACAGATGCAGACACCCAGAGGCACTACAAGGCTCAACAGTTTTCCTGACAGTGATCAACTCTCCCCATGTGAGTTTGGATTCATATCCTAGGTCTGCCAATTAGCCTGAAGCCAGACTGCCCATGTTCAAATCCTGGTTTTACCTATTGGGCCTGAGACCTTGGATCCCTCTAGACCTCAGCTTTCTCTTCTGTGAAATAGGCCTAATGACAACACTCACCATATAGGCTTGCTACAAAGGTAATGAGCTCACACAGAGAAAACTCAGAATAGTGCCTGGCCACAGTAAAGGCCTACAAAGTGGCAGCTATTACAACAATAACAAGCTGGGTGACTAGGGGCAATGTGGTTATTTGTTAATTGTACTGGGGCTTGAAACCAGGGGTGCTTTACCACTGAGCCATATCCCCAGCCCTTTTTACCTTTTTTTTTTTTTTTGAGACAGGGTCTCGCTATTGCTTAGGGCCTCAAGAAGCTGCTGAGGCTGACCTTGAACTTGTGATTCTCCTGCCTCATGCCTCCCAAGTTTGCTCGGATTACAGGGGTGTAATTACAGCAATGTGTCCACTGTGCCCAGCTTAGAGGTAATGCGTTTTCCCTCAGAATTCAACCCCTCGTCTGCCAATAGAAACAATAGTCCTAACCTCTCAGGGTCATGAGGACCTGAAATATTTGGATAAAATTCAAAGTGAAGCATCTAAGACAGGGATGTTGAACAAATGTTAACTTCATTCAGTTCCACCTCAGTAAGAGTGAGTTTGCAGCAGAGAGGAGGAAAAGCTGTCCCTTGAGGGTCCACTCAATGGGAGCAGCCGGTCTGGACAAGATAGAAGAGAGATGCCTACACAGTGCAGAGAGGGCAGCATAGGAGGACAGCGGAGCAGAAAGGAGAGGACACCAGAGCTCTCGACCTGTGGATGGGAGTTCACTGGATGGGCATGGGATGCCTCTGTTATGTAAGTGGTCATGTGGGGCCCCCTGGGAAGCCAGCTTACAAAGGGCTTCAAGAAACCATGTTAAGGGGTTGAGGCCATCCTGAGGGCAGGTGGGGAGGGGGAAGAGTCTTCAGCAAGAGAGACCCATGGGTCTAGTCAATGCAGAGGCTCTCTGACTCCTGAGGAAACACTTCTCAAGGGCCCTGGGCCATGCAGAAGCCAGATGAGGTGGTACCAGAGCAGTTCTAAAACAATAACCACCAGGTCCATGGTAGGGGTGCCCAGACCTATGAAAATACCACTAGATCCCCTCATCCTCAAATTGGGAGCTGCACCTTCTGCTACTCCAGATGAAAGGGAGAAAGCGCAGTTACAAGATCCCAGCAGTCAAAAGAAGAAACACAAAGCACCCTGCTGTGAAGCCACCTGCACACAGACTGAAGGTACAGTGGGGTCAGTGATGTCCTCAGGCAGCCTTCCTGGCCCCAGAGAAAAGGCCTTCAGGGGGTCCTCAGCACCACCTGCCAGCTCTAAGGTTGCTTACCCAGCCTGCAGAGGCTTCCCCGAGGGGTTTTGGTCCTGAGGCCCATCCCAGCCTAGCCCCTTGCCCTCTCAAGATTCAGCACATTTGTGCCAGCCACTTGTGGCCCAGGGCATCCCATGACCTGTACACTGACACTTAATACTCAGGGACACCCTTTGTAGAGAGCAACATCCTTGCCTATTCTATTTTTATGTCACTTTTGGATCTCAAACTTAACAAATTTCTATATCACTGGGGAAATTTTAAAAAGGTCCATTAGCTAGGTGATGTGGCACAATCCTATAATCCCAGCATCTTGGGGAGGCTGAGACAGGAGGATGACAAGTTCAAGACCAGCCTCAGCAATTTGGTGAGGCCCTTAGCAACTTAGTGAGATCCTGTTTCAAAATAAAAATCAAAAAGGGGTGGGGATGTGGCTCAGTGGGTTAAAAAAAAAAGCCAATTAAAGCAAACTGACTCTTGTCAGAATTCATTAAACAATATCAAAGAGCCTTCTTTCTGGCATGCTGCAAACACAGATGGGATGTCCCCCTCCTCCATGCCACCATCAAGAAATCAGCATTGTTCCTTGTTGGACCAGGAGTTACACTGGCACTGCTGTTTCCTCTAAGACCTTGATTGCTTCCAAGACGAAGGTACATGGTGAATCAGCCAATCACTTTTCAAAAAACCATTAGGCAGACAGTCATCCTCCCACTTCCCAGTTGGCACAGCAGGGAGCTTCTCCATCTGGGAACTAGTGGCATTTCTTTCTGATGAGGGTCTGTCCTGTGCTCTGTAGGATATTTAGCAGCATTCCTCAGCTCTACCCACTGGATGCCAGTGTCCACCTCTGTGCCAACCAAAATTGTTTCCAGATGTTGCCAAAGTCCCCAGGATAGCATAGGTACCCTCAGTTGAGAATGCTTGTTTTGAGAATGAAAGGAGCTACCCTCTGCACAAACTGAGAAGGAACCTCAGAGTCCTTCCAAGTCCCCCACCTGCTGTGCTCCAATCCAGAGGGAAAGCTAGGGAAAGGCGCATTCAGCAAGGGACAGAGCCCCAAGTGGGACAAGGACAGGGAAAGTGCACACCCAAGCCAGATCATGTAACTTAGTCCTAGCAAAGGGGAAGACAGCTCTCCTGCTTCTCTGGGGTGGGCTCCATCAACTCTGGAAGTGAGAGGTCAAAGTGCACCATCTCCTCTGGAAGCTAAGCCCATCACGTCACTGGCCCTTCCTAGATCCTGACCCTGCTCCCCACACCATCCAGCAACAGGAATGGGAATCCACAGCAATAGCTGTTTTCTAGCTTTCCAATATGCCCCATCTGCCAGTGTGTCAGGGTGCAGACCCTCACTACAAACAGTGGGGGAGACGCTGAGGCCCAGAGACACAGGGCTAGCCCCAGGTGAATTAGTGGCAGAGCCAGGATTGAAACTAGGGATTTTTTTGCCACTAGAGCTTCAGGGGAGTCCAGCTGCCTTATGCTACTAAATAAAACAAAGGGAAAAGATCTGGGAGTGGAAATGGGGAAGTTTTGCATCCCCAGGGAGGTAAAGGTGGTGGGCTTTGAATCCCAAGGGAGCTGGACTACATTCCACGGCTGCCATCGGCTAGCTGTGTGATTCTGGTCAGCTACTTAACCTCTCTGGACCTCCAGTGGCTCATACATAAATGAGATCAATGGTACTATGGGAATTAAATACATCAAGTGATATGCACAGTGCCTAGCACATAGGAAATATGCCACCATGATAAATCCTTGTTATCTATGCAATTGTCTTCATCATGGATCTTCTTTTAGCTAAATAGCTTGCAGCTAGACTTCTGGTTCAAGATAGGGATTTGACTATACATTAGCTGTTTCCTTTTCTCTTATACTCCATAGCAATCTATGGAAGTACAATACAAATAAAAGGGAAAAGTCTACATCAATGCTAGAGAGAGGAACAGAAATCCTAAAGAAGGTGGGACTTGTGTGGGGCCTTAGGAAGACATGAAGGATCCAGAATGGTGGGGAGGGGAAGGTGTGACAGGTGTATGACTGGGCAGAAAGAAGAAAGTGTACAAGTATCTGGAGTTAGCAGAGAGCTCTCCGTTCTATAGATGGAGGAGGCCCCCACCCCAAAAGGCCGGTCAAGGTCAGAGTGTGGAATTAGACATCATTGGTTGAGCCAGGTTTTGGAGAAGGAGAAGGGCAGAGAAAAAAACATAACCATGGTCTGATTCTTTGGGACTCCAAAGCAAGTAAAGAGGACAAGACTACCTCCTACAGTCGCCTAGGCCACTGTCCATGGTCCCGGATGAAGATTTGCTGCTTCTACACCCTGGGACTCCTGGCCAGTCTTGTTGAGCAGTTCTATACCAAGCATAGCAAATAGCAATGAAGGTGAGAAATTGAATAAATGGAGAAACAGAGGCAAACAGGGTAGAATAATAATTACTGAGCAACTATAGGGAAAGAAAGAGGAGATGCTAGAATATGGTTTCCACTTAATTCCAGATACCAAGAAAGAAGACACAACTGACCATAACTATCTGCATATTGAAGATCTGAAGGACAGTGAGAAAGGTATATATCACACAGTCCAAGCAGTGCTAATGTCCCCAGAACATGTTCTTGCAAGTCATAAACTGAACACCAGATGGGGCAAGAGAGCAAGACTGGGGATTAGATGAGTTCCATCCAAATGCTTGGATTTTTGTTGTTTAAGTTCACCTTCTGTTCTGCTGCCCATTTTATGCTTTCTGGACTCCCTCAGAAGTGAGAATCATGCTGCACCCTTTGGAGAGACAAGGTGTGCCGTGGTTAAGAGCATAGGGCCTGGAGCGACCATCTGGGTTCAAATCCTGGCCCTGCAGTTGACCATCTGTGTGATCCTGAGTGCGCAAAGCTGTCTGGGCCTTGGTTTCTGCATCTGAAAGAAGGGGATGGTGAGAGTACCTGCCCCATGGAGGTGTAAAAGGGACCACATGGGAAGCACTCCAAGGGCAAGTGCTGCATGTGTAGCTGATGTCAGTGGGCCATTAGAAACTGATTTGGGTAATTGTCATCCAGAATGATAAAGCAGGAAAATGATGAGGTGGCCATACAGGCACAGAGCGGGTCCAGTCTGAGAAGTAGGAGTAAAGACTGGAAAGAGATGAAAACACTGGGTACAGCTTTCAAGAAGGAAGGCGGCCGTGCAGGGTCAGGTGCTCATAGAGGCCATGGAAGGAGGTAGCAGAACAGTCCTTGCAGCAGGCCACCTGTCCTGCCTTGCCCTTTCCACAGGTGGACACAGCCAAAGAGCCTTGTTGATTACAAGCTGAAAGAATGAAAGTAGGCATACCTACAATGCGGCTGGCCCCTGCAGATGCTAAATAAATACAGTTGATCCTTGGTATCTGTAGGGGGACTGTTTCCAGGACCTTCTGTTATGGTTTGGCTATCAGGTGTCATACCCAAAGCTCATGTTAGAAAAATGTAGGAATGTTCAGAGGTGAAATGATTAGATTATTAGAGAGATTAATAATGGGTTAATAATTTAAATGGATTACTGGGTGGTAATTACAGGCAGGTGGGGCCCGGCTGGAAGAAGGAGGCCACTGAGGGCATGTCTCTGGGATTGTATTTTGTCCCTTGCTTCCCCTTCTCTCTTCCTGGCCACCAGGAGCTGAGCAGCTTTCCTCTGCCATGCCCTTCCACCTTCATGTTCTTCTCACCTTGAGCCCAGAGCAATGGAGTCAGCTGTCCATGGACTGAACCTCTAGAACAGTGAGCCCTTGATAAACTTTTCCTCCTCTAAGTTGTTCTGTTCAGGCATTTTGGTAACAGTAGTGAAGCCTAACTAACAGCCCTGCTACCCTTTTGATACCAAAAATCTATAGAAGCTCAAGTCCTTTACATAAAGTTGTGTAGGATTTGCATATATCCTACACAACCTTCCATTTAAATCATCTAGAAGACATAATACCTAATACAGTGTAAATGCTATGTACATGGTGGTACTGTATTGTTTAGGGACTAAGTCCATAGATGTTTTGTTGAGATCATATCCTTTTCTCATCTGATTCTGTCCGATTTGCTGAAAGAAGGAGATGGCGAGAGTGCCTACCTTATGGAGGTGTAAAAGGGACCGCATGGGAAGCACTCCAATGGCAAGTGCAGCAAGTGTCGCTGACGTCAGCGGGCCATTAGAAACTTATAAGGAATAAGTCCATAGATGTTCAGGACAGTTGCAATTATTTTTCTGCATAATTTTAAAATATTTTTTTAGTTGTAGATGGACACAATATCTTTATTTTATTTACTTATTTTTATGTAGTACTGAGGATTGAACCCAGCGCCTCACGCATGCGTGGCAAGCGCTCTACCACTGAGCTAAAACTTCAGCCCTTTTCTGCATATTTCTGGTCTGCAAATGGCTGATTCCAATTGTGAGGCAACTGTATGGTTAAATTGGAATTTAGTAGGAGAAAATAGTAGGAAATAGTAGGAGAAAGTGAGTATTTACTGATTAATTTTGGGCACCATTTGTTGCAGCCTTCAGCTCCACCTGCATCTTTTCTGACAAATCCACTTTGTTTAATCTACTAACCAAGAGCCTTACTGAGTACCATGCAGGTGCCATTTAGTCTAAACCATGCCCTCCATGTGCTCTGTACTAGGCTGAGTTATGGCCCCCAGAGACATTAGGTCCCAACTCCTGGAATCGGTGAATCTTATCTTACATGATAAAAGATTTTGCAGATGTGATTAAGGATCTTAACATGAGGTATCTGAGTGGAATTTCAATCTACCACAAGTGTGTTATGAGCAAGGCAGAGGGAGATAGAAGACAGAAGAGAGATGCTATGGTGATGGAGGCAGACTAGAGAGATGCTGTCACAGTCAACACATGCTGGTGACCCTGGGAGCTAGAAGAGGCAAGGACAGAGGCTCCCTAGAGCCCCTGGAAACAGTGAGGCCCTGTCAGTGTTCAGATTTCAGACTTTTTGCCCTTAAGTACTGGAAGAGACTAAATTTCTGTTGTTAAGCCATGAAGTTCATAGTTATCTGTTATTGCAGTCACAGAAAACTTCTAGGAGCACAGAAACTGATGCATATACAATGACTAGAATTCCACCCTGAAGGTGAATTGCTTGCAGAGAAGATAGACTGATTTTACCAGAGCGACCAGGGAAGGCAATTACTGGGCAGAGCCAGGGTGAAGCCCAGGGTTTACAGGCAACGAAAAAAGCAGTTCTATCGCCACAGTTATGTATGAGAATGAGGCTGAGCAAATCGGACAGAATCAGATGAGAAAAGGATATGAGCTCAACAAAACAGGCAAAGGGGAACCAGGAGAAGATCTTGAGCAAGAGAATAACAGGGGGAAAGCAAACATGAAGACTCATTTTTAAAGCCCCAAGAGCAGAGTGGATTGCAGGGGGCTGGTGCAAAAGCTCTGCTAGGATTCGAGCCATGATTGGATGGTGCTCTAGGGCAGGTCAGTTGCACAAAGAGGGCAAGGCACCTTAAAAAGATGCTCAGGAGGCTATGCTGATGAAATGGGTCCAGGGTTCTAGTCACAGAGCAGGCTGAGAGCAGGATATGGAACATGAGCACAGGGGATGGCACCACCTCATCCCTGAGGGCTGCTTTATAGGGCAGAGCATAACACTCTGATTCATACTCTTTACAGAGGGATTCCACTGAATATGCCAGGCCTTCTAAGAACTGGCTTCTGGAAAACATGGCAATGACAATGAAGTCCTCAACAAAAATCATCTCTATTTTTAAGTGCTTACTATGTAACATGCACTTTGTTATGTGCTCCAGATATACTGAAGGCATGGGTTCTGCACAGGTGCAGTGGCACAGGCCTGTAATCCCAGTTGTTAGGAAGTTGAGACAGGAGGATCACAAGTTCAAGGCCAGCCTCAGCAACTTAGTGATACCTTGTTGCAAAATAAAAAGGACTGGGGATATAGAAAGAAGAAAAAGGAAAACAAAGAAGAAAAAGGAAAACAAAAACCTCCCAAGAATTGGGGTTCTGAAGCTCAGTGGTAGAATGCTTGCCAAGCATGAGGCCTTGGGTTCAATCCCTAGTACTGCAAAGATAAAAAAAATATTGGGGTTCTGAAGATTGGCTGCCAGAAAGGGAAACCAAATTTCATTATTAACTGGCTGCAAGACCTTGGGCAAGTTGTTCAGCCCTGTTATACTCCATGGTGTCATCTGTAAGATGGTGCAGGTGTGACGCTGGGGTAAAGCCCAGAAAAGCAGACAATCCATTTGTCTTCATCAGCACTGGAACCCCAGGATGGGGCTCGATCAATGTCCACTGGAGGAATAAACCAGTTTACATAATTCCTGCAACTCTGCTGTGAGGTTAAGCATTGTGATATTAATTCCATCTTAAAGATGAGGAAAACTGAGTCTCAGGTAAAATAACTTGATGAAAGTCACATAGCCAGTGGGGACCTGAGAGTCTTTTTGATTTTCATGAGCGTGCTGCTAAGCACTAAGGCACCCTTCCTCACTATTAATACTATGTGGAGGGTAAATGCCAAGTCCTGGAGGCAAATGACCCCCCAAGAGCTATGCAGCACCCCAGCCACCTAGGAACAGATTGCTAAGATGTCTCAGTCACAGCTGCAGCTCTAGCCTCCCTGAACCCCGTCACTGATCATGGGCTCTGCACCAGGCATTTGCTGCCAGAATAGGAAGATACCTGCCTCTATGGAGACAAAGCAGAACTGGTCTTTCTGGTGGACATTCACACTTGAAGCCCCTGTTAGCAAAGCACCCAACCTGCAGATTCAGAACCTGGGAATGACAGAGCCAGAGCAAATGAGGACAGATGGCACAGTGGCCAGATGGGCACGTCTCACAGTGACAGCAGTGCCCGCAGGCTAGGAGAGAGACGAAGCCTGCTGAGCCTGGCAGCCCTTACCTGTTATGATGACTTCATCCCCATCCAGCAGGAACGTCCTGGTTTGTCCCTTCCCCAGCTCTATGGCTTTCGTTCCCTTCCAGGACAGCTCCAGCATGGAGCCAAAGCTTTCTGGCTCCTTCATAAGGGGAAGGAGGAAAACAGGTCACAGGAGTTCTATACTGGTGGGATGTGAGCTCTGGCATGGACTTTGCTTGGTGAAACCTGGGAGCCCCAGGCAAGGGCAGGGAATCTGATGATGGTGACCCTGCCTCAGCTTGGAGGGACCATTGCAGAAACATCCTGAAGTCTCCACATACCACCTGTTCGTCCTTCCCTCTAAGGTCTCACTTGTCCAGGACCTGACTCTGTGAATCCCTGGCCATGTGCTGGGTATCTCCTTCAATGCACCTCCCAGCTCTGGAGGACGCAGCTCAGGAACCAGACACTGTAAAGTACAACACCCTCCCACCGGGAAGAGACCTCCCAGGTGGCATGGTTAGGAGAGAGACTGGCACACATACCACCCTGTGGTTTGGTCAAGGAAGGACAAGAAGGGCAGCAGTGTGGCCACCTCCTCCTGGGCAGGAGCAGAGTGAGACAGTGACAATAAAGACACCGTGGCTATCTCTTGACTCTTCCCTCTGGATACAGAGAGCCAGAGCCCCATGTTCATGCCAGTCTCTTTTCAGTCTGAATATGGAAGAGAATCTCCTCTGTTCCAGGGACAGAGGAGGTAGGAGAAAGATGGGGTTGTGAGGTCTGCCCACATTGGGCTTGAATCCTATCTCGATGGCGAGCTGAAGGCTCTTGGTCTGTGTGGAGACGGGGATGCTCTCTATGGGCGGCCATCCATGCAGCTGGAGACTCACCGATCCACTGATGGTTCCAGAAGCCAAGAGGTCCCCAGGCCGCAGGTTGCAGCCATTGACTGAGTGGTGAGTGAGCTGCTGCAGCATGGTCCAGTACATGTGCTGAGGGAGAGGGACACCGGCAGGGTGAGCAGATGTGGACATGCCCACTCTCCACAGCCTTCCCTGTCCTGCCCTGCAGGCTCCCCAGCCACTTCTCCAGGCTCCTTATAGAAATGAAATGCTGTCCTCCTGTGGAACTGCTCAGGACAAGTCCCACTGCTCCTCCATCTCCTGCACTAGACCCAGGTTCTGATCCTGTATGATCTCATCCCTCCCCCACCACCTTCTCCAAGCCCACCTCCCAGTTCAGCCCTCTGTCTGTCATGGGCCCAGAGCCCAGTGCACACAATCACTCCCTGCCTTCAATGCCCTAAAGCCCTGCCCTGTGGCTTTAGTCCTCCCCACAGCACTGTGTTTCTCTGAGCATAGGCCTCACATTCGCCCACCCAGGCCTTGGAACCAATGCCAAGTCCTAGAGGCAAATGACCCAAACAGATGTCAGAACAGGCTGGCAAAGGAGCACCAAGGGAGAGGGGGCCAAGGTGTCATGGGCCTCTGAGATGCTTAGAGGCACGGCACAACTGTGCTTCTGCATGGTTACAGCCTTTAGGGTGTGACACTCCTACAGCCACATAGGCAGGCAGAGTGAGCCTCAGAAGCAGATTCCTGCCTGGAAGCTCCCTCACAAGGAACCCCCTTCATTTCTTCTTGAAGCTTAACAAGCCCAGGATAGTCTTAAATTAAAAGGGACACTAAAGGAAAAAGGATCAGAGGATCTTCCAATGGTCAACTTCCAGAGATGCCCAGCTACGTTAGTCATAGGGAAGTACAACTGAAACCACGACCCCAGAACTGCTAAGAGGAAAAGGCAAATGACACCTCGCGTTGGCCAGGATATGGAATAGCCAAAGTGCTAAAATGTTGCTATGGCAGTATAAATTGGAAAACCACCCTGGAAAACTATTCAAAAGGGCTCCTAGGGGCTGGGGATGTGGCTCAAGCGGTAGTGCGCTTGCCTGGCATGCGCGGGTCGCTGGGTTCGATCCTCAGCACCACATAAAAATAAAATAAAGATGTTGTGTCCACTGAAAACTAAAAAATAAATATTAAAAAAAAGTTCTCCTAGGCTGAGTGTATACATACTCTATGACCCAGCAATTCTATTTGTGAAGATACACCCAACAGAAATGTGCACATACAAGCACCAATAGATGTGTACTAGAACATTCATAGTAATCGTATGATGGGCAAAAAATGGGAACCACCAAATGTCCATCAGGAGTGGAATGGCTAAATCGTCTGGAATGTTGATTCAGTGGGACACTTACACAGAAAGAAAAGCGAGCTGTCTCTACCCATGGCAACATGGACAAAGCTCACAAATGTTGAAACCAAGAAGCCAGGCAGAAAAGATTCCACTTCCATAACACTGGGACAGAGACACAAAATTCACATATGGCAGCAAGAGGCTGGAGAGAGCTGACCCCTTGCTGGGGCTGTGATGACCCGAAGGGAGCACAGAGGACTCCTGCGGGCTACAGATTTCCTATTTTTTACCTGGGTGCTGGTCATACAGCAAGGTTCATTTGTGAGAATTCCTTGGGCTTCACGTGTACAGTTTGTGTATTTGTATCTATGTGTGTTGTGCTTCAATTAAAAGTTCACTTACAAAAAAAATAAGACACTCTCATCAATCCAGCCCCTGGCAGGACAGGGGGAATAGGACCTTGATCCTTAAAAAGACCTATGGCCCCCATGAAAATCTCTGACCACATCTGTGAAGCCTCTGTTCAAGGAAACTTGACCTTATAGCCATTTCTAGAAGGGGACAGGGTCATGGAAGCTCCAGGGCCTCAAGCTGACCTACCATCATATCCCAGAATGGATGCTATTCTCTTGTTCCTACCAGGAAGAGAGATCTGCCTCTTTTCCTTCCTCCAAAGAAGCAATATGACAGTTTCAAAGCTTACCTTAAAGTTGGACCTGCATATGGTAGCTGGTTGGCTCATTCCTTCTCCTGTTGGAAAGAGAAATAACATAGATGAAGTCTTTTTTAAAAAATATTTTTAAAATTGTCGATGGACCTTTATTTCATTTATTTGTTTTGTAATGGTGCTGAGGATCAAACATAGTGCCTCACACATGCTAGGCAAGTGCTCTACCACTGAGCTATAACTCCAGCCCCAAGATGAAGTTTTAATTCCACTAATTAGGGAAGAAATTTTTTAAAACTGACCTGTGGCTTAAGCTTCCCATTGTCCAATATGATTTCACTTAAGAGTTTGTGAAACAATAAACTCACAGGGTACTGGGCTGGGAGACTTCCACAGAGATGATCTAGTGCAAGCCACCACTTTCAATTCTCCCAAAACCACAGCACATGTGTCCTAGTAGTCTAGATATAGCCTCAGAATCCTTCTTAACACAATATGCTTGGAAGTCACAAATCAACTGGAAATAATATGCCCACTGAAACTTATTTGTGATTTTTGGTCAAGGATAGCCTGCTATCCCCCTGGTATCCTTTTGGAAAGGTGGAGCTATCAATCCCTTGCTGAAGCCCTCTAACAATGTTAGCTCATTATTCTGGCAACATCTAGTAAACACCTATTACAAAATTTATTAGGTACCAGGCTACTGCTGTTCCATTTCTGAATAGTACTAACAATTAAAAAGCTCTTCCATTCTCTCAAAATCTGGCTTCTCCCCTCCTCTGGCTTCCCCCCAAGGCAGCAAGCAGCAGGTGTGCTCTTCATCCCCAAGGAAGGTCAGGGTCCCCAAGTCACTCTTCCTGAACCCCTTCACCCAAATCCTAACTTGGAACATCAGAACTGCAAATTCAGGACTGTATCTCTGGACACTGGTTTCTTGATCACCTTGTCCCTTCCCCAACAACACCCTCCCTGGGTGGGCTCACCTCTAGGCAGAAAGAAACACTAAGAATAAAAAACCAAACTAAAAGGGACCCCAAGCATTCATGTGTGTAGCCTAGTTTGTAATCCTTGGATTTAGTCCCAGCCTTGCCATTAGCCTGCTAATGGCTCAGGGTGAATCCATTTTCCTCTCTAAGCCTCAGTTTCCCCAATTGGTGATATGACAGAGTAGGACCAGCTAAGTTCCTGGAGGGCCATGGCAGCCACAAGGCGCTTTGCTCTAGGGGCCTCCTGTTCCTTGCTTCTTGAGAAGGGCACTGAGTCTCCTGCTAGGAACCCTCTCTGGGGCCCAGCAGTGGGAAAGACACAGCAGAGCCCAATGTGAGATCACAGAACTCCAGGGAGAGAATGAGGGAGATGGAGATTTGGCCAGAGTGGGGCCTGGAGGGCTCTGTAGGCAGCCTGGGAAATTCCTCACCTGGGGCCTGGAAAGAGACCCTGCCTCTGCCTAAGCACAGATGCCGGTCCAGACCCTCACATGGACTGACTTACACAGCCCTCACTACTGCACCACAGGCTTATGCCTCTGTTATCCCACTTCGTGCGACGAACTAGGGAAGGCAGGTTTGGTAACTGGTCCTAAGCTTCAAGTTGGGCAGGAGCAGGGTCAAGCCTGGACCCCCCACCATGGTCCACAGAGTAGACTCTTTTTCAATAAGATTCTGCTGATCTGTTATGGAGTCCAGGGAGCAGCTCAGGACATGGGACCTGTCTGCAAGGCTCTCGGGGCTGGCCCAGGATGTGGCTCAGAGACTGTGCGTGGCCCCAGCGGGCTGAGGTCTCTCACTGGCAGGCCTTCAAGGCCAGACTTTCAGACAGGCACTGGATGAAATCTACCATACATGATGGAAGATAGGGTCAGTGGCAGTATGTGAGCAGGGACCAGGACCCTGTTTGGGAGACTGCAGAAAGGAGTCAAGGGAAAGATGGGATTTGAGCCCCATGATTTCTGGCCCAAGTAATTGGGAGCTCAGTCAATGTGACGTGGGCCCATTGGGGCTCCCTTTGAGCACAAGGATGTCCTCTACCTCTCTCTTTCCCTTACAAAACCATACATGCTTCCAGGGCTGGAGCAGACACCTCCCCTTCCACCTTGCCAAAGCTCAGGAACCATCAGAGCAATGGCACTTGGGCACACATGCCCACTGAGCCCTGTGCACACCCACCCACCCCACAACATACCTTTCAGGGCAACAGAAAGGTTGATGTCAAATGTGTAGGGCTGGTCATGGCAGAGATATGGCAAGGGTCTGGGGTCCTG
This sequence comes from Marmota marmota marmota, assembly GCF_001458135.2. Taxonomy (NCBI): domain Eukaryota; kingdom Metazoa; phylum Chordata; class Mammalia; order Rodentia; family Sciuridae; genus Marmota; species Marmota marmota. The sequence continues at coordinate 3,414,243 of NW_026000229.1, forward strand.
GGAGGGCAAAGCACAGGAAAGAGGTTGCTGGCAGGTGGACTAAGCTCACCGAGGCCCCATGTGGCAGGAGTGTTCCTTCCTAGGGACCTAACACCATGTTCTGGGACCTTAGCTGGACAGTAGGAGTCAGGGTGGTCATATGTGCCAGGTTCTTAAGAAGAGAAGCCAAGGGATGGGCATTGGTAGGTGTAAAGTTATAAGGTCTAAACCAGAGATGCTCCAGAAAGCCAGGATAGGGAGGGCTGGAGAAAGGGGACAGTGGGAGGCCAGAGATGGGGAAAGAAGCCTGTGAGGAAAGGCTAGGGCAAGGCAAAGGGCAAGGTGAGCCTCCCAGAAGACAGAGGGTTGGGGCAGCCAGCAGAAGCAAAGAGTCCTGCCTGGTGCAGGAGCCAGCTGTGGGGGTAGCTTTGACAGCTGTGCCAGAAAGACAGCGCTTTGGCCAAAAGCAGTACTTCCCCAAAGTGTGACATACGAATCACTTGGGGGACATTAGATCATGTTTGGTGATTTGAATGGTTATTTGTGTTTCTTTTCTTTTTTTCAGGGCTAGGGATTGAATCCTGGGCCTTGAGCATGCTAGGTAAGCCCTCTGCCATTGAGCCATGCCACAGCTCCTGTGTTTCTTTTTATGATTAATGATGTGGCTAGGGATGTTGGTAGGGATATAAAGTTCCTTTTCTCAACACATTACTTAAGTTTTGAACTGGGAGCTGCTTTAGAGAAAAATGTTAAATAAATATAGTTCACAAGGGACAAGAGTGGTGACAGTTACTGGAAGGGCTGGCCAAGGTAGGCAGAGCCCAGACATCTCAGGACAGGGCAGTCAAGACAGCTTGACAAAGGATGAGGCTGGAGTGGGGAGGCAGCCCAGATGGTCCCTGGTGAGGTCAGAAAAGCAACTGACCATGGCTACCATGGCTACAGAGGAAGTGGCCACAGGACTCATTGAGAGGGAGGGAGAGCCAGGTCCTGGTAGCTGAAAATGATGGTGGGGTGGGGTTGCTGTGGCAGGAGTGCTGAGGAGAGCAGGGGCATGGTGAGAGCCCACAGGAACTTCAGGAGGAGCTGGTTTTTAGGGAATGACTCCAGTTTGTTTTTTAAGAGAGGAAATGTTGAAGCCAAGTGTGGTGGCTCACACCTATAATCCCAGAAACTCAGGAGGCTGAGGCAGGGAGGATCACAAGTTCAAGGCCAGCCTCAGCAACTTAGAAGGCCCTAAGAAACTTAATGAGACCCTGTCTCAAAAAAAAAGGGGGGGG
>NW_026000229.1:3416389-3495023 GCF_001458135.2 Marmota marmota marmota
AAAAAAAAAAAAAAAAAAAAGCGCAAACACTGAGATGACATCAGAGGGCATGAGAGAAGGTAGATGAGATGGCCCCAGGGAGGGTGTGGAGGGAGCAGGGCAAAGGACTGGGAGCTCTGTTCTCCCTAGAGGATAGAATTGGAATGAGACATTGCAGAGACCCAGAGATAAAGGGGGATGGGATGCATCCCCAGAAGTCAAAGGTAAAAAAATGCCTAGGAAGAGTAAGGGATTGAAGCGAGGTGCGGCGCACGCCTGTAAATCCCAGCAGCTTGGGCGGCTGAGGCAGGAGAACTGCAAGTAGTTTAAGCCAGTCTCACCAAAGTAAGGTGCTAAGAAACTCATTGAGACCCTGTCTCTAAGATAAATAACAAAATAAGGGCTCGGGATGTAGGCTCGGTGGCCCAGTGCCCCTGAAGTTCAATCCCAGTTCAATCAAAAAAAAACAAAAAAAAAAAAAGAAAAAGAAAAGTGTAAGGGACTAAGGAACTGCAAAGAGGTCCTGGCCCTAAGGTCATAGGTGACTTTAGTGAGGCACTGGCAAGAAGGTGGGGCAGATTAAGGAGTGAGGGGTGAGACCACAAACCCAGGCCTGGATAGGGGTGCTGAGGACAGGAGGCTGCAGCCATCCCACCATCAAAGCTCAACTCCAAACCACATTCTATGAGTTGGCCTCCAGGGGGCGCCATTGGTACAGGACATATTTCAAGGCAACCTGGGAAGTTGTGCAATGAGGTGGTAGGAGCTGGGATCCTCTGTCCTGGGAGGATTCTAGAGATTACAAAATTCTCTGTTTTTCCTAAGAACTGTGCAGAGGGCAGGGAAGCCACAAGGGAGAATGATTGGAGCCATGACTGCCTGGAGGTCACCGCAACCAGGATGCTCAGGGCACTCCACTGTGGACACAATGTGGGCATGCTGTGGGTACAACGCTTCCCTCTCAATGGTCTCTACACCTGGTGTGCCTGCGCAGCTGGCAGCAGGCTTTCAGAAAGTTGAGCCCTGGATTGGGAGCCTCCTGCAGTAGGTGTGCTTACCTGTATTGGGTTGGGCACAACAAAGGGCATGAGGGCATCCATAGGCACCACCCATGGAGAGATGGTGGTTCCAAAACTCTTCCCGAGGAACGGTCCAAGAGGAACATATTCCCACTGCTGGATGTCTCGAGCTAAAGGAAGAAGGGCAGGCCTAGGCTTACCAAGGCTGACTGGGGCTGGCCCCAGGGTTCCCTCCTTCCCTTGACTAGGGAGCAAAGACACTCAGCACTGCCCTTCCCATGGGGGCTTTGGCCTCATGCAGGCTGCCCCAGGAAAAAGGGGCTAGAGCATTCAATGTCAAGGTGCCAGTTTACTGCAAAGAAGAATGGCCAATGGATGGCCAGGATATCTCCTGTGAACAGGTAGAGGGGGAGAGGTACTTTGTAGGACCTCTGGCACCATCTTCCTCCTACATATGGCAAAAGTGTTGAGAGCTCAGGTTCAGAGGCAGGGCTGGTGAGCTTCATGTCTTAGCTCAGCAACTAACTGCAATCCCTCTGTGCCTCTGTTCACCAAGTGAGAAGCACAATACTACTAATAGCCTATAGGGATCCGTAGGAGAGAACACGTCAGGTGTTGAGCCCAGGATCTAACACGTGAGCACTCAATAAATATTAGTTATGTCAGCTAGGTTGCTACTCGACATTTGAGACAGCTGGGGTTCAGAGAGGTTAAGTGACTGGCCCAAGTTCTCAGAGCCAGGAAGTCTGTCTGATACCCAAATCCACACCTCAGTCATTGCACCACCTGTTGCCTGTGACCAACACGGACCCAGGAAATGACCTATAGCTTCTGGGACAGTGTCCCAATCCACCCCCTCCTCAGCTGCCTTCAGAACACAACGTTCACAGTAAGCTCAGCCACCAGTAATTACCACTCCAGTCATTCATGAGGACCATTCCAAAAATGTGCTCATGGGCCTTGGAAATGGGGATCGGCTCTCCGAATCTGTTCCCAGGGCCTACAAAGAAAGCCTGATATGGGGAAAGGTAATTAGAACAGCTGACCTGCCATCTCAGATCACTTGTCACCTAGAGAGTGAAGGTCAAATATTTCCAAACCATGGCCAGGGGTCAAGGCCTGCCACAGGGGCCTGGCATGAATTCACTTTATCTCAAAGTCAAGGACTGCACTTTGGGAAAGCATGAGTGGCAGTGTGCCAGTGCCTGCCTCCTCACACCCTGAGTTCTGCAGCAGCTTCTTCCCTTTACTCAGCACATCCCAGGCCATTCTGATCCTTGCCTCTCGCCCTGTGCTTTGCATTTTAAGATCTGATAGCTATATGTGGCTTGTGAAAAATGAAAATACTAGGATTTGTCCTCATGTCACAAAAAATCAAAAGGTTGCTCCTTCAATGCAGTGCAATCTGCCTGATAGGTGCATCTCATGCCCAATTTGTCACCCCACTGCCTCAGAAGAAAACAGCACCCATGATGTCTGTGAGCCTGTAGAATATCCAGACATCTATAAGGGAAAAACAGGAGAATCTCTTTCCAAATTACAAAAAATAAGCTACTTTTGCCAACTAGAATCACAGTTCAATTTGTTCTATGACAGTGTTTACACACTGAAAATTTTTCATCAGGATTAAAAACAACAAACATACAAACAAACAAATAAAAAATAACCCAAAGGCACTATCTCACAGAGAACTCCACCACCTTCAAGTTCAGACTATCTGTGCCTCCTACTCCAACCATTTCTCCACATTCAAACTTTTTTGTCTTTTCTCTGCCCAACACCAAAAGAGACCCAAACAGGAGAAGCATCTGCCCATGAGTATTTCATTCTCCCAGAAGGAAAATCCTGGCCCCAAACCTGGGCTCAGGCATCTTAACTGGAAAGGGGGTCTTCTTCCTGGAGTCTCCGAAGACTCCCTCAAAAAGGCAGAGAGCTGGTGGAAAGCAGAGAGCTGGTGGGGAACACCCTTACTGATGGGGAGACTATTTGGTAGATGACCATCCATTTCCCTCCTCAGATCCAAATCTGAAGAAATCTCAGGGTAGGATGGTAGCTACAAGGAGCTCTAGCAAAGTCCACTGGTTCTCCAACTTGCATCTAACCAAACCCAGATTCCCTCTGCCACAGCCTGCCTGGGTGGCCCCCTGGCTTCTTCCCTTACATCTGCAAGAATAAGATGCTAGAGCTTCCTGAGACACCGCTAAAACACTGGGTACTACAGTGAGAGAGCCCTTCAGTCTGCCTGCCTACATTTCCTGCTTTGGGCCCAGCTCCGTCTATCATCCAACAACCCAAGAGACAGTAAAGACCCTGCCAATGTCCCCTCTGCCCTCCTTCTTCCAATTCAGCTCCTCTTTCTCATCACATTCCTGATTGCTCACCTAGAGGGTTGCTCTGAGTTCAGTGTCCCTCTTAAGAAGGACAGTCCTGCAGCATGAAGGGGTGATGGAACCAACTATACCCACATCAATATCCTGATTGCATATGGTACCACAGACATGTAGAATGTTACCAAGGAGGAGATGCATGAAGGGTATTCAGGCTCTCTTTCTATTTTTTTTTTACAACTGCATGTTAAAGATCTCAAATAATTATCTCAAAAAGTTAAAAAAAAAAGTAAAGTCTCGAAATGACCACTGTTTTGAGCTTGTATGGATCTAACCATAAATGCAATAGGGCTGTTCTGGTGTATTCTTTTTTTATTTATTTATTTTTTAGTTGTGGTTGGACACAATACCTTTATTTTATTTATTTTTATGTGGTGCTGAGGATCGAGCCCAGGGTCTCACACATGCTAGGCGAGCGCTCTACCGCTGAGCCATAACCCCAGCCCTCTGGTGGATTCTTGTAATTCAAGGTAGTTATGTTCTATGAAGTCACCAGAATACTGAAATAGCAATTACTGAGTCAGTGTTCCTAAGGGGCATACACAGTTAGGTTCCTATAAGCCTCTAATCACATTTTTATGAATTGGTCAATACATAACTATAAAACCTTAGTGTATGTGTATTTCTGTTTAAAGACACTTATTTAGGGCTGGGGATGTGGCTCAAGCAGTATCGCGCTCGCCTGACATGCGTGCGGCCCGGGTTTGATCCTCAGCACTACATACAAGCAAAGATGTTGTGTCCGCCAAAAACTAAAATAAATAAATAAAATTTAAAAAAAAAAAAAAGACACTTATTTGATATATAGTTGATTCATTAACATCAAATCCCCTGCCCTACATGCTAGAATACATGCCTGAAAAAGGCTTATCTGACACACACATCCTCTGTAAGGCACATCAGCCTTCCTGCACTTAGGAACACAAGTCAGCACTTGGGCCCTGTACGCGGGGGGCTGTTATAAATAACACATTTACCCAAAAAAGCACGAAAATATGAAAACCATGGCACTAAATAGACCACGAAAAGAACACATTTATAGGATGAGAGCAGAAACAGGAAGTTCAACCTCAGCAGGGAACTTGCACTCCAGGAGACTAAAATTTTTCACTGTTCTTTTCATGGGAGTGGCCACAAAAGGTCTTGAGTGTCAATTTTGGGGTTACAAATAAATTTCAGTAAGTGGTTAAATCTGGAAATATGGAATCTGTGAATGACCCAGATTGACTCTACTTCCAACAGCAGAACTGCTACCCATGTGGATGAAGGTGTGTGGACAGCTCATCATGCAGGGCAACCATCCCACCAAACACTTTCCTGCCATAGGAGATCCTATGTCAATAAAACACCACAGCACAGGGGTAGGGTGGGTAGGTGTGTAATTCAGTGGAAGAGCAGCTGCCTAGCATGCATAAGGCCTTGGGTTCCATCCCCAGCACTGCCCAAAACAACAAACACACTGCAAAGCCCAGCTTACCATTTCCAACTCGATGTCCAGGAGTTTGCAGGCACCATACACGGGAGGCTTGGCTGGAATAACATCAGGATAAAAGGAGCTGTTGTGAGTGCCAGGCTGCAGAACCCACTGTGTGAGAACAGAGAGCTGGGCACTGGCAGGGTCTAGAGATGGGGGGTCACTTACAGTTATCAGGTCTCATCTGTCCCATAGGCCTTCGGATTGGGGTGCCAGACACCACAACAGAGGAAGCACGGCCATGGTAGCCCACGGGTAAGTGCAGCCTGATAAAGGAAGGTGAGGGAGAGAGCAGGACATCAAAGCTCTTACATATCTTTCTTTCTTTTTTTGTGTGTGTGGTACTGGGGATTGAACTCAGGGCCTTGTGCATTCGAGGCAAGCACTTTATTAATTGAGCTACATATCTTTCTTGATTGATTGATTGTGCTGGGGATTGAATCCAGGGGCACTTTACCCTGAGCCACATTCCCAGTCCTTTTTGATTTTTTTACTTTGAAACAAGGCCTTGCTAAGTTTACAAGGGTCTCATTAAGGTGCCCAGGTTGGCCTCAAACTCATGAGCTTCCTGCGTTGCTGGGATTATAGGTATGCACTACCACACCTGGCTCATACTTATTTCAAAATAAACTTTAAAAAGGAACATAGAGTCAATATATACATATGGTTTTAAAACCAAAAGTACACTTAGGCTCTAAGAACACTCCTGGCTTGGCTGAGGTCACCCAGTTTGAAAAGGTAGCAAAGCGATTCAAATCCAGGTCTCTCTGACCACAAGGTTCTGCTGCTTCCTCTGTGGCCCACTCCCAACCTAATCCCAGGGGACCCTGGAACTAGGGTCAGAGTGAAAGAGTCATCCCAGGCAACGGGAACACTGCCAGAGGCTCTGTTTGTAAGACAGAAATGTGGGGGAGGAAATAAATATCAAAACACTAGGAAGAGATTTAAAATAGCATAGCACTGGGGGGGGGGGCGGTCAACTGAATANGTATAACAATCTTACCATGTTTGAAGGATATTATGAGGCTTTCATTAAATCAGCAGACTTAGCAGAAAAATTGACAGATCAATTAGAAGAACATAACAAATAATCCAGGATTAAAGTCTTAGAACAGATAAGTCTTAAACATAAAAAAGAGTTATCACAAATTAGTGAAGAGAAAGTATTCAACATATGATCACCAGAACTACTGGTAAACTATTCATAAATTCTAAAGAATATAAAAGCTTATATCTTATGTCAAGTAAATTACAAATGAAATAGAATCATTATTACAAGAAAACATTTAAACAAAAGGAACCTAAGGAAGATACCATATGAAATTTGTTTCTGATATGAATATATGCAGTATATCATAAATAAAACTGGTGAATGTTTTGGACAATGGGAGAAGTTAGACTCTGTGGTGCAGTGAATGGCAGCTCCCCAAAAGGCATGGCCACATCCTCACCCCCATGAAAATGTGGAAAGGAGTCTTTGTAGATGTCATTAAGTGAAGGATCTTAAGATGAGGTCATTCTGGGTTATCTGAGTGGGCCCTATACCCAAAGTGTCCTTATAAGAGGCAGAAGCATGGAGAACAGGAGGCGGCCATGTGCAGACAGGCCGAGATAGGAGGGTTGGAGCCACAGGAATGCCTGCAGCTACAGAATGGAGTGGCAAGGGAGGGTAGGGTTCCCTGGGAGCTTCAGAGAGTGCCCTGCTGACACCTTCATTCAGACTTATGGCCTCTAAAACTGTGACAGAATAAATTTCTGCTGTTAAAAGCCAACCTGTTGTGGTATATATATATATATTTTTTTTTTTTGCAACAGCCCCAGGAAACAAATACAGACCCACAGCCCACATTTTTTTTGAACATAAAAGGACATTCCAGATGGATTAGAGATCTACATGTACAAAGAAAGGTATTACAAGCATTAGGGGAAAATACAAAAAAATATTTTCAAAATTGCCTTTCTAAACATGACAATAAAGTAAATGCCATAAAGAGAACAAATATCATGCTTGACTTTGTAAAAATGCAGACTGCTATATCTAGAGAGAAAGCCAAGTTAAAGGACAACATATAGGTTGACTTCCTTATCAGAAATGCTTGGAACCAGAAGCATTTCAGATTTCAACTTTTCTTCAGATTTTGGAATATTTGGTCAGTTCTCCCCATCCAGCTATTATCCTGAGGAGAACTATGTTGGGCTATTATTCTGTGCCTTTCTCTCTGCTCAGACCAGCCTACTCAGATATGTATGTATCCCATAAATATGTCCATAAAAATATATAAAATATACATGGATGTGTATGTGTGCACATGTGTGTATGTGTGTGTGTATTAAGTTGAGAAATGGCTCCCCTCAGAAGATCCAAATCCCTGTAACCCATGAATATTACCTTATATGGCAAAAAGGATATGATTAAGTTAAGGGTCCTTATAAGTCAAAGGGTAGAAGGTTAAAGGAGGATGTAGGAACTATGAGAATAGATATGAGAGGAGAAAGGGAAGGGGTCATAAGGCAAGGAAGAGGTGGCCTACAAAACTGAAAAGGAAACAGGCTCTCCCTGGAGCTTCCAGAAGGAACCAGCCCTGCTGACATCTTAATGTTGGCTCAAGTGAGACTCATTTTAGAACTACGTAGACTGTATACCTGTTGGTCTACGTCATCAGGTTTGTTTATAACAGCTACAGGAAACTAAAAGAGTGTATATGTGCATATATGTTGTTGCCTTTTTATCAAAATGAGAGCACACTTTATGTAATATTCTAAAATTTTCTTTTATTAAATTTAATTTCATTAAATGAAATTTTAATGTATATCATTCACGTCTCTTTAAATATTTCAGCAGCTACAGAGGACTTCATAATGGGAAGAGAGTAGTTTTTCAACTATTCTTCTACCAACAAACATTGAGATTGCTTCTAGCTTTGAGGACTAGAAACACTGCTAGGAAACGTTCTTGCTCTTGAATATAATCACACTTAGTGCATTTAAGTCTGTAGGATAGATGCACAATTGTGGGTGAAAGGGTGTACATATTTTAAATTATAAATGTTTTGCTTTATGTATTTTCTGTAGTGTTTGGGCTAATCATAATAAGCATATAGTTGAACACCCCTAATTCAATAACTAAAATTCTGAAATGCTCTACAATTAAGAACTCTTAAAAACCAATAACACCACATGTGGAAAATTCCATAGCATGAAACCCTTTTTTTTTTTTTTTTTTTTGTGAGTGTACCAGGGATTGAACTCAGGGGCACTTAACCAGTGAACCACATCCCTAGCCCTTTTTTGTATTTTATTTAGAGACAGGGTCTAACTGAGTTGCTTAGAGCCTTGTGTACTGCTGAGGCTGGCTTTAAACTCATGATCCTCCTGCCTCAGCCTCATGAGCTGCTGGAATTACAGGCATGCACCAACGTGCCTGGTGAAACTCTTTTAGGAACAAAATTTTTGAAAATATTGTATAGGCCTAGGGGTAAGCTTAATGGTAGAGCCCTTGCCTAGCATACTTAAGGTCCTGGTTCAATCCTTAGCACTGCCAAACAAAATTATACATATACATAAATATAAAAAAATTATAGGGGGCTGGGAATATAGTTGGTAGAGTGCTTGCTTTGCATGCACAAGGCCCTGGATTCAATCCCCAGCACCACTGACACACACATAATATATATATATATANGCTCAGAGGTAGAGTGCTTGCCTCGCACCTATCAGGCACTGAATTCGATCCTCAGCATCACATAAAAATAAATAAACAAAATAAAGTTATTGAGTTCACCTACAACTAAAAAAAAGAAAAATAGTCATGGCCTGAATGTCCTTAAAGAACTACTAGAGGATCAAATTTTTGAACATACTGGAAAGCAGGAATAAATGGCACTGGGCACACTTAAGGATTCTCATTCATCAGAACATGCTAAATATAGAGAATGCAAGGATTTAAGATATGCCAATAGAACGATAATAGCTTACAAATGAAAGAACCTAGAAGGACCCAGAGATTCAGGGAATGTAATTCTAATCTCTGTTCTTTAGAGAATAGGAGTTTAAAGGACCACCCCATAGTCCCACAGCAGGTCCACAGTCATGCTGAAAGGACTAGAGGCTGAGGCCATTGTTTGCACAGATTGCAACATCTTCATCATTTTTGGTTTACATCCCCAGTTTGCTTTAACCTAAGAGGGCCTGGAACAAACAAACTGTTGGAAATGGACGGACTTTGAACTTATCCAAGCATCTGGTCCAGGACATACCAATTGGGCATCAGTGCATTCTCCTTGCCCCTGAACATGATTCCAATGTTGGTGGCGTGCTGCCGAGAGGAATAGAAGTCTGTGTAGTCTCCTGCAGAAGAAAGACCCAAGGCAGGCCATCAGTGACCCTGATGATGGAGGGCATTCAGTTCCCAGGATGGGGCCTGTAAGCATGCCCACACAAATATTGCACATCCCAAAGCTCAAACTCTTCTGGCTGCAATAGCACCAAATGCAGCACAAAGTAGCCTCACTAAGATTCAGTTTTAGACCCCACTCCCCTGCCCCACAACTAGGAAGAAAATAAGAAATAAGGAGCCAAATCATTCTGAAACACAGTGGAATTTGAATACAAAGTGGCTGACGCCAAATCTCCTTCTCAGAACTCTGAGAAGGAGTTCAAATCTCCTTCTCAGCTACACACACAAAACTGCTTGTGATTCCATACAGGGAACAGCCCTGGTTGCCCTATGCCTAAGCTGAACCTACCCTCTGGAGCCACCTCTCTTGTCTCTGTGTGGTAAAATCCTAGCAACCAATTGAGGCCACCCTTGTGTGAAGTCCCCCACTCTCTCTAGCAGGATCCTTACCTCTTCTAAATCCTGTCACCTGAGCCATCTTGGGGCAGGCTTCCTTTCCATTTGATGCACCAGTTACATATGTACATATCTTTGCTAGACTGTGGCCATTTCAGGGAGCCCCAGCTCAGATTTTATTTTGTTTGACTCTCCCTCAGTCTTTTTTTTTTTTAATCTTAATATTTATTTATTTTTTAGTTTTTGGCGGACACAACATCTTTGTTTGTATGTGGTGCTGAGGATCGAACCCGGGCCGCACGCACGCCAGGCAAACGTGCTACTGCTTGAGCCACATCCCCAGCCCCTCCCTCAGTCTTAAGAATAAGATTTTGTTCACTGAAGGTGTTCAGTCAGTGTCTGCTGATTCCGATGAACTCAACAGAGTGGTTTGTGCTAAATGTAGGAGCACACACCTATAATCCCAGCGACTCAGGAGGTTGAGACAGGAGGCTTGAAAATCTGAGACCAGTCTCAGCAACTTAGTGAGGCCCTTAGCAACTTAGCAAGATCCTGTCTCAAAATAAAAAATAAAAAGTGCTGGGAATGTGGCTCAGTGCTTAAGCACCTCTGGGTTCAACCCATGGTACCAAAAAACCAAAAACCAAACCAAACAAAGTAGCTTGTAAGCATCCTCTCTCATTCGGGGAATGAATTACTGAAATCTTCAGGAAAATCTAGATGGGAAGGTTTGCTTGTTTATCTTCCTAAATCTCCTATTAAAAAAAAAACAAAAAAAAAAACAAGCAAACAAAAACCCACAATGAGAACCCCAATCCATCAGTCCAGACTACACATGGAAATAAATGGGGAATGATGAGGGAAGAAAGCAAAACCTAAAGGCAGATTGAGCAAGGGGTGAACAGACTGAGTCTTGGCTGCTGTTTCCCACCTTCAGTACCAAAGCACAGAAACAGGAGCTGGGATGTTTATCAAAAGAATAAATCCATGACAAAATAAACAAGGAATGGGACCATCAGTCAACCAGAAATGATAAGGAATCCCTGAAAGACAACTGGTTTGTCAAAAAGAACGCTGCCCTGAGTGCATGAGGGGAAGCAAGTGACATGCCAGGCCCACCCCACCCTCTACCCACCATTTGCCAAGCCTCCAGCACAAAGGACTTTAGTCAACTGAAGAGCTAGCCTAGAGAGTACTGTCCTCTGGAGGGCAGGGCCAGCCAGCCTCTTAGCACACTGGTGCCCAGGCAAACCCAATAGCTGTGGCCTCCCCCAGGGCTGATAGACAAGAATGAAGCCCCTGTGCCGCTGGCCACAGGCTGATCTGCTTCTCCTTGCTTCAGGCTAAGTCACTTCAACTTTTTGATTCAAAGTTCAACCAGACAGCCTACCAAGTACACAAATGGGTCCTGCACAGCCCTCTGGCCGCCTTCCTCAAAACTACTCACCCTTAACAGCTCAGAGCAGACTCCCCACAGCTCTCTGGGAAGAAAGAACAATCTGCTGCACAGGGAGCCATGTGGTTAGTCATGAACTTGAGCAGCCTGCAACTCGTCTAGGAGAGTGCAAGCTTTGAGCCAATGCTGGCTTGAGTTGTGAGACTGGTCAGTGTTGGAGTGGGTAACCACCCGGAGATCTTATTCCAGATCCTCCCCAACCTAGACAGGGGACAAAGGCACCTGGCCAGCCCTCTCAGTTCATTAAACTACTCACATTGCCTGAGTGGAGACAGTACTCACCTATGATGGCTGGAAGGTACATCGTGGCAGAAGCCTGGGAGGTGAATGCACTGAAACACAGAACCAGGGCTTCAAGGTCAAGCAAACAGTAAAGTGGGGCCCTGCTTTGGTTGCCTGCTTGCAGGCTTAGCCCATCCCCAAAATCTTGATCACCATCTCCAGTGGGTGCCTCTAGGCTAGACTAGGCCCCACCATGAAGGAGGCACTGGAGTCAAAATGTCTTATCTCTATATTGCACTCTAGAAAATAGGAATGGGGGGTAGGAATTTCTGTTCTAGAAACCAGACAAGGGCATAGCTGATGCCAAAGAGGAGGGAGAGGGCCTCTGGGCCTGACCTGGCAGCTCCCATCCAGACATTAGAACCCTCCCACAAATATGCAGCCCACCAGGGGCTGCACGGAAACCAGCTTGACTCAAAAGGGCGAAGGCAGCCGTGTCATGACTCGGTGGCGCTGCTTATCCCCCAGTCCTTGTCTCCCCTGCAGTGTCCCACCTTCCCACCAAGGTCCATATGTTCCTCACCGCTTCCGAAGCTCCATGTCATCTCTGAGCCTAGCTTGGCTGGCGGACAGCAAGTTCTGCAAGAATGCTCTTGCCTCCTTCCAGGCAGCCTGGCCCAAACCCATGAAGCTGTTGAGAGTTGGCTAGGACCAAAAGAGGGAGAAAGGAGTTCATGCATGGGAAAGCATTCTTGCCCAGGAGAGTCTAGCCACCTTGCCAGGGCCCTGACTCCTCTCTGTTCACTCAAATGCTCAGGATCTTTGCTTTTGATTTTGTCACTTATGTATCAAGCTGGAGAAAGCCATCACCTTTCTTGATACTGCTTCATCCCCTCATGGATGTGTACACAACTGTCAAAGCCCATGAGCTGCTCTCCGGAAAATAGCCTGTTAAGCCTAGTCTGGTCTATAGCTACAGGGGACTCCATTCCTCCAGTGTACAGATGCATGGAACAACCTAAATCCTCTCCCTGGGGCTCCTGAAAAGCCAAGAAGGGATTTCTTAGCCAATGAGGCATGGTAGAGACAGCACCTGTGGATGTTAAGGGTCAGAAGGCAGTCCCAGTTCTAATACTACCAGCCGAAGAACCTGGGAGAATTATGCCTCATTCCAGGTGTTTCCATCCATCTAGTGATGATTCTGGTTCCTGTGCCAGTAGGTGGTTGGGAGGACTGAAGGATAGTGTGTAAAGGACAGTGATGTGTGTAAAGCTCCGGCAAGAAAAAGGAGCTCAACAGATAGATCCCACTCCCCTTCCTACTCATGTGATGTCACAGAGATGGATATCAAAGGACTTGACCTCTGACAAAAGAAATTCATATTCATCCCACAAGGACATCAGATTGACTCCTGCCAGGCTGTGTTGTAGACCTGGAGGCCAGGGCTCGTGGCTCCTTCCCTCAGTGGTCTGACTGTCCCGACAGGACAGCTTGATGAGGAAAGGAGCCAGAGTTACAGAAGAGCCTCATTTCAAAGGCCACTGGGAAAGACCCAGGCTGCAGAGACACCAACAGTCTTTTCACTTAGGAACCCTCCTTGAGGTGAAAAGCCATCCTGGGGTATCCCAAAGCTACTACCTGCCAGGTGCTGTGTCTCAGAATAGCCCTGGCCTTATCCATGTAAAACCTGAGGCCTATGAAGGCATCACCTCTGTCAAAAGTGGAGGCAAAGTATTTAGTTTATTTGCAGTACTTCTGAGATCAGGGACAAGCTGTCACAGTGTCCTACCTCATCGAAGACATCCTGGTGTTTGGAGAGGACAGGCCCAGTGAAGAGATGCTTAATGACACTGAGGTCCAGGATCTGGTTGCCAATGGCCACGCCGATCCGTTGCCTTGGCTGGGAGGAAGATGGCATAGTCAGTACTAGCAAAAGCTTCTGGTAGGCTGAGCTCATTTAGTCAAAAGCCTGTGGGTCCCCCTTTTAGATTGCCCTTATGGTGAGGAAACTGAGGGACTGGATCCTCAGCATCCTATCCCAGCTCCCTTCTCTGTTTCCAGGACAAGAAAGAAAAAGAATCTGTGTTCCCTTGCCAGGCATGGTAGTGCATGCCTGTAATCCCAGTGTCTCAGGAGGCTGAGGCAGGAGGATCACAAGTTCAAAGCCAGACTCAGCAACTTAGCAAGACCCTGTCTCAAAATAAAAAATAAAAATGACTGGGGATGTGGCTCAGTGCTTAGGCATCCCTGGTTCAATTCCTGGTACCAAAAACAAAACAAACCAAAATGTATGTTCCCTCAATGGGGAATCAAATCAAGAAAATCTTACCCCTTGGAGTATAGTGAGAACAGGCAGCCTGGTCCAAGCCCCTTTTCCAGTCTCAGGAACTTCCCCTGCAAAGTTCCCCAGACTTTGCTTAAATGCCTCCAGTGGTGAGGAGCGCACTACCTTACCAGGCAGCTGGATTCTTTTTTGCTTTGACCAGGCCTTTATTCAGGGCAATTCATTTGTGCAGCAGAGCAGTGAGTGTTCCACACACAGTGCTGAAAGCCAGATGGCACAGAATAACAAGCTCTGCTGGGGCTCAAATAGAGGAGAGCTCAGGTCGTGGGGAGCTGCACAAAGCCACACTGTGCATTCTTTTCTGCACCATAAAATCCCAGCATCAGCTCTGAGCAATGAGATGCTTCAAATATTTGGCAAAACCTGGTTTTTGACCCCACAATCCTGAACTTTGCTAGTCAACTAGGAATGGAGAGCCTGCTTACAGACTCTACCCGATAGGGCTCTATCTATCCTCAGCCAGCTTCCAGATCTCCTAAACCATCCCCTTTGCCTTTTTAGTTCTAGAGAGCTGAGAAGTGGGATTCCTGGCTAGCCTCATCTCCATCGGCTGCTCATTTTGGTTGACTGAGAGAATAGTCATCTCTTCATGCTCGTTAGCCCCTGGGATCAAGGTACACCAGAGCCATGCCCTCCCCTGGCCCGGAGTTCACAAGCACATCTGCCCTGGAGGAGGCTGCCCGAAGAGCCTGGTTACTCATTCTCAGCTCTGCTAACTCTCTGGGCCTTAGTCTCACCCTCTGAAATATGGCAACTGCTGTGAAGGACACAGAGCTGAGCTACCTAGATCCAAGTGGCCATACACTCAGGCAATGTGCAGGGCAGATCCTAGAGCCACTTCTGATCTTTACCCTCACATCTAGCTTAAGGTAAGAAGCTATTAAGCAACCTCTAAGATCTAATAGAAAATTCCGCTGCTAGTTTTGGCAACTGTAAAGAAAGCCTAGAAGCTTCAGATGGCAAGTTATTGCCCTTGTGTTCCAAAGTGTGACCTGAGGACCCAGAAAACCAGTTTGATAGAGTAGATCCATATACTTTTAACCTTTAGAATTATTTTCTTCAGTGTCAAACTAGAAGGGCTCCTGGCCTGTTCTATCACTTACTATCCCATTCACCCTGGAAAAGTCAGTCCCTGGTGCTCTGAGCCTCAGTTTCCCCTTCGACTTGAGGCAAATAAACTAGGAAAAGACATCTCCCTCACTTGCATCAATGGAAGAGAAACTATGAAATTGGGAGGTTGACAGATGTGAAGGCCAATCCCAAATCTGCCTCTACTGACTATGAGATCCGAAGCATGATTCTTAGCCTCTCCGAGCCTTAGTTTCTTCATCTGTAAAATGGGGGGAAATAATGGGGGTTTGTTGTGAGAATTCAATTAGTATCTGTCAATCTCTTAACATAAGAATAGACATGAGTAGATACTATTCATAGCACAAACATTTATGAAGCATTTCTTTGGCACTAGTACTACATGAATGCTGCAAAATCACCAGAGAGACAGAGAAAGACAGAGGAGCAACTTGGTTCCTGCCCTCCAGAAGTAAAAGGCAACACAGGGTGTGGTAGGAGATACCAACTATGGAAGGGCTCATTCACAGGATGCTTAGGGACAATTTTCTGAGGGGCTGACATTTAAGCTGACTCCTGAAGAATGAGAAGAAATAAGGATATACAGACTAGAAGGAAGGGTAGTCTAGGTAGGAGAAATAACAAGTGCTAAGGCCCTGAGGCAGGAAACTCTCAGTGTGTCTCAAAGACTGAAAGGTAGCCATTAAGGCTGAAAAGAACAGAATCCAGGAAGTAGAGGCAGGGCCAGATCAGGGACTTTACCAAGGCACTAGGCAAATCAACCTCCAGACTCTTGCTGGCCCATTTCTCAGAGGCCCCTGTCCCTGCTTTCACACAGAACATCATTATGTGTTCACTAGTATTCCATGAGCAATCAGACATTGGAGGGAAGGTGTCTCCTATATCTTTGTGGTTTTTTTTCTTTTTTTTTTATTGGTTGTTCAAAACATTACAAAGCTCTTGACATATCATATTTCATACATTAGATTCAAGTGGGTTATCTCCTATATCTTTGATCCCTAACTCCCAGCATAGCATCTGGACCAAAATTAGGGGTTCCTAAGCAATGGTTGAATAAAATAAAATGATAACTAGATTAATTCATTGTTGTTCCATTCAAATTAAGGACTAGCTATGGGCCTAGGGGAAAGGAGATTATTGCCTTGACCACCAGGGCACCCTAGAGAGGCAGCCACCACAAATGGGGTTTCCAATCACTTAAGTGACACAGTTAGATAAAGTCTATATAAGCTTGGAGGCCTTGAGCTTCTGGAAGGTCAAATGGGCCAATTCTCTGTCACAGCACTCTTTATCAGAGGTCAGTGGGAAGGGGTGCTCTCTCCCAGAAATCCTTAGAGGCTGCCTTGAACATTCTAGCAATTGCAGGGCATGAGGTCTGCAATTAATACCAAAAGGCATTAATTCCAGATAGCTCCTAGGAAAGCAAATCAGAACTCCCTACTAGTGCGTGCTAGCATCTCAGAAATGTTCTGGTTTAAGGGATTTGTGCCCTCAGGAAAGGTGAGGACTTATTTGCTAAGGGCAAATGTTAGAGGAGGGCAGAGGGAGGATACTGCCATCAGAGACACTGGTTGGCTAACACAGGTTAAGCTTTAACATGTCTCATCTGTGTGTCTCTCCAGGGCACTTTTTGTGTCTTTGCAACATCCAATGAGATCTGTCAGTTTTAAAACCACAAGTCACCTCCTCTAGATTAAGTCATTCACTGCAGGCAGGACCCCAAAAGGATAGGTACTTGGAGTCAATGAGAAGCCATGGAGGAAGGGAACCCAGTTTCCAGGAAGGGGCCAACAGCCAGGGCTCCATTTAGCAAACATTTCCTAAATACTGTTAGGTGCAAGCAGATTTGGGGGTTCTATGGCTCCCAGAACCGAATGAGGAGTAGGATCAGGGACCTAAGAACAAAATACTACTCACAAATCCAAGCAAGGAATCTACTTTTTGCACCAGGAGACCCTCTTGCATATTTGCTGATAAACGTCCAGTTTTCAAAGATTTCTTTCTAACCACACTACATTTACAAGTCAAGGTTCGTTTCCCCCACCCACTCAAAGGGCTTCTAATTAGCAAGGGAAGCCAGGGAGCCCATATTAGCTGAGAGAATTCCAAATGGAGGCAAGACTTGACCTCTTAGATTACACAGCTCTAAGCCAGGAAATACATGCATCTCTTTCAACTGCTAAAAATGCTGGGGTTAGCCAAGCACAGGTGGTGGGGTGCAGCAACTACCTGAGACAGAGGCATGAGGATCACGAGTTTGAGGCCAGTCTCAGCAACTTGGCAAGACCCTGTCTCAAAATTAAAAAGGGCTGGCGATGTAGTTCAGTGGTAAAGCACCCTTGGGTTCAATCCCCAGCACACACACACACACACACACACACACACACAAAGGTGGGGGTTAACTGATACTTTCCGGGTTCTGGGGTTTGAAGTTAACTAGAGACATGAATGATCGATCAGCTGTAAGCTGGCTTCTTTGGGGTAAGAAAACACCCCAGCAATTCTGTATTGGGCAACAGGATTGTGTGCTTCCTCTTCTCGCAACAATAATGGTACTTGCTGACTTGTCTGGGAGGGAGAGTTGCAAATTCTATTTCATTTTGCATTTAATGCCACACAACCCTGCAGAAACAGGCTGAGAGGTTAAACAATGTGCAGAGCCAGGCGGGATTTGATCCCACAGCACTCTCCATGGACCGCTTTTCAAGAAAAAATGACCCATGCCTTCAAGTCGCCCCCGCTCCCCTCCACTCCACGCCCTCCCCGCGCCCGGAGTCGAAGAGCAACAGCTCACGTTGTCTTGGGTGGAGAAGACGCCATAGGGCAGGTTGTGGATGGGGAAGTCACAATCCTCCGCCACTGGGATGAAAGACATGCTGATGAGCACTAGGTAGGGGAGCAAGCAGTGGGCTGAATAAGAGGAGAGTGACTGGACTGAGCTGCAGGGGTTAGGCCAGGCCACGCCCCGGGTCCCCGACCTTCCTACATCCACACGGTGACCCGGCCCCAACCCCGGCCACGCCCCCTGGAGTGTCCTGCCCTCCTATTGGTCCTCCCCTCCTAGGGCCCTTCCCCCTCCGCAAGCCCCATCTCCGCCCCGGTCCCGCCCCTTCGCAAGCAGCCCTGCCCCCCAGGAGTCTCGCCCCTTCGCATGCCCCACCTCCAAGCTTTCTCACAGGCCCCGCCCCTTCCGCAAAGTAGCCCCGCCGTCCAGAAGCCCCGCCCCACTCCGCGCAACGTCACAATCGCTCCCTGGTCCCCACTCCTTCCGCTGTCAGCAGCGCGCCCTCGGTGACTCTACCACCTTCGGTAGACCTTGTTCGAATTGGCCACTCGAGCCCTCGGTTCTACTAAGAACAAACCCAGCTTGGCATTAAGGCCTCTGCCCTGGGTGACTCCTGCCTCCCCCCTTTCCCCCGTTGCCGCCTGCTCTTCAGCTCAACAGAGCTCTTGTCCTCTCCCTGGAAACAAGACCCTTTCTCCCCAGAGACTGCCTCCGGCTTTGGAAGAAGCTCCCAGTTGCGTACTTTCCGCCTGCATAAACCATGCTAATCCCTCTGCTGTGACATTTCCAGTGGTGTATTGGTGAAGGGGCAATCGCGCCTGTTTGGACGCTGATGAGAGTTAACAGTCTAGAAAATATAACTCACCTATGTATTTCACATTCTAGTGTTAATATGAACTTACCTTGTCTCTGTCTCAGCTTCTTCTGTATGTTGATGATAATACTTACTACTTCACACAGTTGATATAAGAATTAGGTGACAATGTTAGAATAGTGCCTGGCAAACAAAGACTGTATCGTGTGTTTGAAGAGAGAAAAAGGGAAAAAAAAATGAAAGAGGAGGAAAGAAATTAGGGAAGAAAAGCTTAGACCTTATTCTTCTTTCCAATGCAGATATTTTAGATAAACGGACTCAGATTAACCGGTTGGAGATCCACTTTGACTAGAGTTAATTAGGCATTGACATTAGGTCAAGTTCTCTAATCATCTCTCAAATAGGGGTAAAGTAATATCTACTCCACTATTACTGTAATGGTTAAATAACGCCTGGCACAGTTAGTGATCAATGTTTTTTGTTTGTTTTACCAGGAATATCCAGCCAGAAAGTCAGCTATTCCTTTATTTCTGGGTTTTGCTTTTCTTCACGAAGAAGGCAATCAAAAAGAAAACTATAAAGGTAAAGGGGTCATCACTATGGAAAACAAGTTTAAAATGTAAATGTCAATTTCTTAGAAATTTAACAAAATCATTCTTTAAAAACAAGTTTAAAATTACAAGTGGTATAAGGTGCACAATAGTTTATCAAGACATAAGCCTATATTTAAAACACTTTCAATTAATTTATTTTGGATGTTCCCATAACATTACAGTCAAAAGTTAATGAATTACTGGACATAATAAGCAGAATGACTAAAAATAAAAATAAAATAAAAAATTTGGCATTTTAAACCCAAATCCTAGAAGGTAGTTTTTTTAAATATATTTTTTTCGTTGTTGATGGATCTTTATTTTGTTCATTTATTTATATGCAATGCTGAGAATTGAACCCAGTGCCTCACACATGCTAGGCAAGTGCTCTACCACTGAGCCGCAACCCCAGCCCTGGAAGGTAGTTTTAAAAAATATTTTTAAAAGTTGCAGTATCATCCTAGGACTTGTAAAAGTAACCTTTCCCCTTCCTAAACATTTAAAAATGAATAATAGTGATAGACAACCTTGAAATAAAGAATATATTGCTACTCCTTTGCCTGCAGTATCTTGCCCCATTTCTCTTCTCACCCACTGACCTCCTCTCTAAATCACTTTAAGTTATTCTTTTTCAAAGCACACATTTGTCAATAGCAGATCCCAAGTCCCCAGGCTTTTCCTTCCTCCCGCTTTTCCTTCCTCTGTCATCACTTGCAGATCACAAGTGAAATATAAACCAAATAACATATAATTTGAGTAATGTATTAGGATTGTAAATGATTCGTGTAAATGAGGACATAGAGGAAGAGAAAGAGAAGTAGAAGGAAAAGATTGAAGGGGAAAAAAGAAGGGGGAAGAGAGAAGGGAAAGGCAGGCTCTTAGTGTGGGTTCAAGGTGTTGCCTAATCACTCATGTACTAGAACATTTTGTGACAATGTTCAAGTGAGGACACTGGGGACATGCCTGAAAATGTGGTATTTATGTGAATGTTTCAGGCACACTTCTAAAAGACCTGGATGCTGGCAGATTCTAGCAAAATTAAAAGTGGAAGGCAGCCTGGGCAAGGGTTCTGTGAAGTTCTCTTGAGAAGTGACACAAAGACTGCTAGGTTAGAGAGGCTGCTCTGCAGTTTGGCTTTAAAGGAGGAGAGTCTGGAAGGAGTAGCAATATATTCTTTAAGGTTGTCACAGGATAATGTGGGCTAAGAGGGCTTGAGCTAAGGGAATATTGCCCATAGGGATAGCTGTGAGACCCCTTCCTAGGCTTTGAGATGATTCCCGTGCCCCTCCACTGAAGCCTTACCAGTGATCACCCAGGGATGAGCTCAATATGGGTACAGCACTTTGGTTCTAACCTCCAGCCCTAAATGGCTCTGCCACGAGTGAACTTCAGTGTTTTTAAGACTGCCCTTGGGAGAAGGAATGAAGGGCAGTCTCTGGCAGTGGTAGGTGGTCTGGCTTGCTCTGGTAGGTTCCCTAGGTTTTCTGGTAGAAAAAAAGGAATAGAGGAATGTCCCAACTCTTCACCTTATTAAAAGGAATTCCATTCTGTACCATTGTTCTACATGTCTATTTTGGTGCCAATACCATGCCATTTTTGTTACCATAGCTTTGTAGTATAGTTTAATGTCTGGTATTGTGATGCCTCCTGTTTCATTCTTCTTGCTAAGGATTGCTTTGGCTATTCTGGGTCTCTTATTTTTCCAGATGAATTTCATGATTGCTTTTTCTATATCTGTAAGGAATGACATTGGGATTTTAATTGGAATTGCAGTGAATCTGTATAGTGCTTTGGGTAGTATGGCCATTTTGACAATATTAATTCTGCCTATCCAGGAGCATGGGAGATCTTTCCATCTTCTGATGTTTTCTTTCTTTAGTGTTCTGTAGTTTTCATTGTAGAGGTCTTTCACCTCTTTTTAAATTGATTCCCAAGTTTTTTTCTTTGTTGTTATTGTTGTTGTTTGTTTTTGTTTTTTGAGGCTATTGTGAATGGGACAATTTTCCTAATCTCTCTTTCAGAGATTCATCACTAATGTATAGAAATGCATTTGATTTATGGGTATTGATTTTACATCCTGCTACTTTGCTGAATTCATTTATTAATTCTAGAAATCTTCTGATGGAATTTTTCAGATCCTCTAAGTATAGAATCATGTTGTCGGCAAGTAATGATAGTTTGAGTTCTTCTTTTCCTATTCATATCCCTTTAATTTCTTTTGTCTGTCTAATGCTCTGGCTAGAGTTTCAAGAACTATTGTTAAGGTCTGTAAACAAGTCAAGATGGTGCCTGGCATTTTGCCAGAGGGAGTGGTTTGTGAAGTAACGCCAGCGAGCCATTAAATGTGGAGATTCCTTATTGGTTGACTGCTGTATCTAGTTTATGTTAATTAAGATAAGCTGTGTGTAAGGTATATATAACCCTCCTGTCCTACAATAAACAGCTCCCACTCCTGCTGTATCAATGTACACAAGTTGCTCGTCACCCTCCGGTAACTTTGCTGCAGCCGGACTGCGGCAAACTATGTTATATAGAAGTGGTGAAAGAGGGCATCCCTGCATTGTTCTAGTTTTTAGAGGGAATGCTTCCAGTTTTTCTCCATTTAGAATGATTTTAGCCTTGAGGTTAGCATAGATTACTTTTACTTATTTTACTTATTTTTTACAATGTTGATGTATGTTCCTATGATCCCTAGTTTTTCTAGTGTTGTGAACATGAAAGGGTGCTGTATTTTGTCAAATGCTTTCTGTGCATCAGTTGATGTAATCATATGATTCATATATATATATATACTTTTAATTTTTTTTAGTTGTAGATGGACACAATACCTTTATTTATTTTTATGTGGTGCTGAGGATCAAAAGTGCAAGGCTCATGCTCTACCACTTAGCCACAATCCCCGCCCCTGATTCTTATCTTTAAGTCTGTTGATGTGATGAATTATATTTATTGATATCTGTACATTAACCAAACTTGTATCCCTGGTCTGAACCCCACTTGATCATGGTGCACTATTTTTTAAATGTTTTTGTATGTGATTTGCCAGAATTTTATTGAGAATTTTTGCATCTACGTTCATCAGGGATATTGGTCTGAAATTTTCTTTCCTTGATGTGTGTCTGCCTGGTTTTGGTATCAGGATGAGACTAGTTTCATAGAATGAGTTTGGAACACAGAGATAAACCCACATAAATACAGCTATCTCATACTAGACAAAGGTCCCAAAAACATACATTGGAGAAAAGATAGCCTTTTCAACAAATGGTGCTGGGAAAACTGGAAATTCATATGCAGCAAAATGAAATTAAACCCCTGTCTCACACCATGCAAAAAACTCAACTCAAAGTGAATCAAAGACCTAAGAATTAGACAAGAGACCCTGCGCATAATAGAGGTAAAAGTAGGTCCAAATCTTCATCACATTGGATCAGGCCCTGACTTCCTTAACAAGACTCCTAAAGCACAAGAAATAAAATTAAGAATCAATAAATGGGATGGATTCAAACTAAAAAGCTTCTTCTCAGCAAAAGAAATAATCAATGAGGTGAAGACAGAGCCTACATTTTGGGAACAAATTTTTGCTACACTCACATCAGATAGATACTAATCTCCAAGATATATAAAGAACTCAAAAACTTAACACACACACACACACACACACACACACACACAAAACCACAACAACCCACAAACAACCCAATCAATAAATGGATTAAGGAGCTGAACAGACACTTCTCTGAAGAGGATATATATTTGCTCAACAAATGAAAAAATGTTCAACATCTCTAGTTACTAGAGAAATGCAAATCAAAACTGCTCTAAGATTTCATCTCATGCCAGTCAGAAGGCAGTTATCAAGAATACAAAACAATAAGTGTTGGTGAAGATGTGGGAGAAAGGCACACTCTTACATTGGTGGGACTGCAAATTGGGCAACCAAACTGGAGAGCAGTATGGAGATTCCTTAGAAAACTTGGAATGGAACCACCATTTGACCCAGCTATTCCACTCCTTGGTCTATACCCAAAGGACTTAAAATCAGCATACTATAGGGACACAGCCACATCAATGTTCATAGCAGCTCAATTCACAATATCTAAACTGTGGAAGCAACCTAGATGCCCTTCAATAGATGAATGAATAAAGAAACTGTGGTATATATACACAATGGAATATTACTCAGCATTAAAAGAGAATAAAATTATGGCATTTGCAGGTAAATGGATGGAGTTAGAGAATATTATGCTAAGCAAAGTAAGACAATTCCCAAAAACCAAAGACCAAATGTTCTCTCTGATAAGTGAATGCTGATCCAAAATGGGGTGAGGACAGGGGAAAAATGGAGGAACTGTGACTGGGCATAGTGGAGGGTGGGGTGGGGTGAGGGAGTAGGGGCAAGAAAGATGGTGGAATGAGATGGACTTGTATGATTAGCTACATGTATGATTGCACATGTGGTGCAATGCTACATCGCTATATCGTGTTCAACCAGAGAAATGAAAAATTGTGCTGTAATTGTGCACAATGAATCAAAATACATTCTGCTGTCATATATACCTAATTAGAATGAATGAATAAATAAATAAATAAATATTTTTAAAAAGGCATTCCAGGCAATACTTTGTACCTACTGAATTCTAGTTTCTTTTTTTTTTTTGTACTGGGGATTAAATCCAGGGACACTTTATCACTGGGCTACATCCCCAGATCTTTTTATTTTTTAATTTTTATTTTGATACAGTTTTTGAGGATGTTGCTAAATTCCTGAGGCTGACCTTGAACTGAACTTGTGATCCTCCTGCCTCAGGCTCCAGAGTTGATGGGATTACAGGCATGTACACCACGCCCTGTTCTAGCTACTTTTGGTCTGCAAGACAGAGAATTATTTACATGTTCTGTACTGGCCCTACTGACTCCCATTAAAGGTAGGAATTTTTTCTTATTCTGTGTGCAGTTTTATCAATACCCAGTAAAACACCTGGTACAGAATAGTTGTTCCATAATTCATTTTTAATTTTTATTTTATTGAGATGGGAGTCTTGATATGGTACCTAGGCTGGTCTTGAATTCTTGGACTTCTGTGATCCTCCCACTATGGCCTCCTAAGTAGCTGGGACTACAGGGGCACTCCACTAAGAGAGGCTTTAAATATTTAAGTAATTGATATAAAACAATTGACTAAAGGAAAACAAAGCAATAGCCAATGCACCCTTATTAAATGTCAGACTCTGGGAATACAGTGGTAATTCAGCATCTTCAATTCCTGTTTCAGGAATTGGACCAGGAACTTCCATTGGATGCACACAAATTAATGAAGTCCTAAATAAAAGCCATGGAAGGAGAAAACCAAAAACCTTTTTTGGGGAAGAGGGTGGGATAGATGTAAGTGGAGGAAGGGATGTAGGGATGAGATGGTTGAAGGGGGAGTATGATTTTGTAGTTTTAAAATAAGACTTGCCAACCTGCTAATTATATATAGTATCAGAAAATGCCAAAGCTGTTCACTGTTTGGAAAACACATTTGAAGTAACTTGCAAGTACACTCTATTTTCTTTTCTTCTTTCCCCTTTGTGGGAGGGGGTATATTGGGCATGTACATTACAAGAATTAAAAAAAATATTTAAAGAAAAAAACATTGCCCATAATTTCGCCAACCTACAGTCATACTATTTGTTTGCACATGATGTTTCTACCTTTGTAAACTTTATTTAGATTCAGTTTTTCAATCCTTTCCTACATTATTCTCTTATTATTTCATTGAGAAAGTTGCAATGTTTTAAATGGTTAATAATAATGGTGCAGTAAAGATCTGAGTGCCTAGGATGTCTCCTTTTTCGTAGATTGTTGTCTAAGGGTAGAATCTTGGGTTGAAGGGTATGAACATTTTCAGGATTGGAATTGAGTTTGAGTACCTCCACTCAAGGGCTGGTTTGAGCTTCTGCAGCACCATGTTGGGTGCCTCCCTCTGATGAAAAAACACAGCATACTGCAGCCAGCTTCATGCACACAAGTGCATTCTTGCTCCTTTACAAGAGCTCTGGGAAAGGGTTTTCTGGATTCAGGACACTGATGCAAGGGTGCCAAAGAAGCTGCCATTCAGATAAGCAGTGTGTGGACACAGCCCCCACCCTACAATGTTCATTTGTCCTTGAATTACTTAAGTTCAGTTCCAAGGTTCTCTAAATTTTCAGCTCCTTTGAGAGAACAAAATACCATGCATGTTTGCATGATCTATATCCTCTGATGCTGAAATGTATGGTAGGTGTGGGGCATGGTTCAGTGGTAGAGCATTTGCCTGTATATGAAAAGGCCCTGGGTTTGAACACCAGTACTGAAAAAAAAGTACAGTATATGTATCAAACACGGGATGTCCATTTCAAAATGTGTACAATAAACTTTATTGAGCTCAGAGCTTTAAGAGAGAAGATTTTTACATCATGAAAATGTTTGACCTTTAACATAGTTGTTATCTGCAAGGGATTGATTCCAGGACCCCCTTTGCATACCCAAATTGGAGAATGCCCAAGTCCTTTATTTAAAAAAGGTGTAAGTAACATTTGCATGTAGTGTATTTACATTATTTTGGTACTGGGGGATTGAAACCAGAGGTGCTTTATTACTCCAGCCCTTTCAAAATTTTGAGACAGGGTCTTGCTAAGTTGCTTAGAGCCTTGTTAAGTCGCTGAGGCTGGCCTCAAACCTGAATTCCTCCTGCCTCAGCCTCCTCAATCTCTGGGATTTCAGGCGTGCACCATTGCACTTGGCCTCCTGTGCACTTTAAGTCATCTCTAGATTATTTATAATACCTAATACAGTATTATAAATAATATGCTATGTAAATAGTTTTACTTCATTGCTTATGGAGAAGACTGTTTTATAATCTTACTATAATTACTTATTTTTAAAAAAATTTTTGACTCTAAAATATATATATATATATATATATTTGAGTTATACATATTTATTTTGTTTATTTTTATGTGGTGCTGAGAATCGAATCCAGTGCCTCACATGTGCAGGGCAAGTGCCCTGCCACTGAGCCACAATCCCAGCCCCTATAATTGCCTATTAATTCCAGTTTTTATATTGATTCTTTCACATTTTTCTGTATAGACAATATGCCATTTGCAAATGAAGACAGCTTTTTTTCTTTCTCACCAGTCTGTTCAGCTTTTCTTTCCTTTTCTTATTAGCTGAGAATTTTAGTACAATGAGGAATAGGACTGGTGAGAGGGGACATATTTGCCTTGTTCTCAGTCTCAGAGGGAGAGACTATGTAGTTTCCTCATCACAGATTTATTATCTTGTAATGTCTTTGTCTGGTTTTAGTATTGGGATGATGCTGGCCTCACCGAACAATTTAAGAAGTATTTTCTCTGCTTCTACCTTCTGGAAGAGAATGTAGAAAAATTAGTATAATTTCTATCTGAAGTGTTTGGTAGAATTCACCAAGGCCTTTCTTTTTTTCTGGTATGTAATCCATTGATTGAATTTCTTTTTTCTTCTTTTTTTGTGGGTGGGGTGCTGGGATCAAATCTTGGGGTGCTTTACTACTGAGTCACACAATTCCAACCCTTTTTAAAATTTCAAGACAGGGTCTTGCCAAATTAGGCCTTGGAATTTGTCATCCTCCTGCCTCAGCCTACCTAGTCTCTGGAATTCTAGGCATGTGCCACCATACTCCGTGTGATTCATAGACACAAGCCTGCAAAGATAATTTCTCTTTGTACTACTTTTGGTAATTTTGCCTTTCAAAGGAATTGATCCATTTTATCTAACTTATCAAATCTGTGGGTATAGAGTTGCTCATAGTATTTCTTTACTATCTTTTAATGTCCCTGGGATCAGCAGTAATGGCCCCTTTTTCTTTTCTGGTAGTCACTTTTTGATATCATAAGTATGTTAGTGGTCTTTTGGGATGCCAAAAGATTTCCTGATGTTGCTAAAAGTCTTTTGTTAGATTTTATCCATCTCATCTCCATATTCCTAACTAACTTTCCATTCTACTGGCCTTCTGAATTAATCTTGATGCTTACATATTAATAAGAAGGGACCAAAAAAAAAAAAAAAAATAGGAAGCCAGTCTCTGAAAAGATGCTACAACAAATACTTAGGACTTTCTTAAATTCTCTAGCGTATCTGTTTGGATGTTTCTTACAGACTTAAAAAAGGGTAGTTTAGCCATTATCAGATACATATAAACTGTCTCCACATCAGGAAAAAAATGGCTTTCATATCATATGCTTGGAATAAAGGAATAATTTCAAGATTGCACTATGCAGTTCATGTTAGGGGAAAGACATTTTTGTGTTAGACTTGGACACAGAAATTCCAGACAAATGAATATATGAAGAACAAAGTATGAGAGAATGTGATTTATGGTTTTAGTGTTCAGGTGTAGTGAAGCCTGTAGACTGTGAATGGATTTTTGTGACAAAAAAAGAAAAACAAATTGAATATTGAGGCTGATTCTACAGCAGTTTCATGCATAAACTCCAATTTCAAATGTGGTCATCAAATCAGCTTTATAACTAACTTTTTAATACTTTGGAATTAAGGTAGAGAATGGATTAATCATAATCCTTGGTTCATGACATTCTCTGCACAGAGTGCCTGCTGTTAGTTGTCTGAGTATACTGAGGCTATCATTCCCATAAAGTTCCCATTTGCTAGCCCATCCCTTGCTGCCTTCCACCTGAGGATATTGACAGTTTTCACCACTACCTCTTCTTTTGATATAAATTTCATCTGTTACTTGAAAATGTATTTTCTAACTTTTCCTGTGGGGTGTTGGGGATTGAACCAAGGACCACACACGTGCTATGTACTTTATCATTGAATTATACTTCCAACATTTTTCTTTTGGTGGTGGTGGTACTTTATCACTGAGTTATACTTCCAACGTTTTTCTTTTGGTTTGACAGGGCCTTGTGCATGAGAGGCAGGACTCTGCCAACTGTGCTATATCCCCAGCCCTACCTCCAACCTTTTTATAAGGGAATATTTTGTCCGTTGGTTGTTAATTCTTATTATACTTTTTTTTTAGTACCCAGGATTGAACTCGGGCACTCAACCATTGAGCCATATCCCCAGTCTTTTAAAAAATATTTTATTTAGAGATAGGGTCTCACAGACCCTGAGTTGCTTAATGCCTCGCTGTTGGTGAGGCTGGCTTTGAACTCACAATCCTCCTACCTCAGCCTCCTAAGCTGCTGGGATTACAGGTGTGTTCCACTGCACCCAGCCTTACTGTATTTTTAAGACACTTCATTTTTGCTTTTGTTTACCATATTTTTGTTTTGTTGTGTCATTATATCTTTTGTGTCAGTATGGATCATTAGTTTTGGGTGCTATGTGATAGTCCATTGTATAACTATGTCATGTTTTATTCGTTCAGCTCTTCCTCATTGAGGGCTTGGGTAATTTCTGGGTTTCTGTTTTTGTACATGGTGTTATGAGAATTCTTCCCAGTTCATGTCTCCTGTTTAATCTATGTGCAAGTTATTCTTGGGTATATAATGAAGTTTCTGAATTATAGGATGTGCTAAAAGCCAGCTTTAAAAGATAATGCCAAGCTTTCTGAAGGACTGAACCACTTTTCATCAACATAAGCAATACAAAGATCACATGGAAACCTTCCAATACTAGAAAATGCCAGACTATGTCTCTTTACTAGTAACTGCTGTTTTAATTAATATGGTTTCACAGTGAGTCCTGACATTTGGCAGGCCAAGTCCTAACCTCACTGCTTTTTTGAAATACCCTAACCATTTATTCTTTTTTTTTTTTTTTGTTTTTTAGGTCTATTGTACTTTTTAAAAAAAAATATGTATTTTTTTTAGTTGTAGGTGGACACAATTCCTTTTATTTTTATGTGGTGCTGAGGATCAAACCCAGTGCCTCATGTGTGCCAGGCGAGTGCTCTACCAATGAGCCCCATCCCCCAATTTATTCTTTTACCTTACTTTAGAATCACTTAAATAAGTTTCATGATACAATCTGGTGGGGCTAGGCACAATTGAGAATACCTGTAATCCCAGTGACCCAGGAGTTAGAGGATAGAGGATGGTAAGTCTGAAGCCAGCCTCAGCAATTTAGCAAGACCCTATTTCAAAATGAAAAAGGACTAGGGATATAGCTCAGTTGTAAAGTGTCCTTGGGTTAAATCCCCAGTGTACTTCCCCCCCAAAATCTTAAACTTTGGTTGGATTTTAATGGGAATTGCTTTGAGTTTATGGGTGTGTTTGGAATGACTGACATCTTTTTATTGCCTTTCTATCCATGAACATGTGGATTTATTGAGATTTTATTTATCTCAATGTTTTAGAATCATTTAGATCAGCATATATTGTCAATGTCCAAGGTAATTGGTACTACACTGATGCTATTAGTAAATGGTATCTTCTGTTTTTCTAATAAGTATAAAGAAATTCAAGTGACTTCTAAAAATGAATGTTGTATTTGGGCTGGGCTTGTGGCTCAGAGGTAGAGAGCTTGCCTACCATGCGTGATCCTCAGCACCACATAAAAAGGAAAGATATTGTGTCCACATATAACTAAAAAATATTTCTTTAAAAATTAATGTTATATTTAGATAACTAGACAGTATTATTTCTAGTAATTTATTTCCAGATTTGTATTTTCTATAAAAACAATTATGTAGTTGGGTGCAGCAGCACACACCTGCAATCCCTGCTACGAAGGAGACTGAGGCTGGAGGATTGCCAAATTCAAGGCCAGCCTGGGCAACTTAGAGAGACCCTGTCTCAAAATTTAAATCAATCAACCAACTAACCAACCAATAAATTAATAAGGACTGAGGAGCAGCTCAGTGGCAGTGTTCATAGGGTCAATCCCCAGTACTACAAAAACAAAAACACACCCGAATCATGTAACAGGCAAATGATGGGTGCTTCCTTTCTTCTTTTGACTGTCTTGTTCCATTGGTTGGGCTCTCCAACACAAAATTAAATATAAGCCACGAGAGGGGAAGCCTTCAATTGTTTCTGAAAGAAAAATATAATTTTCTCCCAGTACTGGGGATAGAACCCAGGGCCTCAAGCATGTTAGCAAATGCTTTAGCTACACCTACAGTCCGTTTTTGACTTTAAAAGGAAACGACTTTTCTCTTTTTGGTTCTGAGAGGTTTTTCTTTTTTTTTAGTTGTAGTTGGACACAATACCTTTGTTTTATTTTTTATTTTTATGTGGTGCTAAGGATTGAACCCAGCGTCTCGCATGTGCTAGGTGAGTGCTCTACCACTGAGCCACAGTTCCAGCCCCTGAGTGGTTTTTCTTTGGTTGGTTTTATGTAGAAACTATTAGAGAATTTCCCTTCTAGATTTATCAAGAAATTTTGTTAATCGTGAATGGGTGTTTAACTCTATTAAATACTTTATATTTGAATGTATTAAGACAGTCACAGTGGCTTCCTCTCATTTTATTCTGTTAATGTGATCATTTAAATTTATAGATTTAAACATTAAACCATCCTTATGTAGGTGAATAGAACATGTAAGTAAAATAGCAAATAATTTTAAACTGAGAAATTTGTATTGTTAACCACTATCTTCATCTGTTCAACTTTTTTTTTTAATGTAGTATTTCATGCTTAAAAAAGGTTGGCTGCTAGATAAATATGGAAACCACCATAGGAAAAAATTGTTTTTTGAGGGTCTTCTACTCACAATTCTCCAACTGCCCTGTTGTTTGAATTGTGCTTTTTCCATTTCACTAATCCTACCAAAAAACAGCATATACTAAATGTTAATTCACTGTGACAGAGTGCAGAACAGAAAACTCTGACAAGGGTTAGAAAATCTAACATCTAAGTGACAGAAAGTAATTCTTGGCTTTGAAAAAATGCTGAGATTTTAGCCGGGTGCGGTGGAGTATGCTTGTAATCTCAGTGGCTCAGGAGGCTGAGGCAGGAGGATTGTGAGTTCAAAGCCAGCCTCAGCAATTTAGGGAGGTCCTAAGTAACTCAGTGAGACCCTGTCTCTAAATAAAATATTAAAAAAGGGCTGGGGATGTGACTCAGTGGGTTTTAGTGCCCCTGGCTGGGTTCAATCCTCAGTACCAAAAAAAAAAAAAAAAAAAATTAAAATTTATCATCATAAGATTAGCCATAAATCTATATGAGACAAATAATAGTAGTACGCTTAGAAAAACAGTAAGATTAAAAAGACAAAATTAACTATTAGAAAGAGTAAGAGAAAAAGTAATACAAAAGAGCATTCTGGTTTTCCTTTTTATTTAATCAAAGACTGGTGGATAAACATAAATACAGCACAATTACTTCAGATCATTCTTCATATTGTATACACACAGACCAATGAACGTAATCTGAAAGAAACCTGCAGTCAGCAATGAAATGCATACAGCTTTTTTCTTCCCTCACGCAAAAAAAAAAAAAAAAATTAAAAACACACAAACTTGGAATCTCATCAGCACATATTCTCCTGTGACAAATGATTCAGACATAAATAGTGGGTGCAAAGAAACTATATGCTAACATATGTATAACCTTTGTTAATGAAAAAACAGAAGCAGCCATATTGATTAAGATACATTCAGTTACTGGTAACTAGTTGTGCCCAATAGGGCATTATCAAAAGAGAAATCGTGCTGCAGAGAAAAGCTATATATACATACACAATGAGAAAATAAACTGCAAGATTAATGCATGCATGTTTAATACTGGAAAAATCACAGCCCTCCAAAATTTCTCCACGTTTGTTATAAAAGCCCTCTGCACTCAACTAAAATTAAAATGATCTTAAAAGGATAATACTTGTAAAGTTTAAGTCTCTTCAGCCACAGAAACTGCAATGGAAATAAATGTTCAGAGTCATTTTCAAAACAAAAACAAAAATCTATTCTTCTGATGACATGCATGATTAAAAGGTCTATGCAAGATACATTGCTCTACATTCCCAATGACTAGGAAAAAAAAACCTCAAGTCAATTTTTAGTTTGCAGATGGTCAAAGGATTTTGTATTCCAGCAGGAGTTCAAATCTTCTGGATCTTTTCACCAACAACTACTGGATTTTCTTTTCTGATTTTCTCAGCAGCATCAGCTTTGTAATTGTAAGAGCAATTGTGTACATCTGAGTAACGGTGCACACCACAGTAAACATTTCCACACCGGCATTCAAACCCTAAAAATGGATTAATACACATAAATGAGCAGGATGGAAGGTGAAATATTAAGTTCTTTGGCATAATTAATATTAAATAGCATCATGTATTTAGGGCAGTAATCTAAACATTCTACAAAAATGGTTTCACGAACTACGTTCTCAGAGTTTACTAGCTGAGAGCTTCACTTCTTGGTCCTATCTATAAATATAGGTTTGGACTAGGATCAGATCATAAACACTTCTCTGAGTTCAAGTTTCTTCACTTGTGACATGATCAGTGTTACTTCCTTATCAAAATATGTTTTCTAAATTGAAAATGTTAAAATTTTTAATTTTACTTTTTTTTATATATCTTTTTAGTTGTAGACCTTTATTTTGTTTATTTATTTTTATGTGGAGCTGAGGATCAAACCCAGTGCCTCACATGTGGAAGGCAAGTGCTCTACCACTGAGCTACAATCCCAGCCCCTAATTTTACTTTTAAACTATTAAAACAAACAAACAAAAAAAATTGTGGTACTAGGGATGAACCCAGGGATGCTCTACCACTGAACTACATGCCCAACCCTTTATATTTTGAAACAGGGTCTCACTAAACTGCTTAGGGTCTTGCTAAATTGCTGATGCTGGCTTCCGACTAGTGATCCTCCTACTCCAGCTTCCCAGGTTGCTGGGATTACAGGCATTTGCCACTGGGCCCAGCCTTTTTCAGTTTTTGAGAGAGTCTTCTATTTACTTAGGGCTTTGCTATTTTGCTGAGGCTTTCCTTGAACTTTCGAACCTCTTGCCTCAGTCTCCCTAATTTCTGGGAGTCTGGGATTATCGGTGTGTGCTACCACACCCAGCAAAGTGGAATATTTTTAAAAACTCAAATACTGCAATGTGAAAATAAGCCTATTCAAGAAACCAATCTTAACATTTAATTAAGAAAGATAAAATAAAAATCTCTATGAGAGAACTGTTAACAAAGAACACAGTATCCAAAATAGCCTTCTTTTGCTAACCTCAGGTGGAGATGTGAACTATACTAGAGTGGAGTGATTAAAAGCATGGGATCCAGAGTTAGGTTGCCTAAGTATCAATCTACTTACTAACGTAGGCAAATTACTTAGCCTCTCTGGGCCTCAGTTTCTGCATCTGTAATTTTGGAACAATAAGGTACTGTAAGGATTAAATGAGGAATGGATCAGGTGCTTAACATATGGAAAACATGCAATAATTGCACTTATTTTTAGGGAAATGCCCAAGAATTGAAATCAAAATAGAGACTGACATGTGTGGACAGTCTTGCTCCCCCAAATTAGGATTTTATGTTATGATGGAATTTTTGTAATGGAGCATAGGAATCAATATTTTAAACACTGACATTTGACATTAATTTCTTTCATCACATTTTTTACTTCAGAAACATTCTGTAACTTCAAATAATGAAAGAGAAATGAAGCAAACAACACTAGGTTAGACTGACAGTTTGGACAAGAAAGAAATTATGAAGTCTCAGCTTTGTAATCATGAAGTCTGAGAGAGGACAAGATTTTAAAAGATCCTATTTGATAATATATTTTAGAATTTCTTATCTATGTTGTAGTCTTTAAATAAATACATTATTTGCTAAGGTATGAGGCAGTTTAAAACACCTCTGATCAGACTTTCTTCATTGTCTCTAATCCATTCCTTAGCCAGAAGTAATCTTCCTAAAGCATAATTTTTACTCAATATCTTATCTCGGTCCATAAGTCAGAATTTCATGTAAAGTGTTCAGCATAATGCCTATCCATGGTAAACAATAAACGTACTTATAGCTGTAACCAGTTTCTAATTAACCCCAGTAGAAACCTTAATCTTTAGCTCTATCTTGTCTCGATATTCAATACCCTTCTTCACAGATCCTGTACTATGGTTATGTTCCCCAATTCACAGTCCCTGAACAGGCCTCTATATTGCTTCTTGGGGATTTGGTTCAAATATTTCTTTCTGCCTGAAATGTTCCTATTCCCATCACGTATAATTCCTACTCATAGTTCCAGACCCAGGGGCAACAGCCTATCTTCATGATACTTTCCTTGCCAGGTCTTTACTCCTTTTATAAAAATTAATTGCAGTACTCCTGTCTTCTGACTTCCCAGTGGCAATCTGACTGAACTTAATGTAATGTTCTTTGCTAAACAGTTTGGAACATTTTATTCTCCCTCTCTCAACAGTACTGATATGTTGTTATAGTAGCCAACATATATTGATTACACATTGTGTGGCACCCACTAAGTTAATTACTTAAATGTCTCAACTCACTGAACCTGCACCACAACTTATGATTAGCCCCATTTTACATATAGGAAGCACTTCATGGTTCACCACATACTTTAAAATATCCTCTCCTTGAAGACAGAACTGCATGTTAGCCTTTTCATAGCCCCTGGCATATTGGAATTACTTGTCTAATTTAGCTGGAATGAATTTTTAAAGGAAAAGCTATTCATTTTACTTTCAGGTGCATAATTAAAGCTATTTTTATTTCTTTAAGAAAATTCATAATTTGAAGTACATTTAATGGAAACTCTCCTGGGAATAGAAATAATCTTAATTGAAGTTAGTAATAATAAGACATGTATTATTTTAAAACATAATTAAAAACCATTTGGTTTAGGTCCTTACCGGTAAGTCCCACTTTCTTCCTGCACATGAAACAGCGGTTCTTTTTTTGTTTTGGTTTTTCAAGAGATTTGCTTTGCTCTTCAGATGGCTGCTGTGCTGTATCTGATACTGAAGCTGACAAAAATAGGAGGGTAGTAAAATTTAATTATTCAGTAAGATTTTGATATTTGGGTTGTGTCCTCACTCAACTATCCCACCAATCTATATTCAGAAGATAACTTATTTATTAGCTTGGAAAGACGGTCATAAATTACAAAATATTTATAAAATATGGCTCCCTTTTGGTTACAAATGTATGTGTATGTGCATACACATGTAGAAAATAATCTAGAATATATAACTGACATGTTAATAGTGACTCTAGAAGATGAACTATAGATTTTCTTCTTTTGGTTCAAACTATTTTTAAGTTTTTCTATTTATGTATTTGATAAACACTACCTGGGTATCCTAAGGGGACATGCAACAAATGGCTATATGCAGACTTCTTAATATTGTTTGGGGTCAGAATTTCTCAAAGAACAAGAACATAGTGTTCAACGAGGTCTTGTGAAACACTAAGTTTGTTTACAGTCCTCAGAATGTTTCACATAAAAGCATTTAAAATGTTAGGAAAAAGATAAACTAGTGCAAAAAAGTTTTAAAATGTTAAAAATAAGATAATAAATTAATGCATTTAAAATACTGAAACCAAGATCAGATGCATTAAGATTCAGGTAAAATTAGTGTTCCTAAATCCTAACTAATATGCTCCACTCCTGCCCCTAACCACTCTGGCTCTCCTGAGTGCTGTCACCAAAGTCAGAGTCTATGACAAAACCCTGCAGACATGACATCTTGTTTTGAAACAGTGACTTGCCATGAGTCAAGTACTCAACCTCCTCCACTAATTAAGCCTTTCTTAGGAATCCACTGCTCAACCCATGTATACCAGGAATATGCTGCGAACTGTTTAATAGGGCTTTCCACTTTCTTCATTCAATCTAGGTTCTCTTATTTTTTTTTTTTTAAGGCTATCAAATACCCTTTCCTCATTTCAGTTCTTTGCAGCTTTTCACTACAATTACACTTAATACCCTTAGCACATACTGGACACTCTATATAAGCCCTCTTCTTCAACTATGATTACCACAATGCATCCATAAGTGAAAATCTAATGACCCCTCTCTGATGTTTAAAATTCTTTGGTGGTTTCCCATAAAAGGTCAGGGTAAGGCCCAGGGGTCCTTCATGATTTTCTTCATTCTTGTCTCACCAATTCTCAATGTGACATGTCTTTTTCCATGCCACTTCTTTGTAGCTGGTTAACTCCAACTTGTCTTTCTTTTTGACGCTTACATAATCAACTCTTACCCTGCTGCCTCCCTGACAACCTTGTAATGGAACACCCTATCCTGTGCTCCCACATCACTTTTCACACTAATTGCCCATTTGACTTAACATAGCTTCTTATGAATTCTAGTGCCTCCAACCACTCAATAAATAAATATCTGTTGAACTGAATTACGAGGTACTTATCTTTTGTATCTATGTGTCCTGTTTCCCCAGCTTCACTGTAATCCCCTTGAGGAGAAGGATGAAATCTTACTCCCTATTTGAATCTACAGCACCTCTTACAGTGAACTACATGTTGATGCACAAACATTTGCTATAATGGATTCCAACTTTTTTGCTTTTTTTTTTTGGTAGTGAGGATTGAACTCAGGGGCACCTGACCACTGAGCAACATCCCCAGCCCTATTTTGTATTTTGAGACAGGGTCTCACTGAGTTGCTTAGTGCCTCACTGTTGCTGAGGCTGGTTTGAACTCTTGATACTCCCACCTCAGCTCCCAAACTGCTGGCCTTACAGGCGTGTACCACTGCACTTGGCTTCTAACCTGCTTATGTTAACATACTATCTCATATTTTAACAAAATATGACATAAAACTACAAATTAATAAGTAAATATGCATTAATGAAGAAATCCATAGCATAATTACTCCACCTAAACACACTAAAGCTAGACTTGAAAAAGTTCTAGTAATAAAAACATTTTACTTTTGAAACAGAATATGAATATGCAAAACCATTTATTTTCAGTAACAAATATCCCTAGAATGTGAGTTCTATGAGGGCAAGAACTAAATGTCATGTTTTACTGTTTTATCCTGAGAACCTAGAACAGGTATATAGAGAAAACTCAAAAATAATCTAACCTGCAATCAGAAATGAAATTATATTTATTGTCTTTGAAATCTACAGACATAATAGCGAATTTGTTTTCCAAAAAATTATTATTCAAATAAACTAAGAGAAAATGCTCTAATGGCAGTAATATTGTCACAGATTATAATTTTTAACAAAACTGGTTTTAATTACTGATACTAAAAATGGCATTTGGAAATGCATACAAATGCTATTATTACATACCTCAGCAAAGACATTTCACAATATTGACACTAAAGATTTAAGGCAAATAGTTTCTGTCTTTTTTTGAGAAGGGGTTTTACTGTATTGCCCAGGCTGGCCTTGAATTTGTGATCCTCCTGCCTCAGGTTCCCAACTAGCTAGGATTATAAGTGTGTGCCACTGAACCCATCTCAAATGGTTTCTTTTCAACTGAGGAAAACGTACAACTTTTAAAGTTAAAGATTAGTAGGCTATCTAAAAGCGAATAAGCTAGGGCTCAAAGTTAGGTCCAATAAATGTTAAAGTATATTTTTATGAGATGAAAGTTAACTCCAGCTTATTGAAACTAGTGACTGATAGCTCAAATTTAAACACCAAACATGCGCAAGATGATATAGTACTCTGTAGAAGTCTATGCTTTCCAGAAATTACCCTGTTTCCTCAGTTTGCATTTGAGATCAAAGAATATCTTATCAAATTCTAGTTATGTAAAAGGAAATAATTCAATCAATAAGAGCTATATATACAGTGGCCAAAAGGTCACAGGGTCATAATCCTATTGAACCTAAAGCCAAAATAAGGAGAGTCTCCTCAGAACTAGGTAGTTTTCACATTTGGAAATGAGAATTGGAAACAGACTATTTATTAATAATTAAAATAGACAAATGACTATGTTGTATCCACTGGTCCTAAAGGTCTGTATGGAAGGAGGCTATGAGATGGCATAAAGGCTGTGAAATAAGATGTATGGATGGCACTTGTACTGGCCACTACTGTTAAGATATTTCAGAAAGCAATGGGCAGGTAAAATAGTTTTAACTACCCACATGGAGGATCACATTCAAGAGGAACAAGGCCCTCTGCTCTGGGTCCTGTAAAAAAAAAGAAGAAAAAGAAAAGAAAAAAAATATACAAATACATAATAAGTATATAAAACTAAACACTACTTCTGAATGGGGCATATTCATATACACACTGTAAAATAAAGCTGAACTTAAGGTATTAATAGGTAACGCCTAAACATTATCTTAATGTAAATAATTATCTTGGCAGTAGATATTATATCTATGTAATATAATATGTATCCTTTATCTATAATATACATATCCTTTCCTCAAAGAGTCATGACAAGTTTCCTCATTCAAGAATCAGAGAGGGGCTGGGATATAGCTCAGTTGGTAGAGTGCTTGCCTCGCATGCACAAGGACCTGGGTTCAATCCCCAGCATCACAAAAAAAAAAAAAAAAAAAAAAAAAAAAAATCAGACAAAGCTTTTTGTTTTTTATTTTGCAGTACTGGAGATTGAACTCAATCATGCAAAGGCAAGGGTTCTACCATTGAACTACATCCCAGGTCCAGAATTAGAGGTATTTTGAGGACTGTGACTACTTCTGATTATCTCTGTACACTCAGTGCTGAGGCAGAGCAAGAGCTCCATAGATACTTGAATTAATATACTTTTACAGCAACCCATTGGGATAAAATGTATTTCTCCTCTTTAGACCTCATTTTTCTTTCATGTAAAATGAGGATTTAAAGACTGAGTGAACTGTAGGATACACCTAACTTGAAATTTCTTTATGAAATGAAACAATTTCAATATTCAAGAAAAAAAATAGGCCTGTATTAGAAGTAGAATCAAAAAGAAATGAGTGTTATACATTTAATATTTTCTAGAAACCACAATAAAAAGTAGAAAGAGATAAAATACATTATTATTTCAAAATGTAATCCATATAAAAAAGTATTAATTAAATATTTTACATTTTAGGGGTATTAAGTCTTCAAAACCCAGTGCACACATCATACAGTATAACTAACACATTATGCACTAAAAATCTTATTTTGATCAGATACATTTCATGAGCTCAATAGTAGTCAGGGGTAATAATCCCAGTATCAAAAAGACAGAGAAGAGAAAGGAAGAACAGAAACAGGGAGGGTGGGAAGAAGGAAAGAAAGCTCAATAGCTTACATGAAGCTAGTGGTCAACATACTGTACAGAGCACCCTACAGAATAGATCAGTTTCTCTTAGTAGCTATTTGGGATAAAAACTGGTACATTAATCTTGTAGTTCAGTGGTATAGCACATGCTTAGCCTACATGAGGCTCCTGAGTTCAATCCTCAGTACCAAAAAAATTTTAAAAATCAAAAAACAAAACCTAAAAACTTTAAAATGACTCTTTACTAGTGATTTTCCATTTTCTGACTACAACCACCTTTCCAGCTTTAGTTCTAACATACACTATTTGCACCAGCCACTTTAGCAAGTTGTTTTCTATTTCCTAAATTTCATGTTTTCTTACCTGTATACTTTTCCTCAGCAAAATTCTTGTTTGCTGGCTTATGAGTATGTGTGGGTATTATAATTCACATACTATAAAATTCACCCTTTAAAGTATACATAAAATTTAGTGTTTTTATATATTAACAAGATTGTAAAATCATTATCCCTGCCTAATTCCTTAACATTTTAATCACTTTAAAGCAAACCTCATACATATTAACTCCCCACTTCCCACAGCTCCTGGCAACTCCTAATCTTTCTGCATGTACAGATTGGCCTATTCTGCATATTCTATATAAATTGGCAGGAGACAGCATGTGGCCTTTAGTAGCTGGCTTCTTTTATTTAGCACAATATTTTAAGATTCATCCATGAGTGGCATAAATCAGAATTTTCTTCCTTGTCTGAATGATATTCCAGTATATGGACATAGTTTATTTTGTTTCTCCAATCATTTGTTGATGGACATCTGAGTTGTTTCCTAATTTTTTTGGGTTATTATGAACAATGCTAACTATTAGCATTCATGTACAAGTATTTGTGTAGACATGTTTTTCTTTCTTGCTTTTCTTCACCCCACCCTCCATCCCACACCCCTTCTTTTGTGTTGAGGACTGAACCCTGGCCTCCAGCCCAGGACACATTTTCAATTCTCTTGGGATTTAAAGAAAATGCTTGGTCATATGGTAAATTTTATCTTTTTTTTCTCCCTCCCACTGTACTGGGGACTGAACCCAGGGGCATTCTACCATTGAGCTACATACATCTCCAGCCTTTTCTAATCAGGGTCTCCCTAAGTTTTCCAGACTGTTCTCCAACTTATGATCCTCCTGCTTCAGCCTCCCAAGCACCTGGGATTACAGGAAATGTCCCCAGCTCAAGTTTACTCTTTTTTTTTTTTGGTTCCAGGGGTTGAACTCAGGGGCACTTGACAACTGAGCCACAACTCCAGCCTTATTTTATATTTTATCTAGAGACTGGGTTTCCCTGAGTTGCTTAGCACTCACTTTTGCTCAGGCTGGCTTTGAACTCGTGATCCTCCTGCTTCAGTCTCACTAGCCACTGGGGATTACAGGTGTGCACCACCGTGCCTGCTCAAGTTAACTTTTTGAGGAACTGCTAGATTGTTTTCCAAAACACTGGTACAGGCTTGGGCTGTAGCACAGTGGTAAAGTGCTTGTCTCACAGGTGTGAAGCACTGGGTACAGTCCTCAGCACCACATAAAAATAAATACATAAGAAGATATTGTATCCATTTACAACTAAAAAAATTTAAAACAAACATTGGTACCATTTCACATTCCCACCAATATATAAGTGTTCCAATTTCTATTAGAACTTTGACAATACTTATTATTTTTACTGATTACATATAACTCAACGTATCCTCTTCTTTTGTTGTTGTTATTGTTTTAGGTGCTGTAAAGAAATCACTGCCTAATTCAAGGTCACAAAAATTTATATTTGTTTTAAGGATTTTTATTTTTTTAGCTCTTATGTTTATTTAAGTCTTTGATGTGTTTTGGGTTATTCTGTATATGAGATATGGTCCTAATTCATTCTTTTGAATGTGGATGAGTGGTTCCAGCATCATTTGTTGGGAAAAAAAAATTCTTTTCCCATTGAATGATCTTAGCACCATTATTGAAAACTCAACTGCCCATGAATATGGGTATTTCTGTACTTTCTGTATTGAGTGTTTTCTGTACTTTCAATACTGTTCCAATGATCTATATAACTATCTCCATACAAGTACCACAGTTTCAATTACTGTACCTTAAATTTTGAAATTGGGAATTGTTAGTTCTCCAACTTTGGTTTTCTTTTTCAAGACTTGTTTTGGTTATTCTTACTCATTCTTCAAAATCAGAAGAAATCCCTGATTTTTAATCCATACAGCCTTTCCTAAATTAGTCTAATGGATTATTCTTCTCTGCTGTGAACTGATGATTTAACAAGTCATCTTTGTATGAAATCAGGAATTCTCAGATTTGGGAAGAGCCTGAAAATTCCAGTTCACCCTTTGCTCAGTGTAGCATTTCCCTATGCCTTGACCTTAACTAATAATAGTTTTCCTAGAATGCCTCAGTGATTTATAGCTTAACACCTTAATATTACTTTATTCTACAGTTGGAAAGCTTTTAAATCCTTATTCTAAGTCTCCTACAACTCCAAATTACTTGGATAATATATGAAGTTAAAATATCCTTTGCAATCTATAAAGCTCATTTTACCTTTGTTGCTTAATAAACTTTTAATATCTTATTACAGTGGACATGGCTATTACTCTCATTTAAAAATAATAAAAAACAAGGCTCAGAGAAGTTATCAAGATATGAAAACAGAAACTCTACTTCCAATTCCATTCTTTTTAGTTATGACCCAAGATCTGAGGAACTAAAAGGAAAATCAAAGTCAAACATACTGTTTAATAAGGCAGCCAATCAAATGTGATAGTTCTGAGTATGTCAAAATGCTTTAAAGTATTTAAACAACAATAAAAGCTAGTTTTTGTGAACTAGAAATCTGACCTACATTCCTAAGTGACACCACCTGAGATACTGTTATTTTTTTTAAATTA
This sequence comes from Marmota marmota marmota, assembly GCF_001458135.2. Lineage (NCBI taxonomy): Eukaryota > Metazoa > Chordata > Mammalia > Rodentia > Sciuridae > Marmota > Marmota marmota. Next base: position 3,458,400 of record NW_026000229.1, read on the forward strand.
AAAGCATAATTAAATGACAAACATGTTGCAAATACTGAATTCTCATTTAAACTTGAGAAAAAATCTTCGAAGCCAAAAAGCCAAAATGAAAGTAGTACCACCCACCTGGTGGCAGCATTTCCTAATTATAAGCAGAATACTTGTAGAGAAAAAAAGCTGTTTTGAAAACCCCAATAAAAAAATGTTAGGAAATTCTTGGGGCTGGGGTTGTGGCTCAGTGGTAGAGTACTTGCCTCTTATGCGTGAAGCACTGGGTTCAATCCTCAGCACCACAAAAAAATAAATAAATAAGATAAAGATATTGTGTCCGTCTGCAACTAAAGAAATATTAAAAAAAAAAGTTAGGAAATTCTTGTTTAGGCACACAGCTGCTACTCATATATGCACTCCATTAGGGATGGTCTTCCTGTTTAAGTAAATTTCCCTTGTGGAAGACATATGGAGTGAAAAGAACAGATACCTGGGTAGCTTGCCAAAATGGCTGATCCTGTCCTGGGAACCCAGAGGGGACTGGATGTATCAACAATAACCCAACATATCCACATCACAGTCCAACAGGCACAACTATCTAGTGGAAAGAATACTGGCCTAGTCGGGTGCCTGGGGTCCATTTTCAGTTCCAATGATCATTTGACTAAGTCAAAGAGACTTTTTATGTTTCTTTTCAGCTACTTAGTAAAATAGACAAAGAAACATTCTCTGAATTTGTTATCAAACAGGGAAATCATGCATATATGTGTGTGTATTGATACCTAGATATCTATTATTAGTTTTCAGCATATAAAATATATTTATCTCTTAAGCTCATTATTTTGATTTGTCTGTGTATTTGCTATGCTGAAATTATGAATGACCGACTTTTTTTTAAAAAGGCACTTAAAAGTTTAACTTAGCCTGATGTGGTGGTGCACACCTATAATCCCCAGCTGCTTGAGAGGCAGAGGCAGGAGGATTGCAAATTAAAAGCCAGCCTCAGCAACTTAGACCCTAAGCAACTCAGTGAGACCCTCTTTCTAAATAAGATACAAGAAAAGCCTAGGGATGTGGCTCAGTGGTTAAGTGTCCTTGGGTTTAATCCATGGTCTCAAAAAACAAACAAACAAAAAACAACAAAAAAATGTTAAATACAACTTAAAAGTCCTTTAAGTTATACATGAAGAAAACAAGCCTAAATTTTTAAAAGACTACAAGTTCTTTTAATATGGCATCATGATCACATTTGTACTCAGAGACAGCTGGAATAAACTATGTTTTCCATACACTAGAATGGTATAAAAGTACTTCATATATTATTAGTTCACCAACCTACAGTCTTTATTCTTTGTCAAACTGTATAGAAATTATTATTGCATCCTTAAGCTTTAAAATTTTTTTCATAGCTAAAATTCTAAAATTGATTCTGTCATAGGATATAATAACATCTTTGTGATTAGCAGCCTGTTTTCTTCCTTTTCAACTTCTCTCTCTATACCTCCAAATGAGCTCTCTCAAGTTTGAAATTTAATCATTTCCACCTCACTTTTTAAAATTTTCTCTAACCATACTAACTTTTTGGCTTCCCTGTCTAAAGAAACCATACCATTGCCATTATGATAAAACCAGGAGCTTTGAGACCCCCTTTCTCTTCTCTTTCTTTCTTTTCTTTTCTTTTTCTTTCTCTGATACAGTGAATAACTGAATCTTGACATTTTTCCTATTTCTGCTTTCAAAGTATCCCCCATCTCTGTCCTTCCTTCTTTAATAAATTACTTTTTTGGTGCTGGCGATTTAACCCAGGGGTACTTTACCACTGAGCTACATAATATCCTCAACCCTTTTTATTTTGTGACAGGGTTTCATTAAGTTGCTGAAGGCCTTGCTAAGTTACTGAAGCTGGCCTCAAAATTGTGATCCTCCTATCTCAGCCTCCTGAGCTGCTTGGATTACAGATGTGTGACATCACACTTGGCTTAAATTTTTCTGTTTAACTAAAAAACAAAAAATTTTCACTTATGATTCATATTTATAAATTTATAATATGCTAGGCAGATCAGATTACTTATGTTGGCATATACTATATTTGTTTGTTATAGCAAAATCTTGCAAATTGGCAAGTTATGTCAATCATTTGTTGGGCATGAAATAAAAACGGAGAATTAGCTAACTTATTTAAATTTAAAATTCAACAAACTTTAACAAATGTTGCCTGATATATCTGTCACTATCGTCCCAACACCATGCACAATGGACAGTCACTGGTCAAGGCATTTTTTTCTCTTTAAATCATGCCACATAGACATACTGCTCATCTCTGGGTGCCTTTCCAGAGTATCCACCCTTGGCTAACACATTAGGAGAACATAAACAATTAAAAAGAGATTATTTAAAAGCCTCCTAAATGACCTTTCCTCTGTACTGTCCCTGTTAAGAAGGCCTTCATACAAACTTTCAAGTCTCCTCATATTACTCTGAGTCATGTATTGGGATATAAAGAGCATGGAAAGAACAAGAGGCACCACAACTTGTGAATACAAGTAACTAAATGTGACTACTGCACTGTAAGTCACAGATGGGGAAAGAGGGGTGCCTGCCAACCAAGTAGAATAGTTTCTCAAATAATCTAAGTCAAAAACCAAAAGAACCAAATTCCTTTGCTTGGAGAAGAAATATTTTAAAAATTCAACTGGCCAAAATAATAAAAGAGAATAACACTTTTACATGGTCATTAACCTATATTTTTCAAACTAAAATTCTGAATCTTCTATTTATGCTGATATAATTATATGTAAGTGAAATTCCCAACATTTCATTCAATTAATTACTTGAGAATATAGAATATTCTCTGTAAAAAAAACAACAACAACAAAACCCCAAAACTTTATTTAGCTGAGGATCAAACCCAGTGCCTCATTCACGCCAGGTAAGCGCTCTACCACTGAGCTACAACCCCAGCCCTGAAATACTCTTCATAATGAAAGCATATAAATATTGAGGAATTTTTAATACATATGCTTAGGCTAGAGTTTGGCGTATAATACTCAAAGAGTTAATAAATGATAAACTACATGCTAGTAGTTCATATGCAAACCTTGCAGATCTTCTGTTTCCGGTACTGCTTTGTCCACAGATGTACTGTCCACTTGGGAAGATGCTACAGATTCTGATAAAAGTGACTGATTTGATACAGGGCTATAAAAGCAAAAATATTTTAAATTTTATTTTATTAATGGAAAAAATATATTTTTTTTGGTTTGTTTTGAGATGCAGTCTGGTTTTAAACTCCTGGGCTCAAGCAATCCTCCCACCTCAGACTCCCAAGTTCGGGACTACAGGTGTGTACCATCATATCCCAGCATTATTTCAGTTTTAAAAAATGGTCTCCACACATGAATATTAACTAAAGTAACATAGTAAGTTAAAAGTCAACTTACCTAAGTAGATCACTAAGAAAACCAACACACTTGTTTATACCATAACCATAGAGCTTTGAAACGGGCGACTAATTTGGGTTAGAAGTTTGTGTTTTGGAAACAAAGCAATTCCATGTAAATGCACTACTAAAAAAAGTAGCAGATAAAGATGTGTTCAAGGAATCCTAATGCAAAATTATAAATGATATTATGGCATAGCACAAGTGAATAACTCATGAATTACAAAAAAAGAAACAGAGCACAAATTTTATGTACTGATTCCTAACAGAATAAAACTGAAACAAGTGTTTCTGTATGCAGGCTTCTTTGTTTTGTAACATATTTTTCTTTATAAGTACCAAATATAATACCTAATAATGGTATTAAAGAGAACCTATGCTAAGACTTTTTTTTTTTTTTTGCAGTACCAGGGATTGAACCCAGGGGTGCTCTACCACTCTCCAGCCCTCTATTATTTATTGACTTTTACTTATTTGCTTAAAGACAGGGTTTCACTAGGTTGCCAAAGTTGGCCTCAATTTTGTGATCCTCCTGCCTCAGCCTCCAGAGTCACTGGGATTATAGGTGTGTGCCACCACAACCAGCCAACAAGAATATTTTTAAAATGCAAAGTACTAATACTTTCAGACTAAGACTATAATTTAAAGAATTGACTCAAAAGTCTTCAAAAGGACTTCAGGGGTGGGTCAGGATATAGTATGAAGAAGAATAAAGGAAAAGATATTTGAAAAGGAAATCTAAGACTTAAAAGATCTCACTCCCAAGTGAAAACAATAAAAACCTTTTTCTAATTAGTCAGATATAATTTTAGGACAGTTAATCCTCAAGTAACTTACATAGTTTCCTTAATAAAATTGATTAAAAATAGAATTTGTTCCTTGTTTTTCATAAGTTTTTCAACTACAATTTGGAAAGTCCACCTTACCTTGGCTGCATAGATGAAGATGTGGAGTCTAATGCTGACTGAGCTTCTGGGACACTGCCATCTGTGCACTGAACTGGTAAAGATTCAGACAGACTACTGACAGAAGTTGCTGTAACAGACCACAATTCATTTTAGTGGTTCTATACTATGTACAGCCCAATAACTGATCTTAAAAAAAAAAGTTCTCTTATATCTTATAGCCCATATTCCTCCATTACTTTACTTTCCAAGTTAGCTATATTTACTTGAATTATGCTTCTGTTTTCATAAGGTACTAAGAGTTTCTGTAGCACAGCAAATAAGACCTTGGAATGGCTTTACACTATTTACAGAGTAAGGATACTCTTATTCCTGACTTTCCACCTTGACTATTACAATGTGTAAAAGAAGAGTTACTGAGATAAATATGGTAATACAAGTACAATGTGACAGCGAAAATGGTCTTGGATACAACAGACTACCAAGTGTATTTTAATTATGATATGCTGAATTACAGAATTACTTACCAGGTGGGCTTATTCTACCATTACTACTATTCTGTCTTTGAAGATGTTCTTTATAGCATACTGAACACATGCCATTTGTACGAGGGTTTCCATAAAATCCGCAGCCAGTGGAACAAAGCATAGGCACTTGGCTGTGATTCGTTTCTTGAGCCATGTTCCTCTGTTGCACACCTGCAATTTATATAGAATAAAGAACTCAGACACAAGAATTCAGTCATAATTATCCTAATTTGCTTTCTATACAATAAAGGACAAAACCCCACATTATGCACCCCTCCCTCCCAACCACTCTATACAATTGTCCCAAGACCTAGGGCAAAAGTTAATAGAATATAGAAACCAAACAGCACACTGAACTTTTATCTCCAATCAACTCTACATTAGGAGAGAGAACTGTTTTTGTTTTTATTTCCTTGATCACAGATCATTTATTTCTACATCAGCAACTCTGGCACAGACTTGTACTTTTCTTTTTTTTAATCTGTGAGAGACCTGTTTGAAGACCTATCTGAAGTTAAGAAAAACTCTTTAAATATAGTTCAGTTGGACTCTTCTAGTAATGAGAAAAATACACCGTAAGTTTTGCTATATGTTACACTATTTAATCTCTAAACATTTAAACTTTGGATCAAAATTCACTTGTTAATTTATATACTTTATTCTATAACATAATATCAATTCTGGTGAAGAAATGGAGAATAGGGCAGAATGCTCATGAAATCAGAAATAGGTTCAATCATTTTGGAAAGCATGTTGCAATTCACCTCATGAGTCCTATAAAAGACAAATGTTGCTCTCAATCATTCTCCTTTAATGAGCAATTCTATAGAATAACTAGAGTATAATCAGAAAAAGAACAAAGAATGATATACAAGGCATTTGCTTCACAGGATATTCACAATATTGATAAACTGAAAATAACCTAAATGCTCAACATTAGAATGGATTTTTTAAAAGCATGATACATATTAGTGACAAGTTATACAGTCATTAATATTTTAGAATATTTTCTGATGGAAAAATGTTGGTAATGAATGAAAAGCTGCAATATGAAATATATATACAATTGAGCAAGGTGCACAGCTATAATCCCAGTGACTCAGGAGGCTGACGCAGGAGGATCACAAGTTTGAGACAGCCTCAGCAACTTTGCGAGACTTGGTCTCAAAATAAAAAATAAAAAGGGCTGGGGGTGTGGCTCAGGGGTTGAGTGCCCCGGGTTAAATCCCCAGTAACCCTCCCCACAAAAATAAACATATATATGTTTCCAATTAGCATGAAAGGAACATCAATCAATCATCAAAACAGGTAGTATGAACATATCCACAGATGGCAAAACTAATGACTTTTTTTCCCGATTAATACCTTTTCTGTACTTTCATGATTCCCGAAAATGAAGATACTACTTGCCTAATTAGAAATAAAATTTATTTTTTTAAGTATTTAAAATTTTAAAAACTAAAAGTTAATGTGACAGAGGCATCAGTCAAGTGATGCTGTGACTCAGGAAATATTTGGGAACCACATGAAGGCAATAATCAATTATAGCAGATGGAAGAACCCCATGTGCTATTTCTCCCATACAGCAATTGGTTCTTTGGCATGAATAACATGACAGACGGTAATAACAAGCTCTTCCTTATTAAAAAACAACCACCCTCTAAATGAAGGTTACTCCAAAATGGGTGTACGTATATAGCAGAGAGTATTATGTTCAAAGATCATGAAGAATGAGAAAAACCAAAGGAGGAAAATGTTTTGCAACTGAAATTTTCTTGAATTGATAAACTCTTAAGGAAAGAATTCACAATTCACTGTTATCAGGTTTACCTTTATCCTAAATTGTTTGAAAATACAGCTGATGGGTAATGGGTATTTAATGCAAATTTCAGAACCAAGAATAATAAAAGCATTTGACTGGATTACAAAAGGAAAAAATGATAAGCTTAATATTTGCCTTTAAAAAGAAATGTCCTAAAACTGTTTAGTATTTAGATCTTTAGAGTAGGAATATAATTTGAGATTTTTAAAATATTTTTTTAGTTGTCAATGTATATTTTATTTATATGTGGTGCTAAGAATCGAACCCAGTGCCTCACACATGCTAGGCAAGCGCTCTACCACTGAGCTACAACCCCAGCCCTAATTTGCGATTTTGACAAGCACCTTTCTTTCTCCATGAATAAGTCATTTTAGAATTCATACAATCTTTTTTATACATATGCTACTTCAGATTCCTCCCTATCCTGCACTCCTATAAATAACTATCAAATTAAAATATAATGATGGTGATATAGAAAAGCTAATGTCTAATATTTTGATTTTTTTTGGGTCCATATTCCTAAAAGATATTGGTCTATAGCTTTCTTTTACTTTTTTTTTTTTTGATTGTAGATGGACATAATACCTGTACTTTATTTATGCATTTTTTTAATGTGGTGTTGAGGATTGAGCCCAGTGCCTCACATGTTAGGCAAGTGCTCTACCACTGAGCCACAACCATAGCCCCTATAGCTTTCTTTTTTATAATGTTTACCTAGTTGTGTTATCAGGATAACTGGGTCATTATGAAGCAAATAATAAGTGATGGAGCTGGGTTTCAATCCAGGTAGTCTGGATACACCAAAGTCCACATTCAAAGTGTGGTTAACAACCGATTACAAAGGTCAAAACTTTTCAGAATAACAAGTTGTCTTTCTCACCATACTGACATGTGCACTAGTGGTATAAAAGCAAGGTGGATAAAACAGCTGGAGCCTTCCTTATCAAGGAGCCCAAACAAGTCAGTGGCATCAAACTGTACTTCTTCACCACTACACTCAACAGTAAAAAGTATTAATTTTAGACAGGGACAGTGGTGATTGCCTGTAATCCCAATTATTTGGAAGGATGAAGCAGGATTATTCCAAGTTTGACACCAATCTCAGCAATTTAGCAAAATCCTGTCTCAAAAAAATAAAAAAATAAAAAGACAGGGGATGTAGCTCTGTGGTACACCCCTGAGTTCAATCTTCGGTACTGATACAAAAATACATATAATAATTTCTTTAAATCTTGTCTTGAACACATGAGTCTTATTAATATTTTGTGTAGCTAACTGGGATGCACGCATGAACCACTACTACTGAACAGAGAAATATGACTGAAGAAAAAAACACTTGTGCAACTCTTTATATTGTGAGCTGGCTGAATTACCTTTTCACATGGAAATAATGTTAAACTAGTTATTTGGAATGCAGTATATGGAGATATTCTTGAAAACGAATGAAGTGCACCTGTCAAAACTGATAATATTCACTTTCAAGGACAGTATTCAAGCATTCAAATGAAAAAAGGCTTGACAAGTCTTTAACATTTTGAATGTTTCTGGTGATATTGGTGGTGATATTAATGAAATGCAATTAGTCAATATTAAATCAATATATGCAAGATCTGCATAAGTCAGTAAAGTAGTATTTTCAAAGTATCCAATGTGTGATGGTACAAAAATCCATTTGAAGTAAAAGATGTCAAGGATAGGTCAAAAAGGTTTTATGTGGTTTCAGATTCCACAATGCAACTATTCTTTACAAAACTAGCAGCTGTCAAGTTTTAGTGTAGTATCAAACAACTACCTCTATTATATGAAAACCTTTTTCCTTTTCCAACTACATATGAGACCAGATTTGCTTTATAATACTGTACCAGATTGAATCAAAGGTAACTATGAGAATCTTGCTATTAAGCCAGACCTTAAAGAGAGTTGCTAAAATGTTAGTAATGCCATTCTTATCACTAAAAAGTGTGTGTATTTGGGGGATGGGGACATTTTCCATTAATTTTTAAAAAGTAAAGAAGTATTTAAAATTTTTCTCCATTTAATTTATAATCTGATGGATAACTCTAGATACACTCCTCATAAACAATCTCTTTAGGGTATTATTCACTAATTTTAGAGAACGAAAGATCCTGAAACCAAAAATTTTGAGAATTGCTGCAACAAAATGTGCATTTTCAATATAGGCAGTAGCACCTCCAAGAGGCAAACACTAATTTTTTGAGGAAAGGAGGCACACCAAAAAAAAATCCCTTCCTCTTTATATATAGAACATAGACATATACACTATATATAAATAGATACACAGTATTATCTTTGGATTGAAAATTTTATGGAGGTGTAGGGGCAAGTTTTTAAGGGGAAAAAAAAAGTCTAAAAGGGCTCCTTGAGGGGATGGGTAATAGATAAATACTTCTATATAAACCACAAGTAAACATTAGATAAAAAGTACAATAAGATAGGGCTGGGGTTGTGGCTCAGCAGTAGAGTACTCGTTTAGCATGTACGAGGCCCTGGGTTTGATCCTCGTACTACATAAAAATAAATAAAAAATAAAGGTATTGTGTCCAACTACAATAAAAAATAAATTTTTTTTTAAAAAGTAAAATAAGATAAAAAGTACAATAAGACCATCAAAAAGCTTTTCTACCATAATACTTGCTTTGTAAGAATGAAATTCAAAGCCATGTAACTCTAGCAATTTTCCCAAGCCAAAATGCCTTGCATAGCAACAAATTAACAATGATTATAACTCAAAAGGCACAAAGGATTTCATGAAAAAAACAAAAAAAAAAACAAAATAAAAACTCAAAACTAACCTGTTTATTCATCATTTAGGACAAAAAACCAGTACCTTTTAAGAAGATTCTGAAAGATCCAAAGCCATGAAAGGGTGACTTAGTTTATCTGAATGTATAACGGTATGGATAGAATAGCTATGGAGAAAATGGAAATCCTGACGGCCCTTGGTGGTGTAACTTTTTGGTAAGTAAACAACTTGCAGAACACACCAGTTGGCATTCAAATGATCAGAGAGAAAAAGGAGAAGGTAGAACAATTCCATAACTGCTGCAGTGGGATTCTAAAGCTGCAAATCTAAGGAGACAGAGTGCAAATGCTCTACTAGAAGAAAATGGATCAGCATGGCATAATTATTAAAAATTCTGTGAATGGAAGTGAATTCATAAAATGAGTTCAGATACTTTATTACATTCATAATTAAATTCATAACTCATTACTCCCTCTAACAACCTAGATAACACTCAAAGTAGTTATTCAGAGTTTACTATGGGGCAGGAACTGTTTTTATTTTACTTATCTATCATTTAATCCCCTCAAGAACACTCCATGTTGGTGCTATTGATATCCTTTCCTTCTTCTCCCTCCATCCAATAAGTACTGGGAATTGAACAAAGGAACCTTCTACCACCTAGTGACATCCTCCAGACCTTTTAGTGTTATTTTTTGAGTAAGGATCTCTCTAAATTGCTCAGGCTGTCCTCAAGTTTCTGCTCCTCCAATCTCAGCCTACTCAGTAGCTGGAATTACAGGCCTGAGCACCATTTTAAAAAAATGAGAAAAATGATACTCAAAAAGTCTTAATTTTCCCAAAATCACACATCTAGCAAGTAGCTATGTCCGTATCTTTTTTACTGAACTTAAAAATGAGAAAATGACTGTCCATATCTCTAAAAAATCTACAATTCTTCGAGCATTCATGAAGTCTTATTATTTAAAATTTATTTATTTAACCTTAAGACATTATACAGCTTTTATTAGCTGTAACCACTCCCCTTCACCACCCCAGTATTGGGGATTGAATCCAGGGGCACTCTATCACTGAGCAACACCCCCAGCCTTTTTTATTTTTTTGAGACGGGTTCTCCCTAAGTTGCCTGGGCTGGCCTTGAATTTATGATCCTTGAATCACTGGGTTAGAAGTGTACACCACCCACACTTGAGTGGCTCTCAAGAAAATTTGTTTTTGCTTTACATCTTTTTACCAAAGAAGTTCTTATCGTATGAAGAAAATTTATTACCAACTTAAAATTCTGATAAAAGAATAGCAATGAATGAATACAAATAAATAAACTCAATTATAATGGCAACATGTCAATTAAATTTATTTCCCTTCGCTCCATTTCCTAGTGTTCAGTCATCAAGTTCTAGTAATTTTTATGCTTTCCCATTCCAACTTTTAAGTCTTCTCACTTTACACAGACAAGATTTTTGTTTGTTGTTGTTTTTTGTTTGCTTGTTTTGTGCTGAAGATGGAACCCAGAGGCTGTATGTATAACTCCTGTGCTATTTTACTTATTTTTTCCCTTTGTTTTACTATCCTTTCTCCCAATCCACTTATTTAACCTTCTCCTGGAATGGCCAGTTCTCATCATACTACTTCTGTTATTTTATAATAATTGCCCCCAGGAGGAGTAGTCAACATATCAAACATGCTCTCCATAATTTACCCCAACCAGCCAAATTTTCCTGGAAAGTACAATGTGTGAAAAGGGAATGGCCTGGGAGTCAGGCTGGCAATAGTTTGAATTCCAGTTTTGCTGTTTTATTACCTTGGACAGGTTACTAAAATTCTCTAGCCTCAAATCCCCAAGAGGGCACTTAAATTATTTATGTAACCAGATTAAAGAATGCATACAGAAAGCATCAACGTAGTGCCTAGCACATAGAAGAAGTTCAATAATAGCTCTTATTCTGCTCTGCCTGAAAGTAGAGGATGTTTGGTTCCCACCCAACTCATGCTCATTCCTAGAAACAAGTTTTTACCCGGGTGCAGTGGTGCACGCAGCTGCTCGTGAGGCTGAGGCTGGAGGATTGATTGCAAGTTCAAAGCCAGCCTCAGCAACAGCGAGGCGCTAAGCAATTCAGTAAAACCCTGTCTCTAAATAAAATACAAAATAGGGCTGGGGATGTGGCTCAATGGTCAAGTGCCCCTGAGTTCAATCCCCAGTACCCACCCCAGGCCCCCAAAAAGAAACAAGTTTTTAACTCATAAGGCTCCTTTCTTAGTAAATGCTGTCCATTTTGCTCTCTGCCTATAACAATCCTATTTCAGGAAATCAGCTCTATCTTCCTAAAGAACTCGCCAGAACCACCGCTTGGGGTACTCAGTATAATTCACTAAGTACACAACTCATTTCCCAGCTAAACTGTTAGGCATAAATGGGATTTGAAGAAGAGACCTAACATGAATCCTACAAAATATTTTACTAATCATACTTCATTGTTAAAAGTTTTCATGTTAAGCAAAAAATGATTAGTTTCCATCGAAAAGGAGAAGAAAACATCATGAAAAACAGTTTTTACTCTGCAGTACTCGTAACTTCTATACTGAAACAGCTATTCAGTAAGAATGACTAATAGCCTAAGGCAATTATAGAATGCATGCATTTTTAAAAAATTATTTTTCAGTTGTAGTTGGACGCAATACCTTTGTTTTATTTATTTATTATTATGTGGTGCTAAGGATCAAACCCAGGGCCTTGCACGTGCTAGGCAAGCGCTCTACTGCTGAGCCACAACCCCAGCCCTGACATGCATATTTTTTTCATTTCATTGCTTTCTCCTCCTGCAGGAAACATAATTTACAATGATGAATTAGTCCAGAGAAACTGTGAACTGGCCAACTTGGATTAAATCTAGCTCAGTCATGTTTTGTTGGTCAGCAATTTTTAAAAAATTGTTATTGAAAAATAAACTCTGAATCACTACTGGAAGAGGTAAGAAAAGCCTCTCCTACCCTCTGCATTTATTTAATCACAGAAAATTAACCACTTAAAAATTGGATAATTCTTTGTAATTGTAGCAAATGGAGATCCCAGAGGGAGCAATTTATGGTACATCCTTCTATAATTTTTATGTTTGAGGTTAAGGGGGCGCCAAGAACATACACATATTGCCCATATAATAGTTTGTTTTCAGAGATAACAAAAAATCTAGGAAAGTTCATAAAGTAAATAGATAACAAAATACATCTTGATATAAAACACTTGGGAGAAATGCTACTCACTCTGTTATAAGAATAGGGACTTTGGATTAGGATTCTTACTGTACTGAGGATGTTTTGTAGTTCTCTCTGTATAGCAGTCCCCAGTTCCCTATGTCAGATTTTCTTTCCTGCTGTTGCTTGGGCTGAAAGACAAAAAGGCGCGAGTCTGGCTAACATGAGGACAATATCTATGGGGATACTACATAGTCTTTCCTAGCAAATAATTAATGCATCATTTCAAACATATTAGGTCACATAATAAGAAACCCGAAAGTTAATTCCAGTAAGTACCAATTTCACTTTCCTATTGGCAGATACCACATATACACATTTTGTGTCTGACTTCTCTCAAATTATTCATGAGATTCAACCATTCTGTTTTTTCTAATAGTAATTTATTCATTCCTATTGTTATACAGCACATTCTACTGTACAAAGAAACCACAATCTATTCTAGTACTAATGGGAATTTTAGAAATTTCTAGTTCATATTTCAATTGTGAATGTTATTTTATGTATCTTCTGGCTGAAAAAATACATAATTTGCTTCGGTACACACCTAGCAGTAGAAACACTGGGTCATACACTATATGGATATTATTAATTCATTCCAAAGTGGTTACACAAATTTGTACTCTCCTAGTAACGTATAAGCATTCAGGTTCTTCCACATCTCACCAATATTTAGTATTATCTGCTATTTTGGGCTGAATGGTGGCTTTAAAGACATGTCCATGTCCTAAACTCCTGGAACCTGTAAATACTTCTTCATAAAGCAAAAGATGTCATTTAGAATTTGGAGAAGAGGATTTATCTGGATTATCCAGGTGAGCTCTAAGTGGAATTACATGTATCCTTTGAATAAAGAGCCAAAGAAGAGGGAGTGGTTTAAGATAGACATATAGTAACACTTGATACTGACTTCTAGGCTCCAGAATCAAGGGAGACATTTCTTTGACTTAGCCATCCAGTTTATATTAATGTTACAAAAGCCCTAAGAAATAAACATATCTGCCTTTTTATTTTAAATATTCTTGTAACTAAACAGTGATATATCAATGTAGTCTTACTGATTTTCCCTGCCATTAAGTCTAATACAGCTGAGCACATTTGTATATGTTTATTAGCCATTTTGGTGTCCTGTATCCTCTTTTGTTAAGTGCCTGAAGTTTTCTGGGCTAGGGATGTGGCCCAGTGGTAGAATACTTGCCTGGAATGCATGAGGCCCTGGGTTCTATCCCCAGCACCAAAAAAAGATTTTTATGCAAGTTTTTTGTTGTATTGTTTCCCTTTTGCTCCTTATGTCTTCCACTTCTGGTGTCTTAGGTCAAAGTAATCTAATTTAGATTTTGTTAACAAATGTTCTTTTTTTTTTTTTAATGGTGCTTTTAGATGTTATTTTAAATAAACGTTTGCCTACTCCAAGGTTATAAAGACATTCTATATTTTCTTCTCAATTTTTAAATTTTTATCTTTCATATTTAGATACATAATCTATCAGGTTTTTGTTTTTGGTATGAAACGAAACAGGTGTTTAAGATTCATTGTTTTCCCCATAGGATATGTAATTGACCAAAAAATATTTACTGAAAAGATCATCCTTTTCCTATTATAACCCATTCTCATCTTTTTCCATCCCCAGGTATCACACATGAATGGCTCTTTTCCTTGGTTCTCAGTTCTTTAACTGATCAATTTGTCTATCCTGTTTTAAATTACTAGAGTTTTAAAAATATCCTTAGGAATATTAGAATTAATTACTAAGAATCAAACTGTCTGCTAAGGATATCTAGTACAAGATTCAGATATCTGGTATTGTTCTTACTCATGATTTCATTGGTTATTCTTATTCTTGGCTCTTTGCACTTCCACACAAATTTTAGATTAAGTTCATCTTGGGAGCAAGGGAGGTGGGGAGGACAGGCAGGCTGTAACAGGGATGCAACCCAGTGGTGCTCTACCAGAGCCACATCCCCAGCCCTTTTTATTTTGAGAAAAGTGTCTTGTTAAGTTGCCCAGACTCAAACTCTGCGATCCTTTTGCCTCCGTCTTCTGAATGTCTGGAATCACTGGGATTATAGGTAGGTACCACCACACCCCACTAGTTTACTAACTTTTACTTAAAAAACAACTTAATATGTTAATTTAGATTTCTATTGAATTTACATCAGGGAAAAGAAGAAGAGGAAGGAAGAAAGATAAAGGAAGAGGAAAGGAAGAGATTAAGCATCTTTAAAAACATTTAACAAAATGTTGTTTTAAACTTAGTTGCTTCCAGGCACTAATCTGTTATGCAGCAAGTGATGACTAATATAGTTACTGGTATATGTCTCTGCTTCTGTGCTTGCCTTCCAATAGTCTATTTTCAATGGAGCAGCCAGTGATTTGGAGTAAAATATAAACCAAATCACACTGGTTGCTTATTCAAAATCCTCCAATGGTTTCCTAATTCACATAGGGTAAAAGCAACTCTTAACCATGACTAAAGGGATCCTCACAATCTGCAGCACCCCTCCCCCTTCTAGTTGTCTCTATTAAACACATGTCAAGTACGTTCCTATCTCAAGACATTTGTACTTGATTCCTTCTATTCTCCAAAATTTTTATGACTAAACTCTCTCCATTCCCCTTAAGTCTTTGCTCATCACCTTTTCAGGTAGACCTTCTCTCAATACCCTACTTAAAATTACCCCCACTGTACTTTATAAGCCTTCTCAGTATTATTATTCTTTAATGCCTTTATCTTAATTTACTATTAAATTAAACTTATTCTGTCTTCCCTCTAAAACATTACCTTCATAATGAAAGGGGTTTTTGACAATTTTGTTTACTGGTGCTTAAAATAAGGCTTGGCAAATGGTCAGGCACTTAATATTTGTTGAATGCATGACTGAAACTGCTCTGTCACCTTGCTAGCACACTGCCGCTAACAGGCAAGAAACTAAAAAGAATCATTTTAAAGAAATGGAATTTGGCTGGGCATGGTAGTGCATTTACCTTTAATCCTGGCTACTTGGGAGGCTGAGGCAGGAGGATCACAAGTTTGAGGCCATCCTTGGCAACTTAAGTGTGACCCTGTCTCAAAACAAAAAAAATGAAAAGGGCTAGGGATATAGCTCATTGATAAAGTGCCTCTGAGTTTGATCCCCAGTACCACAAAAATAAAATTAAAGAAACTGAATTTGCTATTAAGAGAGTAGACCCTGCTAGCAGGATCTGTTGGAATAACATAGGTTATACAGTTTGTACACTGGACAAAGATGCCTAGCCTCATGCTCCAAGCTTTTGAGCATGTTTTCCAATTGAATTCATTTAGAAATGGGTTCATTTAGCAATCTGCCTAATTTAGCATATACCAAACAGTAAATTTTTTTTGTGTGTGTGTGGTGCTGGGGATTAAACCTAGGGCCTTGTGCATGCGAGGTAAGCACTCTACCAACTGAACTATGTCCCCAGCCCTCAAAGAGTAATTTTATGAGTGAAATTTAAGTTGTAAGTCAATTTTATGTTCTCAAAACTGCCCTTGGTTCTGTATTGCTTACCTTGAAGAATAAGACATAGTTTTTACCTACACAAGGCCACTTAATATCTTTTGCAAAAAAAGGAGGGAAACCCACTCAAAATTTCCCACTGGCTTCCATATCCATGGACATTCATTAAAATTTCTTCTCAAAAACACCATACAGAACTCAACATAAAATAAGATCTGTAATACATAAAATCTATACACATAACCTTCTCTTTAATTTCTTCTTCTTTGACCCTAAAGCTTGTAAGCCACATAACCATGGCTTTCATGCAGCCGTTCAACAATGCTTCACCTCCTTGTCCTAACCATTCTAAGGAATCTCTCTTCTACCCTTTAAGGCAAATCTCCTACTTGGTTTCCAACATTTGTAAATGATTCTCTCTCAAGATTTTTTAGTTTAATACTGTCATTCTCTAAATTTAAATCTCTTCTTGCTCCCTTGAAATTCAGTAAAAACTTTCAACAGAAATAATTGGCTTAACTTATTTATAGGGCTGGGAATGTGGCTCAGTGGTAAAGTGCTTGCCTAGGATACAGGAGGCTCAGTTCAATCCCCAACACGTAACAACAATAAAACACAATATTTACATAGTGCCTTGTGTACCAAGCCCTATTCTAAAAGCACTTTATAAATATCAGTTTCTTCATAATAATCCTATGATGTTAATATTATCACCATCTTTATTTCAAAAACAAGAAAACTGAGGCCGAGTAGTTGAGGAAACTGTTCAAGGTCATTCAGCTAGTAAATGACAGAGCTGGGATTTAACAGGAGCAGTCTGGCTGGAGTGTACCCTCTAAGTCAACTCCAGAGGTCTCTCTGGACCCCCAGGGATTCTTAAGATCCTTTCAGAGATCCAGGAGGTCAAAGTGTTTTTCATAATAGCAAGAACTTTATCTTTTTCATTTTGTTGGTATTTACGCTAAAACAAGAGGGTAAAAAAAAAGAGTTGGAACCTTAGCATGGATGAAGGCAGAGCACTAAACTATTCTAGTAGTCATTATATTCTTTATTACCATACCCTCACAGAAAGTTTCATTCAGGCATATTCTTGATGAAACAAAATTATTAATTTTATTAAATCCTGATACAGATAACACTCTGCTTTACCTCTTTGATCTACTCTGGGATCTTGGTACCCCAGAGTAAAAAAAATCCTTCCTCATTCTAGTTTCCCATCTATGTACCACAAATTGAAGTCTACCTTTGTACAGACTCTAGGCTCACAGCTACTAAATCATTCTCCCATTTCAGAGAAAAAGCCTAGTGAGGAAATAAATATCTATACAAATTGAGAAGTAAACAACTATCAGTTACTTATAATAATAAATGTCATCTTTTGTGAATTGAAATATGACTAATGAATAAATAAGAAGTCTCTTAAGGCCAGAGAGACTGTAATATAAAACAAAAACACCGAATTTAACACAAAAAACAATTATCTAGTTTGAAAGAGTTGTAACTGCAGCATTCTAGATTAGGTCTGTAAATTTTTCCTTTCCTAAAGCACCAAACAGTAAGTATTTTAGATTTTGTGGGCCATGCTGGCTCTGTTACAATTGTTCAAATCCACCTTGGTAGTGATAAAGAAGTCAGACAATTGTGAAGAAATGGATGTAGCTGTGTTCCAATAAAACTTCTATTTACAATAAAATGTAACTGAAAAGATTTGGTTAGCAGACCACAGGTTTTGGCAATTCCTCCTCTATGATCAGTGCCAGGCATGTAGAAGGTACTCAAACACTGGGCGAATAAACGAAAGATTTCAAAATTAGTTTGGTTAGAAATATCAGGAAAAACATAACAAAATTCCATGGCTGCAAGCCAGTTTTACTGTCTTTTATTACAGAGCTCTTTGTTCAAGGATGTCTCAATAGACTTCTTTGTGATGTCTACTGCTCTGCAAGGCACTATAAAAGACAGAAGTTTATGACACATGGTTCTGCTCTCTAGGATCAATGTAGGGGCCTGGGAATGTAGCACAGTGGTAGAGTGTATGCGTGCTCAGCATGTGCCAGGCTCTTGATTCAATCCCCAGCTCAAAAAAAAAAAAAAAGGATCAATGCAGGTACTAGAACAGAAATATTAATGTCTGATTTCATGTACCTGTATAGGTATATATGTAATTCCAAAATCACAAATCACAAAAATACAAAATGCTAAACTGCTAAGAAACACCAAATTACAAAGTTTGAAATACAGCACTCTAACTTCATAGCAATATTTTTGAAAGGACTTCAAAATGACTGCAAGATAGTCCAGAACTTGACTTCTCTTTTATTAGTTAAAATATAATACTTTGGGAAATGGATAATAAACATCTTGAAAAGAGGCATAACTGTAAGTCATTACAAAACAACTTTCATACACATAGGGTCAACTTGATATATGGCACAGTGAAAAAAAAAAAAGGACTAAAAGTTGGTTCCAATTCTATCACTTACTATAAATAAAAGGTCAGCCTCAAGTTTCTCATATGAGGATAGGTGTGATATCTGCCTTTTCTAATTCATAGGAATTTGAGGAAGATCAAGTGGGGGCAGTTTTGGCAGAAAACACATTATGACAAATAGCAATACGAAGCTTAGTACAGATTTAGGTGGCTGAAAAGTCAAACATAAGCAGTTTATAATTAGAGAGAAAGTAGCAAACTGTCTAGTATTTACTAATAGCTGTAATCATAAATCCAAGATTCCTTATTTACCCATTGCTCATCAAGGGCAGGTACATAAAAAGCCTCTTTGCCACAAAGATAGTTATCACTTATTAGGAGTTTTCTGAAAATGTCTCACTTTCATCTGAGATGATACCACTTTCTTGATGAAGTATGAGGGAATGATTACTAACATCCTCTTCTCAAAAGTTTATAAAATGATACATCAATTACTCTGAACAACTGCCAGCAAAAATTTTTCTAAATGCTCATACTCAGCATTTATAATTGTAAAAGGATGAAAGCAAGTACAGCTATACACTATATAATGATTTTTAGTCAATGACCAACGCCAAGTATAATGGGTGGTTGCATAAAATTTTATCACCTGTTGAAGTCTTAGCCATCTTAGTTTGTGTGAGTACATTTTGCTCGTGCTGAATGGTGAAAGTGTCCAAAAACTCATTTCTCAGAACATATCCCAATCATTAGGTGACGTGTAAATATAGTCTATCTGAGGAGAATTCTGTATGCTTGGAATATAGTATGGTTAAGAAATGATCCTAGAAACGGAATAAAGCCACATCATGAAAGTTTAGTATCCATGATAAGGATTCTACATTTAAACCTGCAGGCAAGAGGAAATCCCATCACCTAAAACAGGAAGAAGAGCTCAACAAGTGCCTCTACAACATACTATCATTTTTATATACCTCATATTGTTCTGCAAAGAATTCAAAGTGACTTTAAAATGCATGCTGCATGACAACATCAAAAGTCAGTAAAAATGGTCAATCCAAGGGAAAATGGTAAAAAAGATATTAGAAATATTGTCAATAAGCAAAATGTAATATGCCCATAGGGGCCTATTTGATAATTAGAAGCTATTCAGCTGACGTTATTCCTCTTAGCATCTAACACAAAGACAGATATGACTGGTTAGAAGGCACAATATTCTAAGAACAACATCAATTATTTAGGAGGAATACAATTAAATCTTGACCTAAGTAGCAGAACAACACTTCACCTAAGTGTTCATTGGTAGAATACAATATGGATACGGTCTACAATATCTGCAAGGTAAAATATAAATTTCTAGTGTTGTTTCTGGTACCACTTTTCTATATAAACCAACAGTATCATGGCCAACTTCAGGTAACACTTTACAAGGAGCAAGACTTACAAATAAAATCTTAAAGCATCTAAGGATATGCACACACTTACATACATCATTTAGGCAATCCTTCATAAAGGGTGGGGGGAACTGGGTAAACTGGGCCACAAATCTCTGCTTCAAGTAATACATTCGTTTTTAGTATTTTCACAAACCAACTTTCCATAAGAGATTTAATTTGAAACAAGTTCAAAATTCAAACTCTATTTTAAGTCCTTGATTAAGAGCAAATCCATGCCGGGTGCAGTGGTGCACACTTGTAATCCCAGTGGCTCAGGAGACTGAGACAGGAGGATTGAGTTCAAAGCCAGCCTTAGCAATGGCAGGGTGTTAAGCAACTCAATGAGACCCTGTCTGTAAATAAAATACAAAACAGGGCTAGGGATTTGGCTCAGTGGTCAAGTGTTCCTGAGTTCAATCACCAGTCCCCCACAATCCCTGAAATCCCCAAAGAAAGAGCACACCCGTAACAATTAACAGTAAGCCAGTCTTAAAGTAGAGTCCATATATTTTCATGAACCTTTTAGAATACAACAAGGTCACTAGGTCAGTGACTAAAGCAGCCACCCCACCTCTGAATTGAGATACTCTTGAGTACCCAAAGATCACTAATTTATCTCACTAAATTCTTCACTTTTCCCCTAAATTAAAAAATAGGATCAGGATACTACACAATTATATATATTAGTAAGCACTCATTGAAAATGTCAATTCATCATTATTATTATAAACTAAGCCCTTACCAAGTCTATAGGAGAGTGGTCATATTCTCTCTCTCTCTCTCTCTCTCTCACACACACACAGACACACACACACACCCCTCTTTTTAACAACTTAAGAAGTTAAAATTACTCATTGCCTCCTTGCTAACATTCCCTTCTAATACAATCCATTAGAAGTTTGTAAGTGTTGATGCTTACTCAAGTTTACAACAACCCTATTTGCTCTTTTTTTTTTTTTTTAATATTTATTTATTTATTTTTTTTAGTTCTCGGCGAACACAACATCTTTGTTGGTATGTGGTGCTGAGGATCGAACCCGGGCCGCACACATGCCAGGCGAACACGCTACCGCTTGAGCCACATCCCCAGCCCCCCTATTTGCTCTTGATGTCCTTTTGGAACCAGAGATAATCCCTCTAGAAAAGTTAATTAGACCTAGTGAATACCTGCCCCAATGAAGCAACCTACAATCAGGGACTGGGGCAGGGAAAAGACAGAATTCCAGACACATAACTCTTTTTAATAACTCTTCCTTTTTCTTTCTTCAGTTAAAATGGATTTCTGTTCCCATATGTTCTGGTTCCTGATTAAAATCTAGTAAACAGCAATTTCTTCGAGAACGTAAGACCATGTTTCTACCCTTGGTAACTTCCTTAATATGTACAAAGTTCTAAACATAAAGTGAATTATTATGGTGAAATTGACTACTTTTAGCCCTTAATGGGATCATTCAAAACAGTTAAGATTGTCTTACAATTACGACCTCTAACTGAAATTTCAGCCTTCTAGAAAGATTCTAATACATCACATAAAACATGACCAACTTTCAAAGGTACTTCTAGATTAGGAAGAACTCTGACATCTAAATATTACAATTTTTATTTTCATAAAGCACACAGACTGCTCACTTTAATACAAAAAGCAGTCACTAACAGATATCAATACATGCAATATTGTTTAACTTATCTGTTAATAATACTTTACTTAAAATAACTTTAACTACATTACAATGAATTTTACAAACTGCCTAAAAATCACTTTATTAAAACCCAGAGAAAATAGACCTAACTTTCTCCAAAATTTCTGAAGAAAGTACTTTTGCTTCCCTTTCTCTTCTTTTATTGAGTTAGAGCCAATACAAGAGTCCATTTTTCATGTTCCAGACAAACAGAAACATCATGCTTAATGTATATACTTTATCTAGTGTCCAACACAGTAGCCATTTAGCCACCCAAGGCTAGGGAGGATGTGAAATAGGACTAATGCATGTATCAAATAGAGATTAGGAGTGCAGAGGAGTAAAATTTCTACTGTGCTGAGGAAGTTTCTCAAGATGCTTTAATTGAAAATACCCTACTTTGTGATTTCCAGATTCTTAATCCTGAAGCCTTAATTATAATCTGTTGCTTCGAGGATTTATAAAATGCAATCTAGTATTCCTCCTCTTAAAAGAAAATAGGTTTAACAATATTAATCATAGTTTGTAAGTGTTGATGCTTACATGTTTACAACAACCCTATCAGGTAGTAAATTATTACTGTATTTATTTTACAGATGAGAAAACTAAGGCACAGTAAGTTTTACATGATTTGCTCAATATCATCTGGCTGTTAAAAGGAACACCTAGGGTCCGAAACCAGGCAGCCTGACTTAACCATGTCCTAAGCTTTACCACAGCTTAGGAACTCCATTTTAGTCATCCTGCAGAAACAACAGAAAAAGAAGCTAAAATTCATTTATAAAAACAGGTAAAATTCTGTCATAGAAATGGGCCCAGGAATGAGAAGTCTAAGTTATGTGTTAAGGTACACGGTAGGACAAGAGGGGTCAAAGTGGAAGAGTTTTACATATTCGTGCTCACACACTCTCACATGTACTTCTATCCCAGTTAACTACCTTCATAGCATTTTCCTCCACACCCTTGATAGAAGAGTAATATAGAACACAGGAATCATCTCAAAAGAGATAAAAGGAGAAAAGGGAAATTTGGTACCAATTTACTATCATACAATTTTCTCCCAAATGTCCCAAAGCTATAAAAGCTTTTCACTTTTCCATTGTATATCTTGTCTAATCTCATTTTAAAATCAAAGTTTCATGAATATGTTCCAAAGGCTTCTTTCACCTTGAATTTTATTTATTTTTGACACTATTTAAAAAAGAGAGGGAAGAATACTGGTAAGTACTATAAGCAAAACAGCAGCACAAAATTAAACTTGGCTTTACAAGTGAAATGCCAAATGTCTGTGAACAGAGAGTTAAATCTCATATTACAGACCTTAAAAAACTTCATTAAAGTGAGGCCTGCCATCATTAAACAAGAAGATTACAATATTTCTTTTTTAGGGTTACAGAAAGATTAGGAACTAAATAACCTCTGGAGACTCACATAGTATTGTGTATCTACTGACCAATCCAGAGAGGCAAAGATGGGGTAAACAGAAACCTTTGACTTTTTCAATGCAGCTGCCACATACCCTTTGACTACTTTCATAAAACATCAATATTTTATGTACATTCTTAATATGCATCTAAATGTCTTCTCATTCAGTGATTCTAAAGAGCATCTGTTTTTATTTTCTTTCAGTTGACACATTTGTGATATTAAAGATAGTTTGTGATAGTAAAGATGAGTTTCACTTAAGTGTAAATGCACCATGCAAATAACATCCCTTCTACTCCATGCCTCACTAAACAGTTAACAAAATCTTGTAAATTATTATTTACATGCTCATCATTCTGCTTAATACAACATTTAAAAAAAAAAAAAAAAACATTTCATCTGTATAGACCATGCACTGCTCTAAAGGGGAATGGAATTCAATTTAGAGTCTCATTCCTAAAGTCCAGGAAGAAAAAAAAAAAAGGTAGAGAAACCCGGACACCTTCCCAAATGGATTCTTGAGATGATAGCTTTTAGTAATAAAGAAAAAATTTTTCCCTCTATTTCTTCAATAAGGATTTATATTATTTAAAGTACTTTTAAAAGTAAAAATTGTCAAGTTTAAAAAACTTTCAATTGCATTTAGGGAACAAGAGTTCCTTTATTTTGAAGTATATGTTCTCTCTGATTGTATTATTAAATTATTTTCAGGAAGAATTTTCTGCATTAACATCAAACTTCATATTCCTAAAATATATCTTTATGGTTGGCTGGTCAAAATACTCATTTGGAAAGGCTTAAATCATCCATGAATACTTATACACACCCATCCCTGCTACTTAAGAGGCTGAAGCAGAAGGATACAGCCCAGCCTAGGCAATTTAGCAAGGCCCTGTCTCAAAAATAAAAAATAAAAAGGGTTGGGGATAGCTAAGTGGTAGAGGTAGAGTGCCCCTGGTTAAAAAAAAAAACAAAAGGATAAAAACAGCAATCCAAAGAATAATAATCTTCTGCTAAAATTAATAATACAGGTTTCAATGCTTAGAATAATTTTGAAAAAGATGCATGGTCACTAATTACATTAGTTGCATATACACAAAAAATAATTTACAAATAAAAATCTACCACCCACCCCACCCTTAGTAACCTGCCCACCAGAAAAAAAATGGACCTATAAAAATGTCTTATGCTGACTTAAGTATTTATCTTCAAGCACTTCAGATTTTAAAAAATTAAGTTCTATGCCCAGTTACATGGTTACAGGCTTAATTCTCTACTCACACAGTTGAGGTTGATGAGCAAACAGCTGTCCTGTATCTTGAGACAGACATTAGCTTCCTGCCTTCCCTATTCTCATAAGCAGCTACTTAAAGTTTGAGTTTTATGCAAGAAAACATTTTAAAGCCTTCAGTGTTTTACTGCAGCAGACTTCAGATTCATTCCTGTAACACATTTAACATGAAACAGAATTGAGACAGTTGAAATTTATCAGGTACCACATTTTAATCATCTAAAATCTTAAGGAGTGCTTTCATTATTAAAGCTATATAAAAATGGATGAGTTAAAATGAAAAAATAAAACATTCCATTTGGTATTTGACACTAATGTAAAAATGTAACAAATATAACTTTAACCCATGGATTTTTTTTTTATATCCAGCCACAGGGTTGGTAGGCAAGGAGCTTTTCTTATAATCATTTGCACACAAAGTAAAACTAGACATTTTTCTATTTTCCTAAACCTTAGCTAGTTTTTTTTAAGAATAATTAGCAACAAAATTAATAACACCTTTATAAATAGTAGAGTGTCTCAGTGTCCCAAGTATAACCCTATTATATCTCCTAACAGAAGAAGCTATATTTTTCATATCTACCATAAAGCTTTATAAAAGTACGTTTCCCCACAAATTCAAATTTCTATAGTACTATTATTGCTTCAGATTAATCAAGTGGTAGAAGGGTTCTCTAAAAATAAACATTTCCATAAGAAATATTTATCCTAATCAAACTGAACTTTCAAAATAAATCATAAACAAAAAAAACCCCCAAAGATTTAAATACTAGGAAGTAAGGGTTAGGGACGAAGCTCAATGGTAGAACATTTGCTTAGCATGTTCAATCCCCAGAACCACATACACAAAATACATTTAAGTATCAATAGGATAAAAATCTTTATTTCTAGCCTGGTGTGGTGGTACATGCCAGTAATTCCAGCAACTCAGGAGGCTGAGGCAGAAGGATCGTAAGTTTGAGGCCAGCTTTAGCAACTAAGGGGGCCCTAAGTAACTTAGTGAGACCTTCTCAAAATAAAAAATAAAAAGGGCTGGGAATGTAATTCAGTGATTAAAACACTCCTGGGTTTAATTTCCAGTACCAAACAAATAACTAAATACACAAGTAAATAATTTCTCTTTGCCATTAACAAATACATATTATACAGTCACAATGATAGTCCATACTTCCAAAGTAAACTGTAAAATGATTTTAATTAACTTAAAGAATTCACTTTTTTTTTTAAGTTATACTCCCCAATAAAAATGAGATGCCATTTAAAAATTTGTCATGGGTTATTCTTAATAGCCTTAATGTTTATATTCTTAGCCAATTTAATTTTTAAATAATATTTTAGCACTATTACTATATGTAAACTTTAGTGCAAAATTAACTGCATCAGAAAGCTACAGACAAGGAGAATTTTCGTCTTAGATGTTTCAACAGTTTTTCTTTTTCACCTGTATTTTTCCCTACAATTGTAAGTAAACTTTAGGAGATACATGTATACTTCAATAAAAATGTCCTAGAAAAACCATATAATATCTTTTCCCCTACATGTACATTGACTTCTATATGTGTGTTTATATTGACCTTAATTTCTATAGTAAATTTTGGGAAAAGCTTTAAGATTTTGTGAACATAGTAAATGTACTGTTTATACTAGCAACATGGTTTAAAAAAACACCAGGAAAAATAGCATCTAAACAATCTAATTTCAATAATTAAAAAGTATTATTGAATGCTGAAAATACTACACATGTGCTGTGCTATAAAAGTAACCAAATGTTTTAGAGTTTATTCAAAATAACAAACATTTCTTTATAATCTACTCAAACTGTGCAAATATAAACAAAAGATTTAAGAACTCAACATCTCATAAAAGTTGTTAACTTGATATAATATCTTTCATATAAAGAATTACATGAACACTTAATCCTTACTCCACCTAAAAAGCAGTTGGTATAATTACCAACTCTTTACAGATTATCAAACTGTGAAGAGTTTGTTCACAGAGCTAGTTAAGTGACATAGTTGGGACCTGGCCAGATCTATGTATCTTTAAAACCTGCACACTTTAGCATCAAGCTAGATTACAGGCAAATAGTGATCTGTTGTATTGATAGATCAAATCACATCTAGAATTAGTATGTGGAATAGGGTATCAGATGCTAAATATGAAACTGATAACTGAGTGTTTTATAACAGAATGGTTATAAATTCAGAAAAGCCATCTCTTATTAAAAACAACTTCATGCAATATGAGTGATATAGAGAAAAGGCAAAGGGACATATTTTAAAGAGATGTTAAAGAAGGAAAAGAAAAGCTGGTTTATTTCACATGCCACAAGAGTTCTCAACGGAATTATAGCCAGGCATGATGATGCACACCTGTAATCCCAGCTACTTGGGAAGTTGAGGCAGGAGGACAGCAAGTATGATGTTATCCTGGGCAACTTAGGGATACCTGGTGTCAAAATAAAAAATAAAAAGTGCTGGAATTGTAGCTCAGTGGACGAGCACCCCTGAGTTTAATTTGCAGTGCTAAATAAACAAATAAATAAACAAACAAAGGAACTTACATGAGCTATCTGAATTGTATCTCAATAAAGCTGTCAAACAAACCCAAAATAATGTATTCTGGTTAAATACTCAATACTTCCTAATGATAAGGAATACAACAAAAGGAACAGGTTACTGCCTATAGTACTATGAAGCTTGTGCAATGGAATATCTGAATTAATACCATCAGAGTAATAACTGATTCAGGCAAAATTACCAAAGTGTGTTAAATACTTTGTGGATCAAAGTTTGATGAGGATTGATAAATGTCAAGTCTCAAAGTACCTCTCCACAAATTACTGATTACAAAAAGAAAAATAACTTTTAAGTGGAGGAACTTGCAGATATCACATTGACCAGATCAAATTTAGTATTAACTGATAATGAGACAAGAGGAAATGTGCCTCCTAATAGGATACAGTGAGAAGCACACACTTAAAACGTAATATTCCTGTCAGAACTACATTTCCTAAATTTAGTCATGAACACATTGATGAAACCAAATTGAGGAAATTCTACAAATAAGTGGTTTATCACTCTCTTTAAAAGTGTCAATGTCATTAAAAACCCAGAAAGACTGAGGAAATATTCCTGATTAAAGAACAGTAAAGAGATGTGACAACTAAAAGCAATGAATGATCCCAAGTTGGACTGAAAAAAAGTTTTATTAAATAACATTATTGGGAAAACTAGTGAAATCCTCACTGGATAACATCAGTTTACATTTCCTTAATTTGATAAGATAATATTGTTGTATAAGAGAATGTCCTTGTTCTTAGAATCTGTTTGTTGACTACCTATCATGCAGAGGCCCTTGGTTCCATCCCCAGCACTGGGGGGAAAAATATTTTCTTGAGGAGTACATTTTAACTATTGGTATTTGCATTTTTCTTGAGGATTACATTTAACTAACTTTAGCTTGTATTGCACTTTGTTACTGCTTTGTTCAGAATGTAACACTGATCTAATGCTTTAATTAATAAAGTTTAATCTTTTTCATTAATATGAAAAAATCTAAAATTGGAGTATTACTTTTACATAGTAAAGGGATATGATGCGTGTAACTTATTCTCAAATGGTTCAGAAAAAAACAATCTGACAGTGAATGACAGAACAAATGGTAAAATGTCAACAATGGTGCATCTTACTCTGGTATGTAGCAATTATTTATATTATTATTATAACTTTCTATAACTTAAACTACTTCAAAATAAAACCTGAAAAATATTCGAACCCAATATTTTCAAATATTCTGAATATCTAACAATAACAAAACCAAATTTCCTATCTTATATCCACATTCAAACTGTCATCTAACAGAAGTATAAACCTATTTATGATTATCTAGTCAATGAATAAGAAGAAATGGTAGTCTGGTTTAAAACATCTAATATGTCTACATTCCACTGATGACAGGTGTGACTCACCAGTCTGAGTTAGATCAATGTCTGCCTCCCAACCTTATCACATTATTGCAACCTTCTCAAAACTACACTGTTAAAAAAACAAGCTTCTCCACCAGAGCACTCCTCCCCCCGCCCCATTTTAATTGGGAATAGAGTAGGGGAATGTGTCTCCTTGCTGAAAACTCCAAATTAAGTTAATTTCTGGTTATGCCAGGTAGCAATGCAGAACAAAGCAAGAGCTAATGAGTAATCAATAATGAACACAGAAAATATTACAACAAACCTCTCACCCTAAACAAAAGTCTATCCTGCCAATAAAAAGTTGTGGAAGCACACATTCATTACAGAGCACCTGGAAAAGAAAGACAAGATAACAGAATGTTAATCATTGAGAGACTAACATACATGGATAATACACAAATATTTCAGTGGCAAAAACAGAAGAGTAGAATTAAAAGAGGGAGGGAGGGGCTGGGGTATAGCTCAGTGGTACAGTATTTGCTTAGCATGTAAGAGGTCCTGGGTTCAATTACCAGCATCAAAGTGGGGTGGGCAAGTGGGAGAAGAGAATACAAAAGAAAACATGCAAGAAACGAGAAAATTCTCATGGCCACACATCGCACAATTTGGAGTTATCCTTCTATTCCAATGGTTAAAACATTTTCTTCCACTTTTTAATTTATCTTCTCTTCTTCCTATTATCTCACCTAAGAGTCCATCTTTGTGACACTGTGGGCACAGCTACGGTCAAATCTTATGCTAACACTCAATTTTTTAAATATATTTTTTAACTCATTGAGAGGCCCAAAAAGCACTCTACTAGAAAATTCTCACAAAAAAATTCACATTGGAAAAAAGTAAAATGTGACAGAGGAGGAGAGAGGTTAAGGAGGAGTCAGGGCTGGGAAAATGTGACCTGGGAAGAATGGGATGAATTTTAGCTTCCTATATTAATTTGGATAGATTGCTGAAACCTGATGAAAGACAGCAAACTATGATTCTACATTTGCTGGTACTTTAGCTAATTCTAGGCTGTGAGCTTAATTGCTGAGCTGTGTCCTTCTTTCAGGTAGAATCTCTGTCGGATTAATCTTTATAAATCCACAGTATCGAACACTGCCTTGATTAAAGAAGGCATTTTAATAGGTTCTTGTAGAATGCCCAATTACAAAACAAGCAAACTGTTTTATTCCAATCCCAATCCCTGCCTTATTGTCCATTTTCTCAGGTAGTATGTTGTTCACTCTTAACCCCTGCCAGAACCATTTGCTTTGCAAATTTTTCTCACAAAAGTTAAACTGCAATTCTCTGATTGCTGCAGGTAGATGATGTTGTAATAAAAGAATAACTCATACTACTGGACATGGTGGCTCATTCCTAAAATCCCAGACACTCAGGAGGCTGAGGCCCTGTCTCAAAATAAAAGTTAAAAAGGGTTGGGGATGTAGCTCAGTGGGTTCAATCCCCAATGCTGGAAAACAGCCAACCAAACAAACAAAAAACCTTATACTGAATGAAACTTGACCAATTCAACCCCCAAATCTAGGTCAAGTTAAACCTAAAATACAAAATTTAAGAAATATAGAACACACAGGTGTGTATACATACATAATATATTTAGGAAGACAAGGAGCTTATCTTCTGAATTGATTTTTATACCTGTACTGCCCAAGGCAATTACAACATCTACACAAGAGTCAGCAAATACAGCTTAGGCTTTCATTATTAGTCAAATTAACATGGTCTAATTACTCTTCATATCATTAAATAAATTTTAAAACAGTAAAATTAAAAAAAAAACATTGTCATATAGCTGAACATCTAGCAAATCCCAAATTTTGATCTGCAGCTTCTTCTATATTTCCCTTACCTTAAATGGCATTAACTCCTATTCCTGAGAATAAAGGAGATAGTATAGAAACATAGAAAAAGGCTCCAGAGGGGCTGGGGATGTGGCTCAAGTGGTAGAGCACACACCTAGCACATCTGAGTCCTGGGTTCAATCCTTAGTGAAAGAAAGAAAGGAAGGAAGGAAGGAAGCAAGACTTGTACAGAAATGTTCAAAATGACTTCATTTGTAATAGCAAGAACTAGAAACCCAAATATACATCAAAAGGTAAATGGGCAAACAAATAATGATATAGCCATACATGGAATAATATCAGCAATAAAAAGGAATGTGTTGAACACATCATGGGTTAATCTCCAAATTATTACATTAAATGAAAGCAAAAGGAAACAAAAGACTATATAATGTATGTTTCTATTTACATAAAACATTACAAAAACACAACTATGACAAGACAGCAGATCAGGGACCACAGACTGGAACCAGAGTAGGAAGATGGGATTTATTCCAAAGTAATTACAAGGAAACTTTCTGAGGCAATGAAAATGTTTTACATGACTACGGTTGTTAGAAAACCATGCAAGCCAAAACTAAAATTGCATACTTTTCCTCAAAGCTGATTTTAAAAGACCAAAATAGTATAGGAGCAGTCAAAAGTCATTTGATTCAAACTATTATTCTAAATTTATAAGCATAGACACCTAAGCCTATGCTGGGTAAAGATTGTTTTATCTTTCCAGATGTTTAAATGTTTTTATTAATGGCAAATAAGTTGTCCATTCCTTCTTATCCTCTTCCTCATTGGTTCTATGGACACAGCTCTCCTAATCCTCCACACTTTGGGGATTGAGCCCAGGGCCATCATGCTTGCTAATATACCTTCTATCGCTGAGCTATAACCTCCGCTGTTTTAATTTTCTAAATAATTGTCCTCATTTAGCTAAAAAAGAAGCATCCCCCCCCCTTTTTTTTTTTTTTTACCTTTTCTCTACGTACACCCCCCACCCCCACCCCACACTGGGGATTGAACCCAGGGCCATCATGCTTGCTAAGTATACCTTCTATCACTGAGCTATAACCTCCGCTGCTTTGATTTTTTAAGACAAGGTTTTGCTAAATTGCCCAAGTTGGCCTTGAATTTGTGATCCTCCTGCCTTGGCCTCCAAAGCTGCTAGGATTACAAAATGTGTACCACCATGTCCAGCTCTTTATCCACTTTTTATATTATTTTAATATCTTGAAAATGATTTCATATCCTGAACAAGATCAACTTGGATTATATTTTAAATACTAAAATGGTTTGTTTTCTTCCTTCCTTCTGTTCAGGGACTCAAACCCAGGAGTGCTTTACCACTGAGTGACATCACCAGCCTTTTTTTTTTTTTCTTAATTTTTTTTATGTGACAAGGTCTCACTAAATTTTCAAGGCTGGCCTCAAGACTGCCTGCGATCTTCCTGTCTCAGCCTCCCAAATCACTGGGATTATAAGTGTGTGCCACAACTGGCACTTATTATTAGTCCATAATAAACATAAAACATGAATTCTAACTTACACATGTTCATCACCATTTTTTCTTTCTTTTTTTAAGAAACTAGAGTCTTGTGATATTGCCCAGGCTAGCCTCAAACTCAGCCTGGAGAGTTCTCAGGTGCATATCACCAAACACAGCTCATCACTAAAGTTGGGGGTCAGAGAGCTTATAATTCTGACAAGTTCTACTGAACATGATTTGCAAATCCTAGACTTTAAAGTATAACTGACATTAAGCAGTCTATTGCAGTCCAACAAAATGCATCTTATCTTCCAAATAAAGGCAACATAGCTTATTCCTTCAATTAGGAATCACTTCTGAAAGTTTCTGAATTCTTTGAAATGAGAAAGAAAGCAGCTTCCCCATATTTCAGATGCAATTTCCTTGCTCATTCATTAAATTTATATCACAAAATAATTCATGTTCCTAAGGAATTTAATTTCTCTGGTAAAAACATCCACATTAAAAATGTCTTTCTTGCCAGATATAGTGGCATAGCCTATAAAACCCAGTGACTCTGGAGGCTGAGGCATGAGGATCATGAGTTTGAGGCAGCCTTAGCAACCAAGCAAGACCCTGTCTCAAAAAGAAAGTAAAAAGATCTGAGGATGTAGTTCAGTAGTAGAGCATCCCTGGGTTCAATCCCTAGTGGGGGTAGGAGTTCCTTCTTTTCAAAAAAGTTTAGTTGCTAATATTTAAGAATAAAATATAAAATATAAAGATTAACTTAGTAAATTGGGAAATTTGAGGCTAAGAGACTTCAGGAAACTGAAAATAATTAAAAATGATATACTCATCTACCACTGAGCTACAACCCAGCCCAATTATATTTTTTTAAAAATTAAAATTAAGAAAAATATAGTACTTTTAAAATGTTTTACTTGTTAACCAAAAATTAAAATGCTCAAAATAATAGCTATTTTAAAAAGAATGTCCTTTCAACTTAAGCAATTTTTCTCAATTCTATCAACATAATAGGTTTATCAATATTGCTACAACAATACTGAGGATAAGCACAGTCATTACTTATTATGTGCAGTATTGAAGGATACAAAATCAGTCTAAGTTAGGTCTTTTCTTCTCCCTTACTATTTAGAACTTCGAATATTCAAATAAAGTGTTATCATTTATCTAATAAAAATGTTAAAACTGAATAACTGATGTGTCTTAAATTCCATGTTTAGTTCTAAAAAAGTTGTTTCCAACCATCATCAAACTGACTTTTTTTCCTAGTTAACAATCAGTAAATACTGTTAGAAGTGGGATAGGTTCATGTGGAGAAAACTGAACACTTAAAAAAAAAAAATCACATGTTAATACACAAGTCACTTCCCTGGCTGAAATTAAGCCATGTTAATTCAGCCTATTACAATTTAATAACACTAAATTTAGGAGCCATCTGTCTTGCTCATCATTGTACAGTATTTCTAGTTTCTGGCACACCTGCTTAGAACAGGTGTTCTAGGCATTCAAATGCTTATATAACAGATTAATACTTGCTTGCATTTATCCACATCACAAAAACAAACCCTGAAACCCCTGCATATCAACTACAAGAAATTCAATCACCTAGGTGAAAATCAAATTACCAAGTTTTATCCACCTTTAATTTGTAAAATAAATCAGGGAATGCTTTAACAGTGTAAAACATACTAATCTAGTCCAAATTAGCTTCTTTCTTCCTTCCAGACCATCAAATAGTCAGCAGTAGGTTAATCTATGACAATCTAAAAATAGTATGCCAGATGACAAGTCCTTGTGTTTGAGAAGATTTTCTAATTTGTATTATATTCTCTTAAAGGATTTAATGGCACCCATAGATTATTTAAGAAAAACAAATCAATAATAACTGTATATAAGGTACAATTTAAGTAGTCTCCTTTTCACATTATCACAACATAGTACATGTGTATTTTCACTATGTATTAATGATAAAAAAATCACTGGCAATTTGACCCAATTTTCAATTATTCCTTAATTAGGGAAAAAAAGTAGAAGGATATTAGCTATGAAACACTTAGAAGTCAATAAAACTCAGTCTGCATTAATCTGGTTTTAACATCACACAGAGATCACCTTGATAACTTAAGTTTCCTGTATTAGTGAGAACTGACCTGCTTGACAGTTTAAATCAGTCATTCCAAGACCAGCCTTTTCTGTATCCAGGTGTAGTTACCAAAGTCACAAAATAAACTGGTAGGTACCATACTCTTTGAAGCCAGCTAGCACCCACTTTTCTACTTTTCTACTTCATCAATAATGTGTCCCTATGATAGCTCCTTATTTATTGGTCTTAACTCTGCTGACTGAAATCCAACCAGCTTCAACACTGACCCCAATATAATGTTAGGAAGTTAAAGACCCAAAAACCTGGCTTTCTGTCAACTAGAATAAAAAAAATCAAGGACAGTATGATTCAAAATGTCAAGAGACAAAGTTTTAAGATGTAATTTTCCAGAAAAGATCACTAAACAAGGATTTCCCCCATATAACTTCTAGATTAATGGTTCTCAAAACCAACGATTAATAACATCAGAAAACTGCAAAATCTGTGGCCCACTCCATACAAACTGAATCAATTTCTGGAGACTAGGGCCAAGGATTAGTACTATATAACTAGTTCCCAGAGTTTCTAAGATTCTTGGATACATAATAGGAAATATCACTTTTAGCACAGAACACAGTAAATACATATTTACAGCAGAAAATCAGATGGTTTAAAACTACTGTAAAGGTGGTAACTTCAAGGCCAGGTATAGTGGTACACTCCCGTAATCTCTTAAGACTCAGGAAGCTGAAGCAGGAGGATCACAAGTTCAAGGCCAGAAACTTAGCAAGACTGTCTCAAAAATCAAAAGGGCTGGAGGGTCAATTCCAAAAGAAAAGAAAAAGATGGTAGCTATAGAATAATTTAGGATAATTAAAATTAGGCCAAAGCATACACCTCCAACCTTGAGCCCAGTCTCCTTAGTGTCTCTTAAAAACCAAGGATTAATAGGGCCTAATCTAGCCATTACACACAGAAATCCAAGTTTAGTAATTGTTTCAAGAAAACTGACTTTGGAAACTTCCTCATCTCTTGGTTTTTTTCTTTTTTTTTTTTCCTTTGGTACTGGGGATTAAACTCAGGATCTTACCCATCCTAGGCAAATGTTCTAACACTGAGCTACACCTCACTTCCCTTTTATAATTTCTATTTTGAGACAGGGTCTCACTAAATTGCTGAGGCTGGCCTCAAGCTTGAGATCCTCCTGAGTAGTTGGGATTACAAGCATGCACTAGCACACAGGGCTTTATTTCTTGATATTCTGAATCATGCATCCCAAAAGAAACCTGTCAAAAGGCAGTTATTTTCCATTATAAACTTTAGAAAACCACCTTTTGCAATTTTAGCAAATATTTTTGTTGGCCTGACATAAGAAAAGGTGGTCAGTACTAACTATAATAAGTAGCTAATAAGCACCAAGTGATTTCATCTTTCCATCTTTGAGACAGATGATAACTAAAATAAACCTCTATATTAATATTCAATAATATTCAAATTCTGAAGTATAAACTTAAAGTAAAATTTGAGAAGGTGGAGATTAAAGTACATACAGAGAATTTATCAAGATGGTACGTCTTGAACTAATATGATTCTCTCCTGTTGGGATCGTGATGGTCCAGTCTATATCCTTCATTCTGAAATGCTGGAGAGACACTGTGACTGAAAGAACAACACGAGGACTTCCAATTTCAAGTATGCATAGTAAAAAAGTGTGTCTCAAAACTCAATAACAATAAATAATAACATGAATTCTATCTTCAATGAAACATGAGACAACTGTAACCTTAAACCACAAATATATTTATTATCCTGGAGAGTAAAAGAATGACAAATGACTTAGTTAAGGGAAGAAAAGCCAAATCTAAGTAACTAGATGAAAAGAAAGGTACCACTATGCCTGAGCCATTTCCCCTAGAGAAATAGAGAAGTTTGCAGGAAAATAAGTTGATATAAAGACAATTTAGACCTCCCCTCTGCTCATCAACCCTCTTCCCACATGAGGGACTTAAACAGCAAACAAAAGAAGTTTTTCAGGCAAAAAAAAGGGCATGGAAACAGACTTTTAAGAAACTGCAATGAATTACCTAAGAAGGAAAAATCTACAAATAATATCAAGAAATCAGCCACTTGGGAGAAAGTAGATGATATTTATTTGACAGAAACAGGCAAAAACCACTATTTCTATTAGATTTTTGGCATACTTTTTAAAATTTTTGGAAGTTTAAAGAGTTGTAATTTTTAGCAAATCACATTTAAAGCATATATGCAATACACACTTCTTAAAATCTTGGAGATTCTTACTACTTAGATCCATATCACTTAGTTCATTCAATTCATGAAAAAAATCTCTGCCATATAATCTAAATGGCAAAGCCAGTACTCACTGCCCTCACTCCGGTTTTGGTACCACAGATGAGAAAAAGTAGAAATGCTGTGGTAGCTGTTGGGGATGACAACTATTTTTTTTTTTTTAAATGTTCTTTTTAGTTTGACCCAGCTATCCCACTTCTCGGTTTATACCCAAAGGACTTAAAAAACACATACTACAGGGACACAGCGATCAATGAATGGATAAAGAAAATGTGGTATATATACACAATGAATTATTACTAAGTAATAAAAGAGAATAAAATCTTGGCATTTGCAGGTAAGTGAAGTTAGCCAATCCCAAAAAACCAAATGCCAAATGTTTTTTCTGATATAAGGAGGCTGATTCATAATGGGGTTGGGAGGGGGAGCATGGGAGGATTAGACAAACTCTAGATAAGGCAGAGGGGTGGGAAGGGAAGGGAGGGGGCATGGGGTTAGAAATGTTTTGGTTTATGGTTGG
>NW_026000229.1:3495048-3518610 GCF_001458135.2 Marmota marmota marmota
ACAAAAAAAAAAAAAAAAAAAGTAGAATAAAAAGCCCAGCTGTGGCTAACATCTTTCAGAAACCCTAGGGCTCAATTATCCTACTACCTAATTCTATGTACTTTGAATGTTATTTAACACCCTTTCATCTTTTTTATTTTAACTGTCCAAGAAGCTGGGTCTAACAAATGACAGGCAGCATACAAAATATTTTACCTGCAGTACAAAATTATTCTACCTATTCCTGATAATCAACACTTTCCCCTTTCTCTAAAAAACTACCAGATTCATTTAACATGCAAGAGTTCTGGTTAGTATAAAATGTTTGTCCTCTTAAAATTATTCTCTTACACACACACACACACACACACACACACACACACACACACACTCTTTAAGAGGTACCTTAAATTTGAATCAAATGACCACAACTAGCAAATCAGGATATTGTTCTCTCCCTCTCCCTATTAATACACACTCTAAATTATGTAGTGCTTTTGTTTAAAGAATTAAAGGATTGAAAATACAAAACAACTTCCAATTTGTCAACTGGATAATCACTGCAAATGATCTGCTCTTACTATGAGAAATAAGAGCTCTGTATTATCAGGAAGCAAAAGTTTAAATTCAAGAACGTAATCACCTATTAATACTAATGGTCATAGTGAGGTATTAAATATATGTATAAAAACTTTGATTTACTTTTATTTTTGGTACTGTGAATTGAACCCAGGGACACTGTACCACTGAGCTGTACCTCCAAGCCTTTTTTTTTTTTGATACAGGAGATTGAACCAGGGGCACTTAACCACTGAGCCACATCCTCATCCCTTTTTTATATTTTATTTAGAGACAGGATCTCACCCAGTTACTGGCTTTGAACTTTCAATCCTCCTTTCTCAGCCTCCTGAGCCACTGGGATTATAGGCATGCATGACTGGGATGGCCCCCAAGCTTGTTTTAATTTTTATTTTGAGACAGGGTCTTGCTATGTTTCTCAAGCTGGCCTTGAACTTGTGATCCTCCTGCCTCCGTCTCCCAAGTAGTTGGGATTACACATGTGCACCACTATGCCCAGCTGAGATTTATTTCTTATTAAAGTCAATTAATAAAAATCAAGGATATTAATGACAAATCAGTAATTTTTGATGTTACTTTCCTCTAAAATATTTCACTCTTGATTTTCACAGTAAGAGAGCATTATTTAAAAATGAGGTTGAACAAAAAAAATTTATATAAATGCACTCTTTGTGAAAGCAAACGGACAAAAACTCTTAGTAATCCATTGCCTTCAAGGGGACATTTGAGTATTCTGAAAAAACATTAGAATAAAACATGGCTTAGAGTTTAATCACAGACAAATTAGCCTTTAAGCATCTACATTCATCCATGGTTCTTGCAGTACTCCTTCTCATTTACATCCTACATTCTCCTCTTCCTCATTCCATTCTTTAATACAAAATCACCTAACAAAAGTGGTAAACTATATACCTGTTCTAAACTAAAAAGACAATATAATACTAATACAATCTTTCTTTTTCGTTTCTCTCTCCCCACCCCCTTTTCACACAAGGTCTTATCTTAACGTTGCCCAGGCTGGTCTGGAATTTTTACACTTAGGTGCTTCTCTTGCTTCACCCTCCCAAGTACTGGGACTACAAGAGCATACCACATACACATAAAATGAAGTTCTACTCAGCCATAAAAAAGGATGAAATTATGGCATATGGTAAACGAATGGAAAAGGAGAACACCATGCTAGGTAAAATTAGCCAAACTCAGAAACTCAAAGGTTTTCTCTCATATGCAGAAGCTACAGTAAAATAAAGGAAAGGAGAAGAGAAGGATAGGATAACATAAAGAACCAATCAAACACAAATTAATAGACCAATGAAAGAAGTCTAGTTGAGTAGAGAAAGGAGAATGGAAGAGGGGAGGAAGAATAGGAGGGAAAGTGGAGGAGGATCATGAATTTAAACAGATTTCCATGCATGTATGAGTGTGTCAGGAAGAACCCAACTACATAACTATAAAGTTCTAATAAAAATAAGTAAATAAATAAAGTGTACAACATGCTTGGCTCACTAATGAAATCTTTCTTTGCAAGTATTTCCTTTGGTGACTTAGCTTCCTCTTATTTGCCAAATGGGGTCACACCTATGAAGACAACCTCATCTTCTAAATAAAAACCTAGGATGTGTGATCTAACAAGAAAGAATATTTTAGTGGAAAATCAAACTTTTTGTGAGTTCCAACAAAGGGACATTCCAAATTTCTTTGCTGCTTCAAAGTGTGACCCAGTAATTTTTAGATGCCAAAAAAGCTGATTATTTCTTAACCATTCCAAAGGTTAAGAAAGCCAATAAAGATATTTGAAAATCCTAACTGCCCCCAAGATATATATAGTTCCTGGAACTGTATCTTATAATCCTATCACCTGCTATTTGTCTTTTTATGCACACTAGCCCAGGTTTCTTAAGTTCTACCTAGCAGCTCTGAGCAACTGTTTCCCAAATACAACTCTAATTCAGACTTTTCTCCAGGGTTCTCTTTTTTCAAAACTGCCTATCAGATCTCTTATTGGCTCTGCCAGTAAAAAAGACCATGGGGTGACAGTAGGGCAGAATGGACTAACAGAAGATAGTAGCTAAGTCATAGAAGCATAAGATAAGAACAGAATTGAGAGCTCCCATGATTGCTAAAAATAATATACTACACCATCTCCTCTAATCTTCACAACATCTCTTAGAAGGAGAAACCACTTAGAGATGAGGAAACTGATGAGGCTTAGCAAGACTACAGAAATTGCTCGGGTCAAACAGCTAGTAAGTGGTTATATTAATCTGTTTTCTGCTGCTGTAAAAAATACCTGAGGTGTGGTACTTTATAAAGAAAAGATGTTTATTTGGTTCACAGTTTTGGAGCCTAAAAGTCCAAGATCAAATGACTCCATAGGTTTGGCTTCTGGCGAGGGCCTCATAACAAATAACACAACAGCAGAACCCAAGCAGAAAAGATCAGGTGGTGAAACAGTAAGCCTGAGATAGACACTGGGGACAAGTTTGCTCCTTTACAACAACCCACACTTGGAGGAACTCAACTCCTCCAGACCAGCATTACTCCTTTCTGAGGACAATGCCTCCAAATGACCTAACTACCTTGACTAAACGCCACTTCTTCTTTTTTGGTACTAGGGATAGAATCCAGGGGGTACTTTACCACTGAGCTATATCCCCAGAACTTTTTATTTTGTGACAGGGTTTCATTAAGTTGCTGAGGCTGGCTTGAACTTGTGATCCTCCTGCCTCAGCCTCTGGAGTTGCTTGGATCATACATTTGTACTACTATGCTTGGCTAAACCACTTCCGGAAGATTTTCCAACACTTCTCAACATTACCACACCGGGGACACTTAAGCTTCTCATACTTGAACTTTTAGGGTTACACTCACACCATAACCAAAACATAACAGTAGTAAAGCAAGGATTTGAATCCAAAGAGTCTGTCTTCAAAGCCCAAGCATTTAAGCAAGCTAAAACCCGTAAGAAATGAGATATAGCTGTGTGTGGTGGTGCAGGCCTGTAATCCCAGCAGCCCGGGAGGCTGAGGTAGGAGGTTCAAGAGTTCTAAACCAGCCTCAGCAACTTAGCGAGGCCCTAAGTAATTCAGTGAGACCCTGTCTCTAAATAAAATACAAAAAAGGGCTGGGGATATGGCTCAGTGGTTAAGTGCCCCTGGAATCAGTCCCTAGTACCAAAAAGAAAAAAAAAATGAGTTATAGATTCTGATGGATGAAGTTAGGTCATTGATCAATTCAACAGGCTTTCCTAAGCAATAAGTATGTGCCAGGTACTGGGGAAACACAGACACAGACACAGACACACACATACACACACACACAGAGTACATCTTGCTTTGCCGCTTAATGGGTATGTATCTTGAAAAAATTTCTGAGTTGCATGACTTGATTAAGGAATGGTTACGACTCTCAGAAAGACAAGTTAACAAATTACAATATAATATGAAACATCACAATATAAACAAGTGAAGTACTAGAACAGAGTGATTTGCTTTGTCACAGGGAAAGGATTATTTTGTTTATGATGAATGTTGGTTGGTTAATATTTTGGGAATGAAGGACATTCCAAGCTAAATAAAACATGATACCATAATTCCACACAGTATGCTCATGGAACCACAAGTGAACTGATACTCTTAAAGGACTGGAGACAGAAAAACTGAGCTCAGACAGCGTTATAGGGAAGACTAGTCTTCTTTCATAGATAGATATGGATTTTCCATGGAGATTTACACAAAGTATAATCGGCCCAGAATAAGCAGCCAGAGGGTAAAAACTATATCACTGTTTCAATTCAACATCTATTTGGAATGCTAGGACACAAGGAGCAAAAGATATGTATGGTCCCTACACTTTAAGGATCTCACAACTTTAGCATAAATCGTAAATTTGTTAAGATATTATGATTTTGTATGATTAGGGAAGAAAAGAAGTTGTCAGTTGGGAATATGCCTCTCAGGAAGATGTGAGAAAAG
The DNA here is from genome assembly GCF_001458135.2 of Marmota marmota marmota. NCBI lineage: Eukaryota > Metazoa > Chordata > Mammalia > Rodentia > Sciuridae > Marmota > Marmota marmota. Next base: position 3,499,581 of record NW_026000229.1, read on the forward strand.
ACAGAGAGGCATGGAAAAGTGAAAAGGAGAATATCTAGAGAAAATGCATATAATTTGTTGTGACTGAAGCATAAGGTACATGTAGGGTGAGGTGACTTATAAGGATATATAGATGAGAAACACCAAGATCAAGGTGGTAATAAAGAAAAACCCTTCAAATATTGGAATGATAGGAACCTAGACATATGCAAATACAATAGCCATTAATCACATCTAGCTTCTGAGTACTTAAAATGCAGTTAGTGGCAGCTCCATTTTTAATGTCACTTAATCTTAATTAAATTTAAATAGCTACTACTACCTATCATATTAGAAAGTACTAGCCTTCTATACATGTAAGTAGAACTCTTACCCAGGATAACTATATAAATGAAAATATATAAATGTAAATTATGGAAAAGAAGGGGCAGCAAGTTGAGAAAATTCACGTGGTAATCTCAATTACTAAGTACGAGACAAAAAGGGGGGTCTAAACCAAAAATAAAGAAATCTTAAAATAGCCACATAGGAAAAGGATGGCTGAGTACAAGCTCAAGTTATAAATTATAACATTTGTAGTAAAGTTAAAGAAAGGTATGAAGGATATTGTTAGGGCAACTAACAAAACTGAATATGGACAGTACTATTTAAAAATACATTACATAAATGTTATAATCCCTGATTTTAGTCTCACCATGTAAGATAATGTTCTTGTTCTAAAGAAATACATACTGAAGTACTTAGGGATAAAAAGTCTCCAGCTTACATGCAATGATTAAGAAAAATTAACATGCATGTGCGTGTGTGTGCGTGTGTGTACATGTACACATTCTGAGAGAAAAAGAACAGAATATAATAAAGCAAATGGGACAGTACAACAATTAGGAATCTAGGAAAAGGACATGAGAGAGTTCCTTATACTACTGTTCATGCAACTTCTACATAAAAGCTTGAAATTAAGTCAAAAGTTACAGAAAAATTCATGGTAGTGTCAAAAACATAGATCAGTGTGATTTTCTTCTGGTAGCATTCAATAGCTTAGGTTTAGAAGCAGAGCAAATGGCAGAATTGGTCAAAGATTAAGAGCCAAGAATACTGGGGAAAACAGTGACTGAAAGAAACTGGTGTGAAAGGAAAGGATGAAGCAAGAGATTTTGAGTTTGAGGTCTTGATAAAGCTTAAAAGTAAATGTGATGGGTAAATGAGAATGAGAAATGGAATGACAAGAGGCTGTAGCCAGCAAAGGAGAATATTAGCATTCATTACAAATTGTTATTAGTCATTCAGGAAATGTAAATTAACTCCACAATGAACTCTACATCCACTTGAAAGGTTAAAATTTTAAAAGCTGATCACACTAAGTATTGGTGAGCATAAAGAGAAAACAGAATTTTTATGTGCTATCAGTGGGAATGTAAAACATTCTTATGAAGTTAAATATGAAACCTATCTCATGACCCAGCAATCCATTCCTAATCTCTACCAAAGAGAAATAAAACATCCACCACACAAAGACTTACACACACACACACACACACACACACACACAAACACACACTAGGGAATTATGTAGTCTTTAAAAGGAATGAAATTCTGATGCATACTATATAACATGAATGCATTTTGAAATTATTGATGTAAATGAAAATAAACCAGACACAAAAGGTCAAATATTGTATGATTCCACTTATATGAAGTAACTACAATGGTCAAATTTACAGACAGAAAATAGAATGCTGGTTATCAGGGACAGGAGGAGGAGGAAACGAGGACTTATAGGTACAGAGTTTCAGGTAGGAATGATTTTAAAAGTTCTGGAAGGGGGCTGGGATTGTGGCTCAGCGGTAGAGGGTTTGCCTAGCATGTGTGGGGCCCTGGGTTTGATCCTCAGCACCACATAAAAATAAAATAAAGATATTGTGTTCAACTACAACTAAAAAATAATAAATATTAAAAAAAAAAAAAAAAAAGTTCGGGAAGCCAGGCATGGTGGCATGCCTGCAGTCTTAGCTACTTGGGAGTCTGAGGCAGGAGGATCCCTTGAGCTCATAAAATTGGGGCTAGCCTGAGCAACACATCAAGTTCCCATCTTTAAAAACAAAAGTTATGGAGATGGATAGTAGTGATGATTGCACAACAACATGAGTGTACTTGATGCCACTGAACTGTCTAGTTAAAAACAACTAAGGAGCTAAGCAGTAGAGTGCTTGTTTAGTATGCTTGAGGCCCTGGGTTCAATCTTTAGCACTAGAAAAATTAGTGAATGAAAGTTAATGCATCTGATACAGTGTTCAATAAATGAGTTGCAATTATTAAATTAATCCTAACACTGTTTTCACTATTTCTTTCCATAGAAGCCTTCACAGTTCACTGCTACTCAAAGTTATGCCATTCCCACCATTCTTGAGTATCCACCAGGCCTCTTTCGCTACCTTGAGAATCCCAGGAAGTGGGAGCGTACTTGACAAGTAGAAAATTAGATAGCACTTTCTAAACCAGCAAAATTGTGGTTGGAGTATCTACAATTTCTATTATTCTCTCCATTTTTATCATTTCAGGATCGTTCCTTTTCAGGTGAGTCAAATTAAGCTTTTGATCTACATCCAAAATTATAAGATGATGGCAGTTCCTTGTCACTGGCAGTCTCAGACATATCATAATAAATTACCAAGGACGTCTCTGATCTTACTTTTTCAATTTCCTGATTACCTTGGCTTATAGTAATCTTTCTCCCTGCTGAACTTCAACAGCAATAATTTACAACCAACCATAATTTGAACCTGAGTAATATATAACACTGATTTATCGAACAGTAAATATTCGTACCTCTCCAATTTCACCAAACTGAATGTGAGCTTCCTTCAGAAAAGGATCACCTTACAGCACTTTGTAAATTTACCTGACTAGATTACTACAGCTATCTGACTAGGGTCTGTGCATGCAAGTCAATAAGAACTTGGTATTGAAGCAACAATTTTAAGCAATTAATGGAACCACTTCAGTGTAGTTTTTCACTTTTAATAATCTTTAAAGAACAATTTCCCAACTAAAAGTAAATTATTTTATAGTTTCATAACTGCTGAGATTTAGTACTCATTGAGAAGATGCACTATATACTTTAAGCAATTATTTAAATTTTTTTGAAAAAAACAGTCATGCATTTTCTTTATCAAAGTAAGTAAAACACATTCTTTTCAAGTTATAAATTATAACATTCAAAATTAAATGAGCTGTTACACATTTTACTGTTAGGGGATAGCAGAGAAAATTAAAAGAAGTGAAATATTTGAAATAAAAATTATTCTAAATCAACTTTTTAACATACTTTAATTTTCTTTTTATGTGATGTTGGCTACATTATTTAACTTTTCTAATGATGTAATATTTGATACAGAGAATATAGGTATGTAGCTTCTGTACCCTACCTGTAAGTTACTAAGCATGTTATTTAACTTGTGTTCACAGGTAGATTTACACACCTGGACACAAATGAACCTTTTACACAAGTTCCAGGCTAACAGCCATTTAAGGAGGTCATCAGCATTTCAAATAGCTCAGATAAAGTGCTTTCAATCTTTGCCTAATCTTCCTCTTAAGTGACAGTCTGGTCAAAAGCTTTTATTAAATGTGAGGAATTCATCAGCTTTGAAATTCATAATTTTCCATAATCACATATGGAAAATTACCTTTACTTTTCCTATATCTCCTTCTAACTTCTAATAACTTGGGGATAGAGTATTCCAAAAAATGGTCAGAAATGCATTTTTTAAAAATATTTTAGTTGTCAATAGACCTTTATTTTATTTACTGATATGTAGTGCTGAGAATCAAACCCAGTGCCTCACGCATGCTAGGTAGGCAAGCACTCTGCCATTGAACCACAACCCCAGCCCCAGAAATGCATTTTTAAAATGTTTGTTTTGGGTTGGGGATGTGGCTCAAGTAGTAGCACGCTCACCTGGCATTCGTGAGGCACTGGGTTCGATCCTCAGCACCACATAAAAATAAAATAAAGATATTGTGTCCACCTAAAAAAAAAAACTAAAAAATAAATATTAAAAAAAAATGTTTGTTTTCCTTAAGGCATTTTTAGACTTAGCAAATTTTGAGCACACTCTGGAAGGAAAAACTGTCAATTGCTAGATAAAGGATGAAGTAGAATGGTATGAGGAAAAAAGCAGAATTCAGCTAAGAAAGATACATAGCTCAGTACCTTAAGGAAGGGGATTTTGTCAAACCTAAGTTCAAAGTAGGTTTGCTACTTAGGAGCAATGGCAACTTTGGACAAATCAGTTAGCCTTTTTAAATTGTCTCATTGTTAACTTACCAACAAAACTTAGCACTTAAGGTTATTTGGGGACTACCTGAGAGAATATTTAGCCCAGAACTAGCTGGTGTCATTATGCACTCTAGGCAGTTAAGTCACTCTAGGCAGTTAAGTTAAAGTTCAAAGGGCAACAAATGATCATTAATGAATTATGAGCAGAGAAAAAACAGACATGACTATACAGTAAATAATGTATTATACAGAGTCAAAATGGGAAGCAAAGATCAGTTAGGTGTCTGTTTTGATAATCTAATTGAGAAATCATAATGTGGCTGCACTAACGGGTGAAAAGAAGAAGTGGGCTGATGCTAGAGATACTGGAGTTATAAATGTTAGGAAAGCAGGGCGGGGTGGCACATACCTGCAATCCCAGCTACTTGGGAGGCTTAGACAGGAAGATTGGGAGTTGAGGCCAGCCTAGACAACATAGCAGAAGCCCATCTTTAAAAAAGAAAAAAAATTGCTCATTGGGGGCGAAGAAGAAGAAATAATTAGAATGACACCCAGGTTCTTACTTGGATGGTACATTTAGTGAGTTTGATGAACATGGGTCTCAAATTCAGATCTTGAAACCATTACCACACATAGGATTTTAATTAAAGATATGGGACTGGAGGTTACCAAGAAAAGTAGAAAGTAAGCAGTGTTAAAAATTCTATTAATTCCATTATTTAATAGTTGAAAAGAGGAAACATTTGCAAAGGATACAAGAATCATAAACAGGAAGAAGCACAGCAATGTCATGAAACTCATGGGAAAAGTTTCAAAAAGGAAAAAGCTGTCAAGAGCACTAAATGTTACTGAGAAATCAAGTATAGGGCTCAGAAAAATATAAGAGGGAGAAGGGACCTATGGGCTTAAGGAAGAAAGAAAAAAATGTATGAAGAGGGAAGGGAGAAGGGATGGGAATGGGAAAGACAGTAGAATGAATCGGGTATAACTTTCCTATATTTATATATGAATACACGATCAATGTAACTCCACATGATGTACAACAACAAAAATAGGAAGGTATACTCCATGTATGTATGATAAATAAATATTACTGTCATATATAACTAAAAAGAACAATTAAAAATTTTTTTAAAAAATGTATGAAGAGATAGATGGATCTATTTTCTTCTACCCAACCACTGCTAACCACAAAATTGTTTTAAGTTCATTATTTCCAATAACACCCAAACACAGAAATCCAAATTAATTCAAACAGGCTCACAGACATCAGTTCATAAATAAGCACCTCTTACATTATCAACAAAAGTCACCTCTTCGAACATTTACCTACTTTCATAAAGAAGGTAGACAGGAAAAGCATTTCATAACTGTGCAGTTCCCCTATTACAGAGAACAAAGAGACCTTATAAATGCTAAGCTACTGGCTCTAGGTTCTTTCAAGTTTTCTCAACTTACTGCTTATTAAAAATTTTCCTTATATTATTAAGAGGGAAAGTATCACTACATTCCCCTGAATAGTCTAAAAATGGATACTCTGACTGCACTCCATAACCCCTCTGTCATTTTTTTCCCCTCCATTCTGAAGGATAAAACAGAGCTATCACTATTCATATCTTGCCCCAACATCTATGTCAATTTAACAGTACTCTTTTCCAGGTAGAAAGCTCATTTTTATTCTTCCCACTGAAAGCAATGAACTAAGAGGATCCTCCCTACTTCTGTCAACCAAGCCAATATAGTAGAATTGCAGTAGAGAATCCATTAAAGATCACAATTTCTCAAAAGTTTAGTGTTTTCCAGAGTAAAAGAGTAGGTAAATCTTTACTTGGGTATCCCTTAAAATGTAATCAACAGTCATATTTGACATGATTTTAAATTATATTTACATATCTTCATCTCTACCTGGTAGCAATGATTTGATAAAAAGAAAATAGATTACATTTTCTCAAATTCAGAATAAAGGAAATATTTGTGATGTAAATAAGGAAATTTTTAATTAATTTTAATTTAATTAAAATTTCTCTTCTATTCCAAATGTTAAAAAAACCAAAGTATCTGGAAAAATCATTCTTCAATCATAACAAACAAAACAGACTTAAAAAAATTGTTTCCCACTAAAAACAAACATAGTGAAAAACATACCAACATTACCTATGAAAGTTAGAGATACTAAATTATCAGTTAATTAAAATAAATTTACGGAAAATAAATTTAAATTATTTAAACTGGAAAATGACTAGATCATTTAAGATAACACACATTCCAACTATAGCTCGCACCAATGAGTTGCAGCTTAGCCCATGGCTTTTTATTGCCCCATTAATTAAATTAGTATTTTTGTCTCAAATTTTGCTTTAAGTTTAAGGTTATTCTGTAACATTTGTTAGCTAGTTCATAAGCTAAACAGTTAAGGCCTATTCCATTCAGCAGAATAGTTAGTAAGAGCATACATAATCAGCAGTTAATGCCAAACAAAGAATGCTCTCAGAGAAACAGAAATAACATGACTAGCACCACTTTGTGTACAGGTATCTTTTTACCTTTAACTGAAAACCTATGAAATACTGTAAAGGTGCTATTGTACCATTTAACACTGAGAACTATGCATACAAATTCTGTTTCTAAAGTGTATTTTTAAAAACCCAAAATTCAGAAATGCACAGTGACAATGGCTATTCATACATGTTTGGATACAGGTAATGTTAACTGAAACTATTCCAGCTCCTTCTCTAAAAATGTTTCTGATATTTTCTTAGAAGGAAATATTTCTTCTGTTGTGTCCTTACCAGAAGCAGCACACACTAAGGAGTGCTGGCATTAACAACAAAGCCAGGATAAAATATTAAGCCCTGTACTTGTTAATAGCAATAACATGTAATAAATAAAATACCCAACAAAAATATATAATTGTTCACTTAAGTGGGTAAAAATTTCCCCAATTTCCTTCAGCTAATTTTAATATCCAGAAAATGGATTTAGATCCATCTTTATCTTGGAAAATGAAGTTTTAAATAGGTTATTTGTTTAAGGAAAAACTAAATGAATAACTCAGAGAGCTCCAGAGGCAAAGGATAATAAAAAATTTAAGGGGCTACCCATTAGAGAAAATATGAAGCATGGTAATATAAATTGGTATAACCTTTTTGAAAAGCAATCTGGCCAGTGAATTGTTCATTTCCTTTGATCTAGATAAGCACACTCTAGGGGTTTGTTCCAAAAGAAATAAATCTTTTTAAAAGGGGAAATATTTTAAAGATATCTACAGAAATGTATTCAATGTAATTCCATTTAAAATTATGAAAAATTAGGAACAACCCAAAAATAGAACAGGCAAAAGACTAGGTTAAGGTCAAATCAACTTTCATTGCATATCTACTGGAATTAAAACAATTTTAATAAGAGAGGATACAGCTTAGTGAAAAAATATACAACACTGTACTTATTCACATTTATTGGGGAAAAGCCATAATATATAGAAGGAAAGATGGAGAAAATAAGGCCACCACATAATGATACTGTGGGTATAAGGGTGACTTGTTTATCATTATTGTTTAAGCAACAGAGATAGTAGAAAAGCATTAATTTAAAAACCTCTGACTTAGGAATGAACAGCACAGTAAATACAAAGACACTGGCTGAAAATGCTCAGTTGGCGTTTGAACTGATAATTGAAATGAACTTTCATATCTTTATCTATGAGAGCAAAGGGCAACAATATAAAGGAAACAGTCTCCCAAGAAAAAAATATGGTACTGAAATATACAATTATTTCATAAATAAGAAATGTCAACAGATTTGTAGATACTTTCTTTTTCAAGTTTTGGTAGCTTACCTATAGTTTTTAAAAAATACAAATCCATCCACTTCCTGTTTCAAAAGGGTGTTAATTACTTATCTCCCCCTTTGAAAGAAATGAAGAGTTTGGAGAAGAAAGCAGTTTTATTTTGTTCTATATAAAATATATCAATGACCTTTTAAAACCAAAGCTAAAATTGTGAACATATTTAAAATATTTAAAATACACTGGAGTTAAAAAGAAGGAGGACATTCTAGGGGTAAAAAAAAAAAAAAGAAAATTAAACAGCTGGCATTTCAATCCTTTAAAATCAAGTTTAAACCTGCCACACTTATCTGTCTTTTAGCAACTTAACATCTTAGGTTTAAGGAAAATGACACCAAATAAACCTTTATAAGATGTCACTCATAAAAACTGAAAATTGATTGCTCCAACATCCAATCAAAAAGAAAAGCCTGTTATTGGAGATGATTTTGATTCAAAGACTTTTTTTTATGTCACTCTAATTCTGAACTAAAAATAATGATAAAAGAAAGTCAAGTTTGATTCTCTGAACACCTATTTCCTGTCCAAACAGCCCTTTTGTTCTGCTTCCCTGCTTAATTTTAATCTTCAGTTTGCATCAGAAAATAGAAATAACACCTAGCATACACAGAAGCATAAAGGAGCAAAAGTACAAAATATAGGATTATTAAGAGATTAGAACAAAAATCCTACCAACAAAACCTCCACAATTTTCTGTTTGCTTCACCTCAGATTAACTTCACTTGAAGCTGTACTCCAAAGCAACCAAACCTGAATACCAAGCTCCACCTTCTCCAATTCTAGTGGCCGAAGAGTAAAATCTCCTCCCTGTTAGTGAAACTGATAATTGTGATTGGATACGGCTAATATCCATTATTTTAAAGAACTTTTCCTTGCTAGCAGGTTAGGTTAAACACACTAAAACCCCCTGGATAAGCTGGTTTCTTAAAGAAACAGTAATGTTTCAGTTTTCCCATCATATACTATTTGCTTTCTCTTTTGTCTGGGTGAAAAATAAACTAAATAACATCAATGAAAAATCCCACAGAAGAGCCTTTGACATGAAGTTTAGTGATAAAAGTTTTAACCTAAATCATTTATTTTTACACAGCCATGAAGATGACTGCGTTGTTTTAAAAAGACAGATTCTTATTAATAGAATTCACATTTTTTCTGAAAATTTTAAAATGGATTCAAAAACCCATTATAAAATTTTGCTAAGAGTATTAGTATGTTTTCTAAGACTTAAAGATCATAATTTGGGTGAAAATATGCATTAAAATACTGAATGCAAAAAATTCATTTCTAAGTTATCAAATTCACTGACAAGCTCTCAATAAATATAACACAATAAAATTTTCAACAATATCAAAGATTGATAATTTCCATCTAAGACTGAAAGAAAAACTAGGCAGAAATATTATTTCTATATTAGTACATTTAACAAAGTGACACTGTATGTTTTGCTAAGGTTAATGCTTACAAATGGAGTTCTAAAAGGAAAAGACAATTTGTTCTAATGACAAGTTCAGGTATAGAGTATTTATTTATTTATTTATTTATTTCTGCAGTGCTGGGGATTAAACCCAGGGTACACACTAGGTAAGTGCTCTACCCAAGCTATACCCTCAAGCCCAGGTATAAAGTTTAGGAAGGTTTTTCTTTTTCTTTTTTTGGAACTGGGGATTGAATGTAGGGGGTACTTGACTATGGAGCCATATCCCCAGCCCTTTTTTTGTTTTCAGACAGGGTCTCATTAAGTTGCTGAGGCTGGCTTTGACCTTGTGATCCTCCAGCCTCAGTTTCCCCAGTTACTGAGATTACAGACATGCGCCACTATGCCAGGCTTAATGGTTGTTTCTTTTTTCTTTTCTTTTTTTTTTTTTTTTGACAGAGAGAGAGAGAGAGAGGGAATTTTAATATTTATTTTTAGTTTTCAGCAGACACAACATCTTTGTTTGTATGTGGTGCTGAGGATCGAACCCGGGCCGCACGCATGCCCGGCGAGCACGCTACCGCTTGAGCCACATCCCCAGCCACTTAATGGTTGTTTTTATTAAATTGCTTATTTATTTTAATTTGTTATACATGATGGCAGAATGCAATTTATTTCATATTACACATATAGAGCGCAATTTTTCAAGTCACTGGTTGTACACAAAGTATTTTTACATTCATGGTTGTTTTTTAAAAGAAGGATGGAAACTACTGTGTACCCACTTCAAGGTGTCATGGATATCCTGAAGTGCAGCTGAAAGACATATTCCTTTTAAACTACTCAATAAGCTACAGTAAATGGTATTTTTACTACAGAGATTCTAAAGAGATACCATACAGGTACTTTGATTTTTAAACAAAAAAGATTTGCTGTGACTTTATACATGACTTAGTTTGCTACATTTCATGATATAAATTTATGTTTTCATTAGAACTGCTATGATTTAGTAGCCTGACCCAATCAAACATCACTCTGAAATTGTTTTCTGATTGGGTCAAAAGTATTTAATGTGTTAAGTATAATTTTCACCTCTATCAAAAATTCTGACTCAGACTGGGGTTGTGGCTCAGTGGTAGAGCAAGTGTGAGGCACTGGGTTCGACCCTCAGCACCACATAAAAATAAATAAAATAAAAGTATTGTGTCCATCTGCATCTTAAAAAAAAAGTTCTGTTATTCATAAAAATGCAAAATTAAAGCAAATTAACATGGCTTCTTAAAGCATGCTTTTAATGTTTATATATTTAATAATTTTAATTTAGTCTCAAAGTTCAAAATCTTGCAACCATCTTTTTCAGAAAGAAAACTCACATATTAAAACACAAAATCAACAAAATTGTTTTGAATACAAAGAGAAGTCTTTGTAACAAACTGAAAATTCACATAATTGCAACCTGACATGAATATGTAGCAATACCCTGCTAAAGCCCAAACAGCTGCGCAATCTATTATGCCCTTTAAGTGGACAAATTGAAAGAGCCAATTCACAGTGGTCTAGTCCCAAGATCCTTTGCAAGGAATCACTGCTTTGAATGCCCAGCACTTCATGAGTCAAGTTCAGGTTTTCCTCCCGCTGTGTGCACACTCTACAAAATAACATATAGGAGGTAAAAGAGGTACAGAAGCAATCAGCAGAAAGAATACATAATTTGAGTTATAGTCTAAAACTTGAGGAAAACAGATAGCCCCAAAAAAAGATTATAGAAAGAGATGGTAAAAGTTTTTGTTCTTAAAATGAAGCAAGCATAAAATTAGCAGAGTCAATGGGAACCAAATAAACCTCTGCTCTGATGTCTATTTTTCATTTCAAAGTTAATTATTTGCATGAAACAGATACAAATTATACACTAGTATAACACCAAGACCACTCTCAATCTATAACCAAGAAAAAGGATTGGAGATGTGGGCTTAGAGATTTCAGATTGTGTAGGATTTACTTGAAAGAACTTTGAGGTAATAATTAGTTAGGTGGCTTGCAGATGAAAACTAGGATGTTTTACTCCAATTCTAAATCAGCAACAGAAGAAAACAACAAAACTAAATAAAAGAAAGCAATATCAAGACCATAAATTGTATAGTACGAAACAACATTACTTCATAAGATACCACAAAAGTTCCCTCCCAGCTTGCATGTGACAATACCACTTTTTTTTTTTTTAACATCAAGTATTCAAAGAATGTATTGTATAATCTTTGCAGGAGCTCAGAGATTTTCCCCAAACATATCAGCTAAAAATCAAGTTAGAAGAAGCCACTGAACAACTTGGTCCCACTTTATTTTTGATAAAAAAGACCCTATACAAAGAATCGATACCTAGACTATTAGAAAGAACTTTCAGTGGGATACATATAGAGTAAGGCAAAAACTTTGAATTTTAAAGGACTAAAATAGTTCAAACTGTTCTTCCTACAAAAGAAATTAATCCTGGGCATTCTTCCTGGATACAATTGGTGGTTTATGCAGTAGTTGATGAAAGGACCAACCTGACATCAGCAAAACATGACTGGATCAATAAAAATGAAGTTTGAAAACCACCATCCAAGGGATAATTTTTTAAGAAACACCATTCAAAAAAATATCTCCATGGCAAATATTCTCCTCCTACAAGAGTAAGGTATATGAGCTTGGAAACTTCTGGTGTAAATCTTCTAGCCCATAATGGAAAAAAAATATACAACATGTGTTTGGGGAGTTGGAGAGGGTAGTTATGGTCCATTCAGGCAACACTGAATAAAAAGGAAACATTAAGGCAACATACAGATAAGAAAGCATAAACCAAACTGATAAGAAAAGAGATTTCTGTAAAAGAGACAGTAAGGCCCTTTGTTTTCAGTCTAAAGGAATAAACAAGGTCACCAATAAATGCAAACTGAAAAGAAACAGGGATAATAATGAGACAAAAGTGTAAGTAAAGGAAAAAGCATTCACAATCCTCAAATAATATTTTTCATGTTCCAAATAATATGACAGATATCTAAGTAAAACTGCTAGACATAGAAAAATGTACAAAAAACAGAACTGGTAGGCTTTTCTTTATTTCCTTCTGTCTCCTTAGCTGCCTAAACTAGAAGAAAAAAAAATTAAAAGATTGGATAAGGAAGATTAATTTTTATAAAAATATATTAAAAGGAAAGCGTCTTGACAATTTTTTTTTAAAAAATCAGTCACAAAGAAAACTAACAATTCTGCAAAGTAAACATTGAATAGGTAAGAGTCTCTTGTCAATTAAACAATGGCATTCAAAGTTAACAAAGGCAGGTTATTCACTTACCAAATCATTTGAAAACCTACTATGTGCTAGGTATAATCTGCTGTTATACTATGGTCAACAAAATAAACAGTCTCTACCTGTGTAAAAACTTCTGGTCTAGAGGGGGTGGGGGCTGTAGCTCACTGGCAGAGCACTTGCCTAGCATGTGTGAGGCACTGGGTTGGAGCCTCAGTGTCACATAAAAACGAACAAACAAACAAAGACATTGGGTCCATCTACAAGTAAAAATTTAAAAAACAAAAAAATAACTTCTGCTCTAGAATCAGATCAGCACTGTTCAAAAGAAATATAACTACAGATACACGTTAAATTCATTGTAATTATATATTTTATTTAACTCAAAATATGCAAATTTTAACTTCAATATATAATTATTTTTAAAAACTGAGATATTTTCATTCCTGTTTTGTACTAAAAGTCAAGTTCATACTTATAGGACATCTCAATTCATGATTAAAATGTGACTATTTTAATTTAAATAAAGTATGGTAGCCATTAACTATATAAACAAAGATTAATTTTTATTATAGTGGAAGACTCCAGATCCTTCCTGTTCAGTACAACAGCCAAAAGTCACATATAGCTACTGAGCACCTGATATGGGACTAATACCAGTGAGAAACTAAATTTTTAATATTTTTTTAATTCTAATTCATTAAATAGCCATAAGTGCCTGGTAACTACCAGACTGTAAAACATAGCTCTGGAGGAAGAAACAGACAGTAAAACAAATCACACACACTTAATGAATTTCAACTGTTACAAATGTTTATGAAATGCCCAATATGAAATACAACTATAGAGCAACAGGACCTAACCTATTTTGTGGCATTAAGGAAGATTCCTCAAGAAAGTCACAATTAAGCAAAAAAAAAAAAAAAAACCAGCATATGCAAAAGTCTTAAGTAGAGAAAAGCAAAAATATAGTAGAAACAGTGAAGAAAAGTACAAAGGGGCAAAATAAAATGAACTATGTGTAGGAGTCCATTTGAATCACTGAATCCAAATAAACTGGACAGGATGGTGGAGGAGAGGTGGAAGCAGTCCTACCACTTGAAGATAATAAAAGTGTCCAAAATAAGTCTTACAATAAGTTTGTCCCATTCTCCTCCCTCAATAAAGTCCAGTCATTCCAATTTTCTGTCAAGTTCTAAATCAAGCCACGTACTCTGTGTACCCTTTGAGCTATCAGTTCAACACTGGGCAATCTCCTCCAGCCCCTCTTGATCTTACAACTCAGAATCATAGTTCCAAATTTACCACACAGGACAAGCTTTGAAGGCAGCACTATAGTTGGAAGATGGATGTGTGGTTCAAAACTGTAAAGCAATTTTTACCAAAAAAAAAAAAATAAATAAAATTTTTTTTTTTTTGCCAAAAAAATTATTAAAAATATTCTGGGGTTGGGGTTGTAGTTCAGTAGGGGAGCACTTGCCTTGCACAGGTTAAGGCACTGGGTTTAATCCTCAACACCACATAAAAATAAATAAATAAAATAAAGGTATTATGTTCCATCTATAACTGAAAATTTTAAAAAAATGTTCTGAACAGATTGGGGAAGATAAAGAAATTTTCAAACACACTGGTAGTATAAATCAATTTAAATATTACATCCTATGAGAGACATTCTCAGGACACCTATTTAGTACCTTTCATTTCTTTACTTTCTAGCACTTGGCAAAATCTGAAAATTATTTGTTGATCTGTAAATTCCATGAAGGCAAAGACCCTGTCTTGTTCAAAGTTGCATCCTCAGCACTTAGCACACTGTGAAATGAAGCAAGTGCTTGCGTTGTCGAAACAATAAAAACTGTTAACTGCAAGAATTTTTAAAATAATATATCTTATTAAATATATACAATTATATGTAATACATAAATATATTAATTACATAAATGTGTGTATGTGTGTATATATATAAAGTAGCTCTGTGTTAGTATATTTGAGTAACATGAGTGAAGTTCTAGGTCAGATCCCCAGCAACCAAGAATTTGTTTGGGGAATGGGGGTTTGGCAGGGCGGAATTCAGTAGTTCTAAATAAGCAAAAAAGTACCAAGTGTATGTGCATTTTTGTAAGAAAAAGGTGGTTTTATTTCAGGGAAAGAAGAAAATAGTATTCTTTAAATGGGGCTGCAATAATTGGGTAACTATTAAGCCATAAAAGGAAAGTATTAATCAAGAATCCTTAAAAACAGAACTAGGGAATGAAGGAAGGGGAGGGGGGAAGAGGAAGGCTCTACTACTGAGTTACACTTCCAGTCCCTTTTATTTTTAAGGAGACAGATTCTTGCTAAATTGCTGAGGCTGGCCTCGAATTTGTGATCTTCCTGCCTCAGCCTCCCAAGTTGCTGAGATTACAGGCATGAACCATTCTGTACCTAAATTAAAATTTGTATTTTTAATACATAATTATTTAGTGGTAAACATGTCCTCTAGTAATTTACATTTGAACAGGGAATAGACAAAAAACAAATAATTATTTCAGATGACAGGTTCTATAAAGAAAGCAGGGTAATCAGTAGTCAATGAAAGCCATCTCTGAAGGAGTGATTACTGGAGAGAAATATGACTGAGTGCTCCAGGAAGAAGGAACATTCTTAAGGGAAAAAGTTTGGCATACTCAAGAATCTTGAAAAGGCCAGGATAGATAAAGACGTAGGACTTAGAGTGAGAATGGTAGGAGGGATGTCTAAGAAACAGGCAGGGCAACATAGTTTTGGAGTCACATTGTTCAATTTGGTAACCACTGGTCACATGTAGCTGCTGAACAGTTGAAACATAGCTAGTTGAACTGAGATGTACTGCAAGTGGATCACACACCAGATTATAAAAACAATTTTAAAAAAAGTAAAATATTCCATTAATAATTTCTTATATTGATCATATGTAAAAACATTGCCTTTTGGGTTAAATAAAATATATTTAACCTCTTTCTTTTTGTAATGTGTAGTTTGCACTATTTTTATTGGCTCAACCAGTCAAGTGTATACAAACCACAATACAGAGTTTGAATTTTATTTTGTGTTTTTAAAAACCACAGAAGGGGTTTGAGCCTGGGAAGATGATAATCTAATATACATATTTTAAAATTATTGTTGTCCAGAGGAGCAGCCAGGGGAAAAGTTAAAGCAAAGATACCAATTACATGACTACTATTATCATCTTATATAAAACAATGGTATTGAGACAAATTATATTTGGAATAAGTTTTGAAGATATAGACATCCTAACACAGTTTCAAATTAACTTTTAGTTTAGGAAATAAAAAATTCAAAGACCAAAGGAATGCCTGACAAAATGTTAAATAGTCATCTATGGTGGTGTTATGAGTAGCTTTTGTTATCTTTCTATTCCTTCTAAAGCTTGGGGTGGAAATAGGGAACACACAAATTATTACTGCCCTTATAACCAAATACAAAAATGAGGGTTTTTTTGTTTTTTGTTTTTTTTTTAAAGCAGGGCAATAGAGCTCTACCAAAACAAAGTAAAACATCTTGATATTTATCTGTAAGCTACATATAATAAAAATGCTCTACTCTCATGCCTTCAAATAAAAACAAGTTACTCAAAGTTATACATGCATGTTTCTCTCTCTCACACACACAAGAAATTAAGAAATTAAGGAGGGCTGGGGTTGTGGCTCAGAGGCAGAGTGATTCGCCTAGCATGTATGAGGCACTGGGTTTGATCCTCAGCACCACATAAAAATAAAGATATTGTGTCCACCTATAACTTAAAAATAAATATAAATAGATAAAAAAGAAATTCAGGAACTATTGCTCCCTCATTTGTCTCTGCAGTGTCTTAGAATGACAAAGACTGCACTAGAAGCACACTTTGGGACATTATCTAACCTCCAAAATACTTATATGAGATTATAAATCCTGAAATACCACATATTCTTTCTTTTCCAAAGACACACAATGTGACTGCATAGAGTAGCACCTTGGTCTTAATGCTTTCCCTTAAAGGCTCTGCCATTTGACAGGTGTTTCCCTTAACTAAAGTCCACAAGAATCTGGTAAGATATACTTAAGGAAGTTTCTTTTGTTACAAGAGTATGCAAAAGTAAAGAAGTTTTTAAGAGTAACTTGCCTGAGATTTGAGGCAAGGGAAGTAAGACAGAACAATTTATTTTACATAACATGCAGTGTTTTTTCTACTACACTATTTTTGAATGAAAAAGGATATCAAATTGTGCCAAACTTTTTATAATGTAATTTTTAAGGAAAAGATTCATTAATAATGATGAACAGGAATATTGGTTTCTTATACAAATGTTCAACTAGGAACTGATCACTATGGTTATGATCTTTCATTTAAACAGAGAATCCTTTTTAAAATTCATTTTATTTCTAAGTGTTTAATCTACTTCTGATTATCTAAAAGTTTCTAATACGATCTATATTTATTATTACTCTAGAAAAACTCTTGTACTTGTGCAACACGTACTGGAAACAAGAAATATTCATACAGCACAGCTGTCAAAAGCAAAACAAAATAAAAAACACCACCATCTAGATGCCCTTGAGTTATGGAAAGTTAACAAGAGTATTATAAAGCAATGAGATAAATGAACCACAGTCATATACTAATATGCTGAAGTTTAAAAGACAAGAAAACTAAAGGGCCACATTGTTTGCAGCAAGTATGTGATTAAACTACTTTTTTTAAAAAGCAAGAGAATGATAAACAGAAAATTCATGCAAGTACTATGTTTACTTCAGTAAGAAGAAGCAGGGTTACAGGGTAGATAGAAACTCATAAGCAGAAGCAAATTTTGGTAATGTTCCAGTTCTTGGTTTAAGGGGAGGAGTCATGCATTTTTAGCATATCTTTCTATACTATGTCGTTTCATGTACCAGGGAAAAGAATTGTGATATTAAATATGCTTTGATTACTTAATTTTTAAGAAATATCTGACCTACAATAAGTTGCATAGGGTAAAATGTGATGTATTGACATATGTATACTTGCGCAGGAAATCATTGCTACAATGAAGATAATAAATCCACTAATTCTTAAATTTTCCTCCTGTACATTTGTGATCCCTGTCTTCTTTAAAAACATTTTTAAAACAAAAAAGCCCCAAACAACAAAAACAAACAAACAACATCAACAACAAAAAACCCTTAAGAAAACCTGTTTTGGAAATTTAAATAGGTACACTCCACAAAATATTCTCACTAATGCTCTGGAGACTATATGTTAATTTTGCAAGTGCCCTAAAACTGGCGACGTGATTATTACATAACTCATCTTAAAAGTTTATGGTATTTTCCTCCCTGTATTTCCAGCGACTCGGGAGGCTTAGGCAGTAGGACTGCAAGTTCCAAACCAGCCTGAGCAATTTAGCAAGAACCTGTCTCAAAATAGAAAATACACAAGGCTGGCAATGTAATTCAGTGGTAGTGTCCCTGGATTCAATTCCCAGTACAGGATGAAAACACACACACGCACACACACACACAGTTCATAGTATTTTACATTAAAAAAAAAAATCAAATTCCGAATTTGGTGTCAAGAGGAATTTAATCTCGTTTCTCTTCTCGGAGGATCAAAACCATTAAGGCTGCTCAGTTTTTATCGCTGAACAACTTAATATACATTGTCTGTAGGTGACCCCAGGTCCCAGCTTCCTCACGCCAATTAACAACTTTGGAGTTGTGAAGGTAAGTTAGGAGTTTTAACTGTGTGGTTAGCAGAGTATTCTAAAATAAAGTTAAAATTATCAGAAACACAATATTCTTCGTTAATTGTTTATCGCAACTACACTTAAAGACTTGAAAAATACTATTTCAAAAGAACAAAAAAGAAAACTCTGAATTCTAAGCAACCCAAACAAGACCAGGGAAAAGAAAGATTAACTTCCGAACCCCTCGGCACACAGAATGGAGTTTGACACGCTCCAGTTTAACCCGCTCACGGGTTTCTAAAAACCCAGCAGGTGGAAAAACATTCCAAAGAGGACCTCCGACTGAGAGGAGGGCGGGGCGCAACGCAGGACGCCCGGGGTCCCAGTCCCCCACCCGCCAAATGCTCGGAATGGGGACAGGGCGGTTGGCGTCCGCGCCTCCGCGGCCCGCAAGTAGTAGGGTCCTGGACCCCGGCGCGCCCACCGACGCGAAGCCGGCCCAGGACCTCGAGAGCCCGTCGCGCCCCAGCCCGGGCCCCGTCCC
>NW_026000229.1:3519401-3580945 GCF_001458135.2 Marmota marmota marmota
TGCTCGGAATGGGGACAGGTGAGGCCGCCGAACCCCAGCTCGCTCCCGCCCCGCAGCCTCCGGCCCCTCGGTCCGCTGTTTATTAAACTTTTCTGTTTGGTTGTTCGGCCTATGACGTGACCGCCTAGGAGAGCCCTAGGATTGGCCAGTGCCCCGCGCTGACGCGGCATCCCCCGCCCGCAGCCTAATTATTACCGGCCGGGGCGGAGCTGCGGAACGAAGGAGGCGGGGAGGGGCGGGGCTAAATCTCGGAGCACGCAACCATTGGCCGGAGCCGAGGTGAGGGGCGGGACGGAACGAGGGGAGACGCTCCTCCTCCCTTTCCACCTCCACTGTCCTTTCTTTCGCGCTTTCTGGGGCCTTTCCTGTCTTAGTTTCTCGCTCTTTTACTGCGGACAGTTATAGGGGTCCTGCAGATACTTAAAATGGTCTGGTAATATAGGTTAGGTACCTCTGGTACCTCAGAATGAGCGCCGTGTACCTGTCTCATACTGAAGCGCCAGGAAGAGCTGTGATACACCTGCCAGTAGTCAAAGAAGAAATCCTGAGCTTCCATTCCCCACATGCAACCAAATTGCCCCTGTCTTTGCTAGTCAAAAGTCCGAGTTCTGTGTGCATACTAAGAGGCAAACCTCTGTCCTGTCCTGACCCAGGACTTGGAAAGAGAAGCGATTAGAAGCGTGCACACAGATGTAATACACACTTGCACGGATGCACACGCCCCCACAAGAACCTTCAGATTCCAGCCTTTTCTTAAAGCACGGGTTCCGGGTTCCAGGTGCTGCAGCAGGCCGTGCTGCTGCTCTGGTGCAAGGGGTGATCGGAAGAATGGCTCCTCCGAAATTTCTCAGCCTTTGTTCGCACTTCATGCAATACAAGCAGGAAGTACAGGATACTTAGTTCGAGGTCTTTTAATCCTACGGTGAAATTCGAATACGGTTCACAGGAGGCCGGGCCTTTATTTTAGATTTTGATATTTTTTAGTCATGGATTTTTTTGCATTAATATTAATTTTTTTAAAAAAAAAACGTCTCATTAAAGCCGGCCGAAGTGGCACGCGCCTATAATCCCAGCGACTCAGGGATTTGAAGTGAGGCAGGAGGATCTCAAGTTCAAGGTTAGCCTCAGCCACTCAGTGAGGCCCTCAGCAATTTAGAGAGACCCTGTCTCAAAAATAAAAAGGAGTCAGGATGGTAGAGAGCTCCTGGGTTAAATCCCTAGTACCCCATTTAAAAAAAAAAAGTTTATCTTGATTACTGAGCTTTTTGATGACCCTTGTATTTTATGCCTGAAGTATTTCACTGGTTTTCCAGTAGTGGGGGCTCAGTTTGAAAGGTGGGATTTCAACATGGCAGACCAGCATAGGGTTTAGGCTTCTTGCCCTGGGCTTTAGGAAAAGAAACCATCTATTGTGGAAGGTGAGATAGGGTCAGAAAGGCCCTCAAGGAGTAGTTGTATTAGTTTCTGATTAGGAAGAGTGAAGAAGCCTGCTGGAAAGAGAGAAATTCCTACTTAAAGAGGCCCCAAGATGCAAGTTGGGTTTGAAAAACACTGTCTAATTTTGTGAGGTGACAAACAGGTGCTTCAAGGGCTTAGAAAGTGTGAAGCATCTGAAGCTAAACCTACGGCAAGAAATGGGAGCAGGACTGCAGAGTGTGCTTGCCCAGGGCCTACAGGTGTTCAAAGTGTGTTTTTAAGAAATATTCAAATTCTATTTAAAGTATGCACATATAAACAATGTGCTAACCCAACAAAAGAAGATTTTGCCTAAAGATATCATCTCTGATAATGGAGACAAGATTGTAATGGAGACTGGAGGTTGTTTTAGATTCAGTTATGACAGGTCTAAAACACCAAATTGAAGCCTGGCATGGTGGTGTATGCCTGTAATCCCAACAGTTCAGGGGGCTGAGGCAGGAGGATTTCAAGTTCAAAGCCACCCTCAGCAACTTAACTTAGCAAGGCCCTAAGCAACTCAGTGAGACCCGCTCTCCAAATACAGTACAAAAAAGGGCTGTGGATATGGCTCAAAGGTTGAGTGACTCTGGGTTCAATCCCTGGTATACCAAAACAAACAAACAAACAAAAAACAGACTGAGTAGTTGACTTAGTGGTAATCCGGAAGCCATTATAGAACTGAGAAGGGAAAGAAGTGGTGGATTATTGATAGATAGTGCTTGATAGTAGGAATAATTTTGCAGCCAGGGGTTCATTCACTAGTTTGTGGTCATTGGGTAATAGAACTGTATGGAAAAAAAATTAGGGTTTTCTCTGAGGTTCAAATTCTTGCTCAGACACATTTTGAGTCAGTGACAAAAAACAATAACATAACCTCCCCAGGTTTCATTTTTTTCCTACAAACTTGGGAAATGTCAGTGAATAAAACAAAGACCATTGCCTTACAGGGTTTTAATTTTTAATGGAAGGACTTCAAATAATAAACTTAATACAAGATTTGTATATGTTGTGAGTTAGAAGGTGGAAAGTGGAGTTGAGAGAAGAAAAACTAGAGCATGGTAAAGGCTGGTGGAGTGGGGGAAGATTGCAGTGTTAGGCAGTGTAGTCAGGGCAGGCCTCACTGGGAAGGGGTTTGAGCAGAATCATAAGAGGTGAGGGTCATGTGAGGAACATTCCACATTTGCCGCAGTCTGGCTGGGCACAATCAGGAGCCACTTGTCAAAAGAAACTAACTTTATTTTTAGAACCACACACGCCAAACAAAACAGCCTCTCAGGAAAAATCCTCAGAGCCTCAACTGCCACCACCGGCTTTCCACAAGCCTCTCTCTCCCACACAAGCCTCTCTCCACCTCCCACAATCCTCCTGCTCTTGAGGCCGATTGGCTGGGTCACGTGGGCGGAGCCAAAAAAAGTCCCCCAATGAGCAGCTCCGTGGTCTGAAAGGGCAGGGAAACAGTCCAATGAGCATCACCGCAGAGGAGCCAATCAGCTAGATGTTGCTGGGGCCGAGGAGCCAATCAGCTAGATGTTGCTGGGGCCGCTGTGAGCCAATCATCAGCTGGCAGCTGGAAGTTTGCTGGCAGCTGGAAGTTTGCTGGGGCCCCTTTGGCTGTGGCTCTCAACACACATTGAGAAAATTGTTAGAACACAGGTCTCAAGTAGAGAACAGTAAGGAAGCTGGGGTTATTATAGTCAAGTGGGCCTGGGAGGAATAGGAAAGGAAGATAGCAAGTAAGGGAGGACCAGATTATTCAGGGTCTTGTGGGCCATTTTGTATACTATTACTCTTAACTATGAGTGAAGCAAGAGCCACTTTGGTGGTTTGAGTTAGGTTTTAAGAGATCATTCTGGATGCCATGTTTAGAGTAGTCCAAAGGACAATAAGTTTAGAAGCAGGAACCCCTATTAGGAAGGTTCTGTCTGAATCCAGGGGCATTAGACCAGAGGAACAATGAGGGAGGTACTGAGAAGTGGATGTGTGTTTTTTTCTTTCTTTCCATTTCCATATCTGTCTATCTCCCTATCTCCCTATCTATCTATTTATCTATCCATCTATCTTTATCTGTATATGTCCCTCAATCCTTCTGCTGGGGATCAAACCCAGGGCCTTGCACATACTAGTCAAGCACCTATATTCGTAGCTGAAATTCAGGAGAGTCAACAAAATTTCCTGATATATGGGATGATACATGAGATATGGGGTGAAAGAAAGATGAGTCAAAGGTTAAAATAAGGGATTTTGGCTTGAGCAACTGAGAATTGGGGTAAGAAGGAGATCAAAAGACTATTTTTGCACATGTTGAATTGGAGGTTATAGCACAGCCAAGTGGAAATGTCAGGTTAGTAGTTGGATGTATGAGACTGGGGTTCAGGACAGAGGTCTGCTGGAGATATAAATTCTAGAGTCATTATAACATAGGTGGTACTTAAAACCAATAGAATAATCAGGAAGTGAGCATAGAGAAAAGCAAAGACTGAGCCTTGGAGGCTCTGAAGTTGAAAGTTCATACAGAAGTGCAGGAAGTAACAAAGGAGGAAACTGAGAGGTAGGAGAAAAATAACAGAGTAAGGGTGACCTGAAAGCCAAGGGAAAATGTGTGAAGGATCAAAGTGTCAAAAGCTTCTGATACAAGTACAATGAGGACTAAGCCTTCAGTTGCTTTTAGTAAAGTGGAGGTCAATTTGGGGAGTGTAGTTTAGGTAGAAGGCAAAAGGCTGATTGGAGTAGTAATGGTACCGTCCCATTAGGAGCATTGTCGGGGTTTTCTATGATAATATTTGTGAAAGCTCTTCCTTACTAGCAAGGATGTGAGCAAATTCTTTTTTTTTTTTTTTTAATTTTATTTTTCAGTTCTTGGCGGACACAACATCTTTGTTTGTATGTGGTGCTGAGGATCGAACCCGGGCCGCATGCATGCCAGGTGAGCGCCCTACCGCTTGAGCCACATCCCCAGCCCAATGAGCAAATTCTTATGGATTTTATTTTAAATGTATTTTTTTAATTAAAAAAAATTTAAACATTTTTGTTGTGATTTTTGTCCTGTTTACTATTGTATTACACTGACACCAATACAATTAGGTATTCCTATATGTTATAAATTTGCAGAAATTGGGTCTATATTACCTTTACTGCTTTTCTTCATTTCAAATCCATACCAAGAAATTGAGAAATTGTGACACTTCATAGACCACTACCACTTATAAGCTTTGTGGTCTTAGGAAAATCATGTAAAATAGGAACATAAATCTACCTCAGAGGGTTGTTAGGAGGGTTAAAAGATCTATATTTGTTTTCATCCAGTGAATGTTCCACACCATCTTTCTGCCAGTTGTAGGTTTCAGGATGCAGCAGTAAGATAAGAGTCCACCTCTCCTTGTTTACACAGGGAAGAGAAGGAGCAGAAACAATAAATAGTGTATGTATAGAGCCTACCTGGCAGTTTACATAAACAAGATACTTATAGCACCAGCTACCTAATAAATGCTCAATGAATCATAGCTCATTTGCATTATTATCCTCTTTCCAGAGTTCCAGCCTAGGGTATTTAGTGTGTGTTCATCACAGCCACTGTGTATGTCCCAATCTCATTTTTCTCATCTCTGCTTCCTGTAGTTCCAATTTGGGCTAATGGTGACATCATGATTCCAGTTATTAAAGCTAGGAACTCATTCTTACAATATATTTTTAACTATTTTACCAAGATTTAACACATATGTCATATAATTCTAAAGAATACGATTCAATGGTTTTTAGTATATTCATAGTTACAAAAATATTCATAGTTGTACAAATATGCCACAATCAATTTTGGAATGTTTTATCACCCCAAAGAGAAATTCTGTACCTATTATTAGCAGTCCTAGGCAACTAGTAGGCATTGCATAAATATGGTATTATAATTTGCAGACTGACTGCCTTCACCTAACAATGGTTTCAAGGTTCATCCATGTAGTAGTGTCTATCAATGCTATATTCTTTTTTATATAGCAAAAATATTTCATCATACTGATATACCACATTTTGTAATCCATTCATCAATGTATGGACTTTTGTTGTCCATTTTTTGCCTACTCTGAATAGTGCTGCTATAAATATTTGTATCCAGGTTTTTATGGAATCACATATTTTCATTTCTCTTGAGTAGAATTGCTGGGGTCATACAGTAAGTCTCCATTTAAACATTTGAGGAACTGCTGGACTATTTTCCTTAGGGACTCTACCATTTTATGCTCCCTCCAGCAATAAGGGTTCCAATATCTCTAAATCCTTGGCAACACTTGTTATAATCTGTCTTCTTTATTATAGCCACCCTAGTGAGCCAGTGAGTATGGTGGATTTGGATTTGCTTTGCCTTTCCCTAATAGCTAATGGTGTTGAGTATCTCTTCATGTGCTTATTGGGCCTTCCTTCCCTGCCACCTCCCACCCCCATCCTAGTAACTCAGGGGCACTCTACCACTGAGCTTCATTCACATCCCTTTTGGGGTTTTGGTGGTTTTTTTTTTTTTTTTTTTGTATCAGGAATTAAACTCACGGATCATTAAGCCACATCCCCGGCCAATTTTATTTTGAGATAGGGTCTCACTAAGTTGCTGAGGCTGGCTTTAAACTTGTAGTCCTCCTGCCTTAACCTCTTGAGCTGCTAGGATTTCAAGTGTGCACCAACACACCTGGCCCCCTTTTTGTTTTGTATTCTGAGACAGTCTCACTAAGTTGTACGGGCTGGCCTTCAACTTTCAGTCTTCCTGCTTAATTCTCCAAAGTAGCTGGGATTGTGGGTGTGTGCCACTGTGCTTGGCAGGACCCCTTATACTCTTAAAAAAAATACTGAAAACCAAAAAATAAATAAATAAAGCCTTTTGTTTATAGGGTTTATATCTGTCAATATTTTCTTTATTAGAAATTAAAGTGAAACATTTAAAGATACAAATTCCTATAAAGACAACAATAACAAACTTATTACATGCTAACATGTGGAATATTTTAAGAATGAAAGATAACTATAATTTTTCAGACTATATCACACAGCATTGTGTTACATTTTTTGCACATCTCTTCAATATTGGTTTATCGATTCTCATTTGCTTCTGTAAGTTTTTACTTTTACTTATTAGTTATTTGAGATGGAGTCTGTATTGCCCAGACTGATCTTGCTGTGCTGCCTAGGCTGGGCTCAAGCAATCCTCCTTGGATTATGCCCACCTGACTTCTGCATTCAGTTTGTTGTAATATCACAAATCATATAGCCTTTGGGAGACTCCACTGTATACTCTTGAGAGTATAAGAGTGAAAAGGGCAATGTTATAATGAAAAAGATTTTGGGGGGTCTGGAGTTGTGGCTCACCAGTAGAGTGCTTGCCTAGTACCTGCGAGGCCCTGGGTTCAATCCTCAGCACCACATAAAAATAAATTAAATAAAGGTATTGTGTCCAAACTACAACTAAAAAATAAGTATAAAAAATGTTTTGTTGTTGTTATGTTTTGGTGCTAGGGATTGAGATACCCTAGCACTGCCACTGAGCTACATTCTCAGCCCTTCTATTTTTACATTTGAGATTGTGTCTTGCTAAATTGCCAAGGCTGGCCTCTAACTTGCGATCCTCCTGCCTCAACCTCCTAAGTAGCTGGTATTATACGTGTACTACCATGCCTGGCATGAAAAAAACTTTTGACCTTTCAGATCACCTGAGTAGTTCTCAAGGACCCGTAAAGGTTCATGTTCCATACTTTGAGAACCATTGTGTTGACATACTGTCTTAAAATATTAAAAGGGTACTACAGTTGAAGAAGCAGCTCCCTTAACTCCTGGGTATGCTTCTGCTCATCTCTTACCATTCATTACACTTAGGACATTGGTCCTTTTTATGACCTCATCTTTGTACATGTACTCTCTTCTTATGCCTACTAAATTCCTACTCATCTCTTAAAATCCAGTATACATGCATGTTCCTTGGTGAAGGCTTTCTTAACACCTATAGTCAAAATTACGGCTCCTCTCTTCTGAATTTTCACATACTTTATTTTTCTTTCTACAATAGCATCTACCATTTTAAACTGAAATTTGTCAATCTATATTCTTGCTTTTTCTCTAATTAGACCAGAAATTTGGTTTTCTAAAGTTATTTTCATTTAGGTGTGAAATATGGGTGTAAATTGATCCATTTCCAAGTCTCTAACCAATTATTCAAACAAATGTACCAATCTTGCCCTTCCCCATGGTTTGTATGAGGCCTCCTTTACCTTGTATCAACTTGTACACATAAGGATTCTGGATCTGAGCTTTCCCTCTCATCAGCTTCAATAGTGTGTTTTCACTCAACACCCAGGACATTTTAATAGCATTCCACCATTCCTTACTCTTCTTTTTCTGTGTTTTATTTGCAATTCTGATCTCCTTATGTCTCCAGGTTAACTTTAGAATATTTTTTTCCATTTTCTAAGAAATATCCTGCCAAGGTACTCATTGGGATTGCATTTACTGAAAACAATTTAGGGAAGCAGGGAGAAATATTTACATCTTCACAGTATTTGAATGGCCCACTAAGAAATCTGTCTTCTTTTCACTGTTTATTCAGTTTAAATAAAATTTCCCAAGCATTTTGGTTCCTTAATTTAATATAACAGTGAAATATTAAAGGAAGACTCTTGAGGTGACAGTTGAGCTCTGATGGTTTTTGATCTGGGCCTCCCTTTCCATGTGGTCTTTTGGGCATATATGTGCTTGAGCTTGATCTTTCTTGGAAGTTGTATAATACCTCTTCCACCACATTCTATGGTCATTCTATTGTATTTCTTATTAATAATTCACTTATATTACACTTTCATGATACTATAGATGAAATTTCATTTTTGTTATATTTTCAAACTGGTTGTTGACCATATATATATAAAATCATGGTGTTGAATTCAATAAATCTATTTTATACCTAACTGTTTAGTTGGTCTTTTATTTACGTCTGGGGTGTGTGTGTGTGTGTGTGTATGTTGTGCTGAGGATGGAACTCAAGGCCTCATGTATGGAGAGCACACACTCTAACACTGAGACATACCCCAGCCCTGGGCTTTAAAAAATATTTTAAATAGCCTGTAATCCCAGCAACTCAGGAGGCTGAGGCAGGAGGGTTATAAATTCAAGGTAGCGTCAGCAACTTAGTCAGATTCTGTCTTAAAAAGAACAAAAATTAAAACTTTGGGAGGATGTAGCTTAGTTGTAGAGTGACCCTGGGTTCAACACCCAGTGCCACAAAAAAAAAAAAAGACAAACCCACACATCCCTGTGGTATACGCTTGTAATCCCAGGGGCTCAGGGGGCTGAGGCAGGAAGATCCCAAGTTCAAGGCCAGTCTCACATCTAAGAGAGGCCCTAAGCAAATTAGTGAGATCCTGTTTCAAAATAAAAAGTAAAAAGCACCTGCATGTGGCTTAGATTGTCCCTGGGTTCAATCTCTAGTACCAAAACAACAACAATAAGATGTTCATAATAGGGGAAGCTGGGAGAGCTCTGTACAATCTTCATGCTTTTCTATAAATCTACATTTATTCTAAAAGAAAATTTAAAATAATGTATTCTAAAATAAAAATTTTACTTAAGAAAGCATTTCTTTTACTTATTTACTCTAGTGACACCTCAGATGTCACTAGAGTACAACACTTGTTGAGATCCTAGGCTTAGGCCAATAGACTCTATAGCCAGGCATTGCTAAGGTGTGTCCTTTTCAGTAAGCAAGATGGATAGATGCCTATCTGTTGCTGGGAATCCAATACGGATGAGCAAAATACAGGGTTTTCTTGTCCTGAGAGGTTGACCCACATGAACTTCCTCACTGAGCTTCCTTGTCCTGTGGCCTCCAGTGTGCTTTGTCCATGGGAAACATGATTAGAAGGTATAGGGAGAGGGAGAGTATGAGATTGGGATCTTTATTATTGGTTCTAGTCCCGCTGGGTCGAAGAAGTTTGGTGATATTCTTATACCAAAGTCACAGCTCCTGTCAGTGTCACTTTTAATCCAGCTGCTCTTTCCAGAGATGCCTCCCTTCATCCCTTATCAGTTCAAAGCACAGCCTTCACTCAGCACTATGTGGGTAGAGTTTATCTGTAGTGCCTAGCAACCCCACCAGTGCTTTGGGTACCAGGCAGATAATGTGCTTGTCCCATGAGCCTTCAATAAATATTTGTCAGATGAATGAGTCATCCAATGGATTGCAAAGTGTTCAAGTTACAGGAGACCCTTATGACAGTGACACTAGGTGACAGTGCCCTTGCTACAATGAAGAGAGGCCTAAAAGACACATTAATAGTCTTCCTGGGTGTCCCACTTGGGTTTAAAAGGCTGTAGAAAAGAGGGATGTTAGATATCACATCACACTTCCCCTGGGCTTCCCTAGTGGCTATCTCATTTCCTTTTCACCAACCTTCACCAGTCTTCAACCAATCAAGAAACTACGTTTCTGATCCTTTAAATATTTTCACTCAGCAGCCAAAATATGTTCATCTATTTCATATAGAAAACAATTGTTGGATGCTTGTCCGTCAGTCCTCTTTTCCTTGCCATGTAGATAGACAAGGGATATGAAGGCAGGAAGGATGTCAGCAGACCCCTAGGGAGGAGGGGTATTCCAAAGACTGATATTGAAGGATTCATTAGCTATAGCCTGGCCTGTGCCCCACATGGGAACATTTCAGTCCCTCAAATATATTGTTAATAGGAGATCAATGGCAACCTACACCCCAACAGGAGATTATTTTCCTGGTTGTGCTATGGGCAAAGAGGAGGGGATAGTGAGTCTCATCCCCTACATGTATTTGTGAGTGTGTGTGTGAGTGTGCATGTGTGTGCGCTTGCTTTATTTATTTATAATATTTTTATTTGTTCCAATTAGTTATACATGACAGAAGAATGCATTTTGACACATCATACATAAATGGAGTATAATTTCTCATTTTTCTGGTTCTACACCCCACATGTATTTGAAATGACAACATAAAGCCGCAAGGCCCCTAGGGAATTTTTGTGCACTTACACTTTGAGGAGCATGAGGGTTGGATCTTTGACTGGGCAGTGGGTGGGCTCCCAAAACAAGGACCTAGGCCCAAACAACACATTTCAGTTGATCAGGGTCATCATCTGAACTGACAAGGACACAGGAGAGTCCAGTGAGACAGGAGTTTCCTGGTGAGCAGGAGTGGTCTGTCATTCAAGAAGGTGAATTCTAGGACAGCAAATTAATCTTGGGGAGCCACATAGGCCCCAACCACAGTTAGAGGCCAGCACTCATGTCTGCTGGAATTTTCACAAGCTATCTATATGCTTTTCCCAGGCTTCCTGCCCCAGCCAGTGACTGTCTGAATCCTGAGTCCTCAAATTTTGTTCTTTCTTAGCCCCAAACTCAGCCTTCAGATACAATGATAAAATTTAGCTTTTCTGTTCTGCTGGCTCTAGTGTCCAGCTTGTACTCCCAGATAATTGTGCCAGAAAACACTCCTGGAGAGCTTACTCCTACTGAGGTTCCACCCTAACATTGGTTTCTGGGTCTAAGGTGTGAGAGTCTGGGGGTAGAGAGTATACTGAAAGCCCCAGTTGGTGCTCATAGGCTGTCTACAGTTCATGACTCCATTTTCTGCATTCCAGTAATATTTCTGCATTCCTCCCTTATCCTTCAGCCTGAAGGAGTAAAGTCTCGATTGCTACTTAAAGCAGGTCACTGCACAATCCCTGAGGTACACCTATATCCTGCCCACAACTTGATAAAAAAGTCCCTTCATAAATATACATCTTCCTTATATTGTCCTCATTTTGGTACACCACTTGTTGAGATACTGATTGATAAACCAGGGAATGGTCATATCCTTAGGGGGAGATGTTACTCCTATCCACAGTGGTTCACCAGAATCTAGGAGTTCAACCTCAGAATACAACACGCACACTAAGGAACTATTTCCTTCATAGAGATATAGATGTAGGCAAAACGTCCTAAAATGGGCAAGACCCAACCAGCAACCAAACACCTGAAAGGAAGGGAGCCGCCATCAAAGCAGATTCAAGCAAAAGCTAAAGGTCCATTTGTCTGCAAAGTGCTGCAAGATTCTTTCCCACATGGATGGGAGGCAGGGTTCAGTGACCCAGACAGTTCCTTGCGGCTCTGAGACTGTGAGTCTGCAAACAGCCCCTTGCTCCTCCTAGGCCCTCCTCACATCTTTCCAGAACCCCAGCTGCTAGCTGGTGGTAAATGTTTTGATTTGGAAGGAGAAAAGATTATGGAAGAGGAAAGACTGCCTCATCTTTACCTCTTCACCTGGCAGGTTGTAACTGGCTCTGAGGGAGTGGGAATAGAACATATAGGAGTTACCCACTCAGAGGTTCAGAAGTATCAGCATGCAGATTTCCCAGTGGGGATGTAGGCTGGGACATATATCCTCAAATCATGGGTGATGGAGCAGACAACACACTGGAGATCTGCCCAGGAGGTGAAAATCCCAGCACTGGGCCCTAGGAAATCTGGCAGCCACCAGGCAAAACTCTTCAGGGTGAAAGGCCACAGGGAGCTGTTGGGTTCTGGCCAAAGGGGCCTGGGCAGCCTTAAACAGTCTTGGAGGAGTGGGAAATGAGAGTGGGCCAGGTTTCAGGCAACATGAGCTCTGCAGGCTGGTCCCAGGAGTCTTGGCTTAATTGCTACTGAGGAAACTTGAGGAGGGGGACATGTGGCCTGAGCCAGAGGCTTCTGAATAGAGAAACCAGGACCATTCCTTATTATTGATCCCTTGCTCTGAGGAGCACAGTGCTCCTTGTTAGGTATATAGTATACCTAGAGCAGTAGGTCTCCACCCTCCTGTGGAGCTCAAGCTTTTCTTCCCCTTCCGCCAGAACTGACTCAGCAACCAGGGTGTGGCTGAGTCAGCAGGCAGGAGGTTTGTGTGGCCTGGATCTAGGGAGCTGGGGCTGGCAAGGTGCCAGCCAAGAGTGAGGAGTGACCAGGTGCAGTGAGCCATTGCTGGCGCTAAGGCAAAGCCCTCAGGCTTGATCCCTGGAAGTTTGAATGCTGCAGAGGCTGCAGCTGGGTGTTTGAGAAACAATTAATTAGTGGCATCTCTGACCCAAATACCTCTGATTCCGGTTCATTAGTCACTGTCACACATGAGGAAATGAATTTGTGAAAAACATATAAGGTCAAATAATATATTATTTTGGTTTGAATGTCCGCTCCTCAAGGAGCCCTGGGGTCTTTGTTCTCTTATCACTCTGGATTGTGAATGTTCATTTTTTTGTCTTTCTTTCCAGACTCTCCCACGAAATCCCACAGAGTCTGGCGACTTCATGTCCAGCACATGATAGGGACTTGGTAAGTGTTCAGCGAATAAGTACATGAAGATTGAATTTAGCTGTTACAGAAACTAGGAGCTAAAAGGACAGAATGAAATATGTGAAACTGATCATTTTGAAAGGTGGCAAGTCAAAATGAGAGGACGAGAATAGACTGTGTAGGAAGTCTGGTTTCAAGCAAGCAAACAGGAAGCATTCAGAAAACAACTCACAATCTTCCATGGGCCTGTGTTGCTGCCAGGTTCAGGGTTCTCTCCTCCAGCTATTTTTTTTTTCTGGCTCCTACCATGGTTCAAGGCACTGGACTGAGCACTGGCAGGGTGCACAGGGTGAGAGAAATAATTTGGACATCCTTATAGGGGTGCACACGTATCAGGGGAACTTGGCCCACGAGCATATGTGCGTGCATGCGTGCACTCTCACACAAACACTGCCAGAGTGGGGCAGAAGCAGAAGCAGTGAAGTGTCAGGCGTGGGGGAGGGGGCTTTCATTTGAAGGCTATAGTGTGACCTTCCAGAAGTAGTCAGGCCTTTAGAGCAGCCAGAAGGATGCCATCCCGATTGACTTGGGCCCGCCCTGTGGTTCCTCTTTGAGTCCCCTGCACCTGCTTCCTCACTCACCTGCAGGCTCTGGGCTTGTCTCCAGACACGACTGCAGAAGGCTACTGGCATGTATGTGCTCTACTTGGCTTCCAGCTCCTCCCGTGCTGGCTGACGCTGGCAGCTGACTCGTATTTTACTCACTATCAACTCCACCCTCTCCTGCCCTACTGACTTTGATGCTTGGTGTTTGCCTCCTCTGTCTACCATCTCATTAAATATTTATATGCAATGCTTCCTCTGTACAGGCAGTGGACTATGTGCAGGGCCTCTAGTGGTAAACAAGATGAGTGCCTGTGGTGTTCATTATGGGGGAGGAGGGAGACAATAACCATCCAATTACATACGGCGTGATAAGAGCTAGGACGGCATAAGCACCTGTGGCTCTCGGGTGGAGTAGGGATTGGAGGTGGGTGAACATGAAGTCAGCACACTGATGGAGGCTGCAGCTCTGTTTCTTAGTGGTAGGTTGTGCTATGAATCACAGTTTGACCTCCTTGTCCATGTGTCTCCATCACTCAGCCCTCCATTCATTTTCTCCTTCAGCAAACGTTTGAAACATCCATTATGTGCCAGACGGGCTGCTAGGTCCTAGGGATACCATGATAAAAAAGACTGGCTCCTCTGCCACATTGGAGTTTTGGTTTCCCAAATATGTCAGAGCCTTTATTCTCACTGTTCCCTCAGCTAAGAGGATCTTAGTCCCATGCCCCCTTGGTCAAGTTATCTCCTCCATCCTTTAACCCTCAGCTGAAAGGTCACATCCTCAGGAAAGGTTTCCCTGGCCTCTTCACCAATTCAGGGCTTCAGTATCATGTACTCACAGCACCTTGTAATTTTCTCTCATAGTACCTCTAATTATATATTTGTTAGTGGGACTGTTTCACTATTGTTGGTCTCCCCAATCATCTGGGTCAAGGACTAATTTATTATAGTATTTACACTGCATATTGCATTCAAATATACAAATTGAATGGATAGGTGGCTGGCTGGATGGATGCATGGTTGATGGATGGATGGGTGGATGGATGGCTGCATGAATGGATGAATGGATTGGAGTTGAAGCAGAGTAGATTAAAAGATGGATCCAGTAGTCAGGGCAAGATCAAGACAAGACTTAGTGAATGGGTCACATCAGTAGAAGAGGGAAAGCTGAGGAGGGGGTCAACAGAGACAACATACTAGATTTGGTCTGTGGTTTCATGACTTGGCCTGCCTCAGGGGTGAAGCAGAGAAAGGAATGCAAAGTGACAACCAAAATGCTGACCAAGGGCCTGAGAGATGGGAAATGAAAGAGAACAAGTTTGGAGCTGATGAATTTGAGATATCTGTTTGAGGAGGAAATGATGTGGAAATTTCAAATTATTTTGGCCACTATGTTGGTTAGGATAACACTACTAGTTACCCTAAGGAATAAACTCCACAATTAACAGAGACTTACTACAATAGAAGCTTTGATTTGATTTTGTTTTGTTTTTGTTTATGTCTAAATGACAGTCTAATGCAGGTGCTCTGGGTGAGCATGAGCATGGCAACATGATGACATGATGTTTAGGGATCCCAGATTTCTCATCCTTGGGCTCCACCCATACCGCCTGTACCATCTCAACCTCAAAGTGCATCTAGCATCTAGAGCTTCTTCCAGACTTTGTGCAGTAGAGCCTATATCTCTCTATAAATTTAAAAATTGAAACACACCTTTTTTGTTTCTTTGTTTTTTAAGTCCAGGGCATGGACACATGCCCTTAGCTTCTGTCATTTAGGTGCTTGCCCCCCAGACTTTTGGTCGGGAAACTCAAAGAATCAGCAGCCTCTCAGAGTCCATTCAGATGAGGCAGGCAGCAATATCCACCCTTCCAGTGTTTAGAGACTTGGAGGGACATGATCTAGCTGCAGCCTCCAGTAATCAATGTTACTAATGTTAGTGGCCTAGGATTCTGTGGTTTTGTCCACTGGTGGCAGTTTTGTTGCATAATCCTTGACATTGTTCTTTGCTGTGTAACCTGGTCATCCTTTCAGAGAGTCTATGAACTACTTAATATTTTTTTAAAATAGTTTTTTTTTCTGCTTAAATTACCTGAGTTGTATTTTCTAACTTATGACTGGACACTTGGGCTCCTATAGACCAAGTAAAAATGTACAGATAGCATTTGGTATAGCACAGGTATAGAGCTTAGAAGATCTGGGCCTTTTCGATTCATGGACACTTGAGAAGTGGCAGATGAGATGGAACTTACAAAGGAGAGAAAAGAAGCTAACTGTTGAGCTCTATTCCTGGCCAGTGAGGCCTTGCTTGGGGGTTTGCTGTTTGGGAAATCCACTCCTATTTCAACAAAGTAAGTCACTTGTTTCTTCAACTTACATTCTCTTTGAGCTGGTATTCTACTGCTGCTTTAATGACATGGCTTTGTCTTCTTAAGGCTGTTCCAGATCATTACAACTCCACCTGTGTGGCATGGTCATGTCAGACGCATGACATCTGTGACACCCTTCTTACCAATGCCCTTCCAACACCAACAGCCTCTGGTAATCATAGCAGGCATTTCTACCCAACAATTATACTTTTTCCCAATGAACCCAGCCTCAGAATCCTTTTCACCCAGTTGTCCAAATAGTCCTAATAAATCCACGAGAGGTAGCTCAGAGGGTGTTGCTTAGACAGCCCTAATAAATCACAAGTTAGTTCATAAAGCGTAGCCTGTCTACTAGCTCAGGCCGATAGTTTCTTAACTTATACAACATTTTTATATACATTATCTTATTTGCTTTTCTCAACAGCTTTATGAAATATAGTCATCCTTTGATATCCTCAGGAGATTGATTCTGGACCCCTAAAGATACCAAAAATCCTCAGATGCTCAATCTCTTATATAAAGTGTTCCAGTGTTGGCATATCCACCTGTATACTTGAAATAATTTTTAGATTATTTATAATACCTAATATAATGTAAGTAGTTGTTGTACTGCATTCTTTAGGAAATAATGACAAGCAGGAAAGCCTATATTTTTGACCTGTGGTTGGTTGAATCCATAGATGTGGAACTCATGGATATGGAGGGCTGACTACAGTTTGTTACCAGGCCTGCCTGTTTTGGAGATGAGAAAACTGATATCTAACAAGCTGAATGACTTGACCTAAATTACACATATAAATCATGTGAGAGTCAGGATTTGAACTCAGATTCTTGATTATAAATCCTAAGTCTTTATCTGTATCAACAAGGTGTCACCTGTGTGTATTATAGGTTACTATTTAATGAATTTCAAGGAAAAGAGAAAGTCAAGACCAATTGCTAAACCTTCTGAGCTGGTCCAGAAAAAAAAAAAAAAATGAATGGCTCCTGTTGCTGGGGAGTATTATTTATGTTCTAGATAAAATGGCAGCAACTTCTCAATCTCTAGTTGGAGTTTGGACAAATATTTTGTCTAAGAAACCATGGATATATGCCAAGAGGGAGGAAGAACATAGTAGCTTTTAAACATCCAAGCATCCACTGAGCATCTGGAAAGTTGGACCATGAGGAGCAGAGAGAGACAGCCACCAAAATTTAGAGGCAGAATTGTGTTTAATAATTCACAATTTTTTTTTCGTACTGGGGAATGAACCCAGGGGCGCTTAACCACTAAGCCACATTCCCAACCTTTTTTTATATTTTATTAGAGACAAGGTCTCCCTGAGTTGCTTAGGACTTTGCTAAATTGATGAGGCTGGCTTTGAACTCTCAATCCTCCTGCCTCTCAGTCCTCACACCTGCTGGGATTACAGGCATGTGCTACCATGCCCAGCAGTAATTCACAATTTTTTAAAAAGTGAACATGTTCTGGTCTTTTAGGAACACACTGGCCACAGTGAAAGTGGTGGATACCTACATTGGTTTACTCACACCCATTGTGATTGAGAAGAGAACTTCAAATGGCATTTCCAGATTCCCTGGTAGTTAGAGCACAAGATATGAGTTACTTTGTACTAACCAAATGTACTTGCTCGTAATGTTGATGTCTGTAGGAGAGAAACATGGTAAGGATTGTGGCATTGGCTGTACAGAGCTGAAGGCTGCTGGTGGCTTCCTGATTTAGGAGGTGGCTTCCTGGAGGTGACTGACATGACAGCTTCCTGCTTCTGAAGCTTCTTGATCATACAGAACCAGAAGGTCCCATGGCTGCACATTTCTGTGTTGTGGTTTGGGAGTCCTGGGAGGCTCCCTTCAGTGTTGGTTTCTTTAGTGCTTCCAATGGTTCTGTGATCTGTCCCTTAATAAATACCTTTCTATTTATACTAGGTGGGGCGGGTTCTGTGGTCTGCAACCAAAAACTCTGACCAACACCCCATGCCTGGCATCCCATGTTTGCCTGTACCTTGCTTCTTTCTGGTTAATCACAGGCCTTCAAAGAAACACATTCTGAGCAAGAAGCTGACTTGCTGCCCTCCACTAGGATAGGATTGGGCCACTGCTCTGGTTTCAGATGAGTGGCTGCTTGTCTTCTTTCTCAAACAGAAGCCCAGCCCTGCTGGAAATTATATCAGCCTCCAATTGGGGATGATTACTGTTCCTAATCCCTCGTAGAGGGAATAAGTGTCCAGTCTGCTCCCAGAAAGAAAGTGAAGAGCTGTACTTTGAGCACCTCTTTCAATAACCGTGGCTCAACTTCTCAATCTCTAGTTTGAGATTCAGAGTCCTATGGTTGGGTATAGTGTGTGTGTGTGTGTGTGTGTGTGTGTGTGTGTGTAAATGAAGAAGAAAATCTCCAGGGGAATTTATATACATTAAATACTGGGTTTTATCCCTTATATTAACTGTGTTTCATTTTTGTATTCTGATTCTTTGACATCTTGGGGCCTTGCTGGCTCTGCAGGGTCTGACCTCTGGCTGAGAGTGCAAACCAACCAATCCAAATCCAAAATCTCTGACTTCTTTCTTTACTGGGCTCTTATACTCTCTACCCTAATCACCCTAAGGCCAGGTACCAGACAACTAGGGTCAACTCCTATATCTCAGAGCCCCAGAAATTATTCAAACTAGCCAATCCTAAGCCTGTTTACCTTACCTCCTTTGTTCCTTCTTGTGGAAACCACAATAAAACCTCTTGCCCACATTTTCCATTTGTTCTTTCTGCTTCTGACTGACGCCAGTTCTTCTCTGAATGTTCCCAGTGGTGTGGGAACAGATTCTCTTGGGATCTGAGTAAAACAAGCTATCTTTTCTTGATCTGTTGGCCTTGCCTTTCTAATTAATAATAAGACACCTTTAAAAACACACTTTTCTTCATTCATCAATCCATTTAAAGACTATCTTCATAGACCTCTTAAATGTCAGGCATCATTCCAGGCATCTGGAATCCAGTGATGAGCAAAACAGACACAGGCATTGCCTTTACAAAGTCTAATTAGGGCATTAAGCAAATAATCACACAAATATAATTAAAAATATGATATTACATGGAAAAATATTGGGTACTATATGAACATAAAACAGCAGGATGTAGTTTCTAAACCCAAACCTGAAGCATGATTTGGATAAGAATACCATGTGCAAAGACCCTGAGGCAGGAAAGAGGTTGTTTTGGAGAAGAGAGTTAAAGTGAATAAAGTATCAAAAGTAAGAAGTGGGCATCAGATAGTTCCAGAGGGGTCATGAAGACTAGATCCTGCAAAGCTTTAAAAGGGGAGTCTTAAAGACTTTGGGATTTTTCCTAAAAGTAATGAAAACTGTTGGAAGAGTTTTAAGCAGGAAGTTAGATAATCAAATTTACTTAAAAAAGGAAAACATTTGGCTGCAGTGAATGGATTATAGGAAGGAAAAAAATAAGAGCAAGAGGAGTAGTAGGGAGACAGTGTTGGGGAGGGCAGAGCAGAAGCCATCTCAGCCTCTGCAGCACAATCTAAAGCTGGACCCACAGAGCCCTTGGCATTGAGCAGAAAAGGACATGGGAAATAGGACTCTCAGTGCAGATGGCTCTTCCACCACCAGCTCTATACCCTCTAGAGAAACAGGCCCTTGAAGAGCCCCCAGGCTTAGCTCCTGAGCCCAGCTCCTCTTCTTAGGGGTTTCAGTAATGCTGGCAAAGGCAGGAAGGCATTTCTTGATTGGTTCCAGCCCATAGGACCTTGGATCTATCTATGTTCTGAGCTCAACTCTGCTGCCACTTAACCCCAGCAAAACCTAAGTTTCTCAGGGGAGGAGGATCCAGGGATAATAGGATATGAATGTTTGGCCATAATTTACTTCTTTTCTCCAAATATCTTTAATGCTCCTTGGATGGTATCATTTGCCCTTTTGTGGAACACAGAATTTTTTCCATGACTAAGAAAGACATCTCTCCTCTTCAAGTAATTGTGTACACACACACACACACACACACATTTGAGAGGAATGAATTACAGCAATGCTATGTGGGACAAAAGGGAGGAATTGGGAATATTTTATTATTATAAGGTACTTGTACTTCCCATGAAGCTGTATAGTCTTTTTCTTTTTGGTACCAGGGATTGAACACAGGGGTGCTTAACCACTGAACAATATCCCCAGCCCTTTTTATTTTTTATTTTGAGAAGGTCTCACTAAGTGGCTTAGGGCCTCACTAAATTGCTGAGGCTGGCCTCCAACTTGCCACCCTCCTGCCTCAGCCTCCTGAGTCAGTGAGATTACATGCACGCACTACCACACTCAGCTGTATATACTCTTATTTGAAAGTGAACTTGGACTAATTGCAAAATGATGTTGTAAACACTAGGGCAATCTTTTAAAAGTTTTAAAAGCTAAAATTTTATGATAAGAAAGGAGAGAAAATGGGATCATAAAATGTTCAATTTCAAAACACAAAAAGTAGGGAAAGAATGGGAGACAAAAATAGTAACAAAGAACAGAGGTAACAAATAGTAACAAACATGGAAGATATTAATTCAATGATATCACTGGAAACACCAATGTTCCAAATATACCAATTAAAAGACAGAGTTTGTTAGATAGGCTCAAAAAACAAGACCAAACTATATGTTGTGCCCACTTGAAATATGAAAACCCAGAAAACCCACTTGAAATATGAACACATATATAGATTAAAGGAATGGAGAAATATATACCATGCTACCGCCAATCAAAAGGAAGTAGGAGCCCCTATGTTAATTTCAGATGGAGAAGACTTCAGAGCAAGGGAAGTTAGCAGGGGTAAAATGGGACATAATAATCCTCTCCAAGAAAACATAGTAATCCTTCATGAGTATGCACCTAACAACGGAGAGTGAAAATACATGAGGCCAAAACTGATGGAACTGTAGGGAGAAATAGATGAATCGATTGTTTTGACTGGAGACTTCAACATCCCTCTTTAGAAATGGGCAGACTCAGTAGGTAGAAAATCAGTAAGGACATAAGTGAACTCAACAGCATTATAAATCAACCAGATATACTTGTTATCTACAGACTACAATGGTAGAATTTGCATTCTTCTCAAGCTTCTATGAGGATTTACCAAGGTAGACCAAATTCTAGGCTATCAAACACATCTTAAAACATTTAAAAGAATAGAAATCATGCAATATTTGCTCCAAGATCACAAAGGAATTAGAGTAGAATTCAATAATAGAATTATAGCTTGAAAGCCCCCAAACACTTGGAGATTATATAATATAGTTATAAATAATTTGTGAATCAAGAGGAAATCTCAAGAGAAATTAAAATATATTTTGAACTAAATAAAGATTCAAATACAACTTACTAAAATTTGTGGAATATAGTGAAAGCAGTGCTTAGAGGAAAATAGCATTGGATGTATATGTGAAAAAAGAAGAAAAAACTAAGGTCAATAATTTAAGCTTCCCGTCTTAGGAAACTAGAAAAATCGGAGCAAAATTAAGTCCAAAGTAAGCAGAAGGGAAGAAATAATAAAAATTAGAGCAGAAATCAATGAATTTTATTTCAATGAAATAAAAAACAGGAAATCAACACAGAAAATCGACAAAATCAAAAGCTGTTTCTTTGAAAAGATGAGTAAAACAATAAAGCTTCTAGTCAAACTAAGCAAAAAAGAGAGAAGGCAAATTATAAATAATAGAAGTGAAAGAAAGGAGATTACTATAGTCCTACAAAACTTATAAAAAATATTGTAAACAACATGGCCCACAGGTTTTATAGTCTAGGTGAAATGGACAAATTTTTTGAAAGATATGATGTGCAAAACTCACATGAGGAGAAAAAGACAATCTGAATAGGTCTATCATCTATTACAACAATTAACAGCTTTATATAACATAAAGGATCAGGTCCAGATAGGTGAATTCTACTAGACATTTAGGAAAGAAATTATACCAATTCTCTTCAATCTCTTCCAAAAAATAGAAGCAGAGGAAACACTTCCTATCTCATTCTGTGAGGTCAGTATTGCCTTCATGTCAAAACCAGACAAAGACATTACAAGAAACTATACACCAACATCTTTCATGAACATTAATGCAAAAATACTCAACAAAATATTAGCAAATAAAATCCAATAGTGTGTAAAAAGAGCTGGGCACTGTGGAACAAGCCTGAAATCCCAGCAACTCAGGGGGCTGAGACAGCAGGATCACAAGTTCAAAGCCAGCCTCAGCAATTTAGCAAGGACCTAAGTAATTTAGTGAGATCCTGTCTTAAAATAAAAAAAATAAAATAAAAAGAACTGGGGATGTACCTTAATGGTAAAGTGCCCCTGGGTTCAATTCCTGGTACCACTACCACTACTACCAACAAAATTATAATACCATGACCAAATGGGATTTACCCAGGGTACTAAGGTTGAATGTTACAAAATCAATTGATGTGTGTGGGTGTGGTGATACATATCTGTAATCCCAGCTGAGTCTGAAGCAGATCACAAATTGGAGGCCAGCCTAGGCAACTTAATGAGATTCAGTTCCAAAATAAAAGTAAAAAGGAGCTGGGAGGTAGCTCAGTGGCAGACCTAGCATGCTCAAGGGCCTGGGGTCAATTTTCAGTATGGGAGTGGGCAGAAGCAGCGGTAATCAATTCATGTACTCAATCACATCAACAAACTAAAGAAGAAAAACCACATGATCAAATCAATAGATGCAGAAAAACACATGACAAAATTCAACATCCATTCATAATAAAAACACCCAGCCAACTAGGAATACAGGAGAATTTCTCTGACTTGATAAAGAACATCTACAATAACCCCACAATTAAGATCATATTAATGGTAAGAAACTAGAAACTTTTCTTCTAAAATCAGGGATAAGATGTGGAATTCCCTCTCATTACTCCTTTTCAAGATTGTACTAGAAGACCTAACTAATGTAATAAGAATGGAAAAGGAAATAAAATGTATAGTTATTGGAAATGAAGAAATAAAACTATCTTTGTTTACAGATGAAATGATTGTCTATGTGGAAAATCTGAAAGAATCAACAAAATTCCTCTTGGAACTATAAGCAATTATAGTTGAAGGATAAAAAGTTAATACAAAAAAAGTCAATCACTTTACTATATACCACTAATGAACGAGTAGCATTTGAAGTTAAAAACACAATACCATTTATATTAGCAACCCCTGGATGAAATAATTATGTGCAAATCTAACAATATGATTAAAATATACATGAGAAAAAAATAAAAGTCTCTGATGAAAGAAATAAAGAAGAGCTGGGCATGGTGGTGCATGCCTGTAATCCCAGCACCATGGGAACCTGAGGAAGGAAGCTTGCAAGATTGAGGCCAGCCTCAGCACTTAGTGAGACACTTAGCAACTTAGCAAGACCCTGTTTCAAAATGAAACAAAAAACAAAAAACAAAAAACCAGGGCTGTGCGTGTAGCTCAGTGGTAAAGTACTCTGGGTACAGTACAGTACGACCCCCACCCCCGCAAATATGTGTATGTGTCACACATCTATGAATGTGTGTGTATACGTATGTGTATATACACACAAAAAGAACTAAATAAATGGAATATATATATTCCATTTTATATATATATTCCATTTATTTAGTATATATATGTATACTAAATAAATTTTTATTATTATATATATAAATATATATATATATTTTATTA
Source organism: Marmota marmota marmota (assembly GCF_001458135.2). NCBI lineage: Eukaryota > Metazoa > Chordata > Mammalia > Rodentia > Sciuridae > Marmota > Marmota marmota. The sequence goes on from NW_026000229.1 coordinate 3,542,826, forward strand.
TATATATGTGTGTATATATATATATATATATATATATATATATATATAAAATAAATGGTGAGGTATTCCATATTCATGACAGGAAAAATCAAAATTGCCAAATATCAGTTCTTCCCAACTCGATCTATAGTTTCAATACAATCCAATAAAACTTCCTACAAATTATTTTCTATTGGCAATTCTATTGTAAAGCTTATATAAAGAGACAAAAAAATGAATACAATATTGAAGAAGAACATAATTGGAGGACTTACACTACCCAACTCTAAGACTAATTATAAAAGTCACTAATCAAGCCAGTGTTGTATTGGTAAAAGAATAGACAAATAGACCAATGGAACAGAATAGAGCTCAGAAAAAAAAAAAATATATATATATATATATAGAGAGAGAGAGAGGTGGGGGTGGGGGTGTAGCTCAGTAGAAGAGTACATGCTTCATGTTCTTGACATCCTGGGTCCAATCTCCGCACAAAACCAAACTAAACAAGAGGATAGACACAGATTTTCCATCCTTCACAAAAATTAGGTCAAAACAGGTCATAAACCTAAATATAAAATGCAGAACTAAAACCACAAAACTTGAGATAACAGGAGAAACTTAGGTGATATTGGGTTGGGTAATGATTTTTTAGATATATCACCAAAAGCACAATCCATGGAAATAATTGATAACCTGGACTCTTAAATCTTTAAAAGTTCTGTTCTGTGAAAGACACCTTTGGTCTGGGGATGTGGCTCAAGCGTTAGCACGCTCGCCTGGCATGCGTGCGGCCCGGGTTCGATCCGCAGCACCACATACAAACAAAGATGTTGTGTCCACCGAAAACTAAGAAATGAATATTAAAAAAGAAAATTCTCTCACTCTCTTTTTTTTTATTGGTTGTTCAAAACATTACAAAGCTCTTGACATATCATATTTCATACATTTGATTCAAGTGGGTTATGAACTCCCATTTTTACCCCGAATACAGATTGCAGAATCACATTGGTTACACATCCACATTTTTACATATTGCCATACTAGTGACTGTTGTATTCTGCTATCTTTCCTATTCTCTACTATCCCCCCTCCCCTCCCATCTTCTCTCTTTACCCCATCTACTGTAATTCATTTCTCTCCCTTGATTTTTTTCCCTTTCCCCTCACATCCTCTTATATGTAATTTTGTATAACAATGAGGGTCTCCTTCCATTTCCATGCAATTTCCTTTCTCTCTCCCTTTCCCTCCCACCTCTTGTCCCTGTTTAATGTTAATCTTTTTCTCATGCTCTTCCTCCCTGCTCTGTGTTTAGCTGCTCTCCTTATATCAAAGAAGACATTTGGCATTTGTTTTTTAGGGATTGGCTAGCTTCACTTAGCATAATCTGCTCTAATGCCATCCATTTCCCTGCAAATTCCATGATTTTGTCATTTTTTTAGTGCTGAGTAATACTCCATTGTGCATAAATGCCACATTTTTTTTTAATCCATTCATGTATTGAAGGGCATCTAAGTTGGTTCCACAGTCTAGCTATTGTGAATTGTGCTGCTATGAACATCAATGTAGCAGTATCCCTATAGTACGCTCTTTTAAGGTCTTCAGGGAATAGTCCAAGAAGGGCGATAGCTGGGTCAAATGGTGGTTCCATTCCCAGCTTTCCCAGGAATCTCCAAACTGCTTTCCAAATTGGCCACACCAATTTGTAGTCCCACCAGCAATGTACAAGTGCACCCTTTTCCCCACATCCTCGCCAGCACTTGTTGTTGTTTGACTTCATAATGGCTGCCAATCTTACTGGAGTGAGATGGTATCTTAGGGTGGTTTTGATTTGCATTTCTCTGACTGCTAGAGATGGTGAGCATTTTTTCATGTACTTGTTGATTGATTGTATGTCCTCCTCTGAGAAGTGTCTGTTCAGGTCCTTGGCCCATTTGTTGATTGGGTTATTTGTTATCTTATTGTCTAATTTTTTGAGTTCTTTGTATACTCTGGATATTAGGGCTCTATCTGAAGTGTGAGGAGTAAAGATTTGTTCCCAGGATGTAGGCTCCCTATTTACCTCTCTTATTGTTTCTTTTGCTGAGAAAAAACTTTTTAGTTTGAGTAAGTCCCATTTGTTGATTCTAGTTATTAACTTTTGTGCTATGGGTGTCCTATTGAGGAATTTGGAGCCCGACCCCACAGTATGTAGATCGTAGCCAACTTTTTCTTCTATCAGACGGCGTGTCTCTGATTTGATATCAAGCTCCTTGATCCATTTTGAATTAACTTTTGTGCATGGCGAGAGAAAGGGATTCAGTTTCATTTTGTTGCATATGGATTTCCAGTTTTCCCAGCACCATTTGTTGAAGATGCTATCCTTCCTCCATTGCATGCTTTTAGCCCCTTTATCGAATATAAGATAGTTGTAATTTTGTGGATTGGTTTCTGTGTCCTCTATTCTGTACCATTGGTCCACCCGCCTGTTTTGGTACCAGTACCATGCTGTTTTTGTTACTATTGCTCTGTAGTACAGTTTGAAATCTGGTATCGCTATACCTCCTGATTCACATTTCCTGCTTAGAATTGCTTTTGCTATTCTGGGTCTTTTATTTTTCCATATGAATTTCATGATTGCTTTATCTATTTCTACAAGAAATGCCATTGGGATTTTGATTGGCATTGCATTGAACCTATAGAGAACTTTTGGTAATATCGCCATTTTGATGATGTTAGTTCTGCCTATCCATGAACAGGGTATATTTTTCCGTCTTCTAAGATCTTTTTCTATTTCTCTCTTTAGGGTTCTGTAGTTTTCATTGTATAAATCTTTCACCTCTTTTGTTAGGTTGATTCCCAAGTATTTTATTTTTTTTGAGGATATTGTGAATGGGATGGTTTTCCTCATTTCCAGTTCAGAAGATTTGTCGCTGATATACAGGAATGCCTTTGATTTATGCTTGTTGATTTTATATCCTGCTACTTTGCTGAATTCATTTATTAGCTCTAGAAGTTTCTTTGTAGACCCTTTTGTGTCTTCTAGGTATAGGATCATATCACGCGCAAATAGTGATAATTTAAGTTCTTCTTTTCCTATCTTAATGCTTTTAATTTCTTTTGTCTGTCTAATTGCTCTGGCCAGTATTTCGAGAACTATATTGAATAGAAGTGGTGAGAGAGGGCATCCCTGTCTTGTTCCAGATTTTAGAGGGAATGCCTTCAGTTTTTCTCCATTTAGAATGATGCTAGCCTGAGGCTTAGCATATATAGCTTTTACAATGTTGAGGTAAGTTCCTGTTATCCCTAGTTTTTCTAGTGTTTTGAACATAAAGGGATGCTGTACTTTGTCGAATGCTTTTTCTGCGTCTATTGAGATGATCATATGGTTCTTATCTTTAAGTCTATTGATGTGGTGAATAACGTTTATTGATTTCCGTATATTGAACTAGCTTTGCATCCCAGGGATGAATCCTACTTGATCATGGTGCACAATCTTTTTGATATGTTTTTGTATCCGATTTGCCAGAATCTCACTCTCTTAAAAAAAAAAAGAAAGAAAGAAAGAAAGAAAGACACTTTTAAGAGAATGAGATGACAAGTTACAGAGTGGGCGAAAACATTTGTACAATACTTATTTGATGAAGGACTGTTTTCTAAAACATATAAAGGATTCTTAAAACTCAACAATAAGGAAATGAACAGTGTGGGCTGGAGTTGTGGCTCAGTGGTACATCGCTTGCCTGGCATGTGTGAGGCTGTGGGTTCGATCCTCAGCACTGCATATAAATAAATAAAAATAAATAAAATAAAAGATCCATTAACAATTAAAAAAAAAGGAAGAAAATGAGCAGTGTAATTAAAAATTGAACAAAAGACCTGAACAGATACCTCACGAAAGAGAAACAGGTGGCAAATAAGCATATGAAAATAGTGTCACTATCATATATCATTGGAGAATTGCCAATGAAAACAACAATGAGATACCACTACAAACCTATTAGAGTGTCCAAAATCCAAACTACTGACACCACCAATTGCCAGTGAGAATGTAGAGCAATAGGAACTCTTGATTCATTGCTAATGGCGATGCAAAATGGTATAGCTACTTTGAAAGAGAATTTGGCAATTTCTTATGTGACTAATGTAGGCTTAACATACAACCCAGCAACTGCACTTCTACATATTTGTCCAAACAAGTTAAAAACTATGTCCACACAAAAACCTGCACATGAATATTCATAACAACCTTATTCATTATTGCCAACACTTGGAAGCAAGCAAGATATCTTTTAGTAGGTGAATGGATAAATAAACCATGTTACATTCAACTTGATACTATTTAGCAATAATAAAAATAAATGATTTATCAAGCTCCGAAAAGACATGGGGGGAACCAAATATTACTGAGTGAAAGAAGTCAATTTGAAAAGGCTAAATACCATGTATGATTCCAACTGTACCATGCTCTGGAAAAGGAAAGGTATAGATTAGTCATTGACAGGGATTAGAGGGTAGGAAGGAATGAACAGAGGATGAATAGGTAGAGCCCAGAGGATTTTTAGGGCAGTGAATACACTCTGTATGCTACTCTAATATGTCCAAACCCACAAAAAGTCTAACACCAAATATGAGTCTTATGTAAACTATTGACTTTGGATGAAAGTGATCTGCCCATATATTTATCAATTGTTACAAAGGTACCACTTGGGTATGGGTTGTTATGTGGGGGTCAAGGAAAATTGGAAGTCTTTGACCCTTCTGCTCAATTTTGCTGGGAACCTAAAAATACTCTAAAAAATGAAGTCTGTTTTAAGAAGAAATCTCTCTTGCCTCTGATTGTCCTGTAACTGCTACCCCAGGCATAAAGAACAGATTATTTTTGTTTCAAAAGAAAGGGACTGATTGTTTTAAAAAGCTATTTTGTCAAGATAAAATTTACATATAATAAAATACACCCATTTTAAGTGTACACTTCATGTAGGTTTTGTTGTTGTTGTTGTACAGTTAAATGAATTTTCACAAGTAACCACAAGCGTAAACCCCCCAGGTAACCCAGCATGATCAAGATATAGAGTATTTCCATTACCTCAAGAAGTCCCCTGCTACCCTTGTGCAGTCAGTTCCCGAATCCTACCCCTGGTAAGCCACTAATTTGTTTTCTCTGCTCTTACAAGATTAGTTTTGCCTTTTTAAAAAATTTCACATAAATAGAATTATGTGGTATGAAATTAATTATCTGGCTTCTTTTAAGAAGTTAAAAATGCATCTATGTTGTTGCATGTACTAGCAGTTCATGCCTTTTTTTTTCTTTTTTTGCCTGATTAGGATCCCGTGTATGAATACACTGCTTTGTTTACTCATTTCTCCATTGACAGATGTTTGGATTGTTTTCAGTTTGGGGTCATTGTGAATAAAATTGCTATGAAATTTGAGTAAATTTTCTTTTGTAGACATATTTTTATTTGTCTTGAGTAGAATATTGGCAGTGGAATTGTAAGGTATCCGATGAGTTTATGTCTAGGGTTTTTTTTTTTAATGTGTGTGTGGTACTGAGGATTGAACCCAGGGGTGCTTAACCACGTGAGCCACATCCCCAGCCCTTTTTATATTTTGAGACAGGGTCTCACTAAGTTGCCTAGGACCTCACTAAGTTGCTGAGTGAGGCTGGCTCTGAATTCATCATCCTCCTGCCTCAGCCTGCCAAGCCCTAGTATTAGCCACCATGCCTGGCTCATTATGTATTCTTGATACAAGTCTCTTGTCAGATATAGACATTCTCACAATGTCTCAATTTCTCATTTTCTTAACAATATCCTTTGAATAGTTTAATTTTGATGAAGCCCAATTTATTGATTTTTTTTTTCTTTTGTAGTTTATGAAATGGGCTGACTTTTTTTGTAAAGTGATCAGGCTCTTCCTGATAGGAACTCTAGGGCAAGATAAAATGATAAAATGAGGACTTTTGCTCTCCAGAGATAAAGAAATGTGGGTAGGAATTTGAAGGATCCCGGAGAAGAAGAAAACATGCGGGAGATTTCAAAGGCCAGGACCTTGAACTAGGACAGTAGAGACAATAACAGTAGTTAGTATTTATGGAATGCTTACTATGTTCTTGTTCCTGTTGTAATGTCTTCAAATGTATTAACTCACACAATCTTCACAACAACTCTGTGGAACCTGTACTATTATTATCCCAATTTTACATAGAGGGAAACTGAGTCACATGATGATTAAGTAATTTGCCCAAAGTTATACAACCAGTAAGTGGCAGAGCCAGGAACTGAATCCATATGGCCCGGCTCATGGCTTTTACCCATCAAGCTTTGTTGAATCAGGTCAAGTAGGGGTGCTGACTGATAGGTATCAGGCAGTAGGCTGACCAAAACCTGCTGCAGGGGAACTGCTTGAATGCCCGTTTGTATCCTTATCAGAGCACCAGTCAGGCTTCTGTGTCAATAAGCCGTTCAGGTACCCTCTAAAAGGGAGCTAAACTAAACCTCTGGTGCTACCAGATTCAAAGCAACTTTTTGTGGCACACAAAAAATATAAAGCTCCTGCAAAAAAACAGCATAGAGAGAGAGAGAAAGAGGCTTCTGATCCTGCTTATTGACCTGAGCTCCCAGGAGTATTCTCATGGGGTTTTACATCAAATCTCCCCATATCCCCAAGTCCATCTCCACTCCAGCTTGGGACCCCCCGCTCCGTCTGGGACTTCGCCCCTCTGTGTGCATCTTCTTTTTCCATCTCCACCTCCAGCCTTTTCATACCATTTTGGCTCATGTGCCCAGTTCTGAGGGGCCCTTCTATGGGGCTCACCATCCCACTGTTTTTTCCCCACAGGAGAAGGACTGGAGGAGTGAGACGGGAGGGCAGATTCTGTGCTTCCATTTCTGCAGGTGGGGTTGCCGTCCCTTCTTTACAAATATGTGAAAACATCACATGTGGGAGTCATACTTCAAAAGATCACTTGAAGAGAGAAAATGTTTTACTTTCTGTTCTTTCTTCTTCTTCTTCTTCTTTTTTTTTTCAGTGCTAGGGATGGAACCCAGGGCTTTGTGCACGCTAGGAATGTGCCCTACCACTGAGTTATTCCACAGTCCTTCAGTTAATTTTTTTAAAAAAAATATTTTTAGTTTTAGACAGACACAATACCTTTATTTTATTTATTTATTTTTATGTGGTGCTGAGAATCGAACCCAGTGCCTCATGTGCTAGGTAAGCGCTCTGCCACTGAGCCACAACCCCAGCCTCCTTCAGTTAATTTTTTAAGCTGTGAGAAAAACATGTATATTTTGAGATTATTTTTCCTTCAGAATGTCAGAACAGTGTCTGATTTCTTCTTCACAGAATGGGTGTGTCTAGTTGACAATAACAGAGGAGGGGATAGAAAATAGGAACTGGAAAATTATTGTATATAATTAAAATACTGCTCTAAAGATCTGAGGTACAAAAAGACTTTAAGAGGGACAAAGCCCAAAGGGCTTAAAATGAGAGAGAGAAGCTATGAAAAATATTAATGAAGTCAAAGGTTTCATAAAATTTGAAGCTGAGATGAACTTTAAATTGAACTCACCTTAGGTGAGGCTTAAGTGAGACCCCTAGGCCATAATAATCCATATGTTTTAAGAGGATTTATCCTTAATGGAAGCTTTTTAACTTTCAAATGTGGATAATTTTTTTTAATTTAATGGTTTTAAATTATATTCTTTTCATTACATGGTAATTATATATGACTGAGTTTCATTTTGAGCCTCTTAATGCCTCATTTTCCTCAATGTCATGCACAATGTATTAGTGCATCAAATTAGGAAGGCCTAGCTTTTGAACTATAGTAACAATCACCTCTGGTTTTTCTTATGACATGATTGGGTATGGAGCAATTAACTCTACCTAAATGGAGCAGGTCAAAAGTGTCAAGAACCTGCAATTAGATATGCTTATTGGGTGCCTGACTGTGGAAACCAGAGAGGATGTTTACAAGTGGTGGGGGTGGCTCCATGTGAATGAGTGATTGGCCTCTGGGAGCAGTGGTGTGGCATGGATGGGGCCACACATGTCCCTGTCCATGTAAAAACATTCCTTTCTCAACATTTCAGCTTAATTTCAGCATGTCATACCAATATCTGACTTTTCAAAACAGGGATGGAATATATAGTTGAAATATGTGGTTAGATATAAAACTTGATAATATCAATATGCAGCTGGATTCTATTGTTTAGCTACAGTGTAAAAGCCATTTTTGCTTTAATTCAGTCAGGATTAAGATGAAAAGCCTAGATAAAGTCTGGGTGGGTATCATTTCTTTTTGGCAGGGAGTGTACTGGGGATTCAACCAAGGGGCATTTAACCACTGAGCCACATCGCTGGCTCCTCGCACCCCCTTCCTTTTTTTTTTTTTTTTGAGACAGGGTCTCACTAAGTTGTTTAGGCCTCGCTAAATTGCTAAGGCTGGTCTAAAACTTGCAATCCTCTTGCCTCAGCTCCTAGTGTCACTGGGATTAGAGGTGTGCACCACTGTGCCCAGTTTGGGTATCATTTTTTTTTTTTTTTTTTTTTTTTTGCCTATAAGAGCCTGCAAAAAATGGTAGAAGTTCTCACCAGTGAAGTGCCTGGGAATGGGAAGCTCAGACCCACAGTATCCAAAAACCCAGGAAAGGTCCATATGTTCCAGGAGGGCTAGGGGCCTGGCAGGTTATTAGGATAGAAAGGCAGGCAAAGAGATTCAGGTCTTTATGACTCAGAGACAATAGCCAGTCTCCCTTATTATTGAAGCACCTTAATACGCCTGAGGACCCATGATTATGCCCTGTTCTGGAGCCTGGGGCACAGAAAGAGCCTGCAGCTGGGAGTTGAGGAACACAGGTGTAGAAAGGGCAGGCAGCAGGGAGCTGTCAGGTGCTGATCTGTTCATAGACCAGTGGTCAACATAATAGGACTTCCTGCTTAGTGTTGTGTGCTTATCTTCTTTAGTGCATCTTCCTGTGTGACTGAATGACGCTTGTTTATATTTAGTTTTCTTACTCACCTAATGAAGGTAGGAGGAGGTTTTCTAAGGTATTCAGCCAATCTAAGAACATGGACTTGAAGAATTGAGATGCAAGGATGTGGAGCAGGAGGAGGGACAGAGGAAACCCACCTGGACTACCACAGGCCTTTGGCATCTGGCTGGAGACTCTTAACTGCCCCTTTGACACCATCATCCATGAAGCCTGCCTGTGTAAAATCTCTGGCAACTGTTTGACCTTTTTGTTTTTTGAAGCAGCTGGAACCTGCCTCCCCTGTGAGATGGCCTCATCCGGCTAATGACCATAATTGCTGGATCCTTTGCCAGCCTTGGCCCAGCCTCAGTAATGGTGCTGAATGGAGGCATGGAGCCAGGCAGTCTGCGATATTTAGGGAAACCTTCCAGACATATGGCAAAGAAGCCAAAGATTGGGTAGTGGCTCCTCTTCCAGAGCCCTCTAATTTGGGCAGGGTAGGGAAGGAAATGTTACACAGACTTGAGTCTGATTTGGGAGATTTTTACTACATAATTTAGCAGTGCCCCTGGAGTAAAGGCCCATGTCCTCTCACCAAAAAAGAAGCTTCCAAGTTGTAGGAAAAAGACAATACAAGAAGATACTATCCCTTCCAGGACACAGAGCTTTGTGCAAAATAGAAAGGGACTTTTCTTCCTCTGGCAGATGCCGCATGTACCAGGGCAGACACCTTTGCCCTCTTGGGTGGGTGCCCATGTGCAGCTCAATTTTCATAGTCATGTGGTAGCTCTAGTCATGGTCCTTTAGAACCTGGCCTCAAGTTGTCCCCCTGGTTTCATCTCTCACTGCTCCCTTCTTTGTTGTGGGGGAAGCCTTAGGCAATCCTCCCCTTCACCATGCCCCTGGTTCTGTGGGCATGCTCTCCTCCCAGTTTGGAAAACCCCTGCTTTCCTTCTCTCTTCTTTACCTGGTTGAGTCCTATAGGTTCTCCCCCTGCCCCCCGATAATTGTAAAGCCTCTTTCTCTTTTTTAATATCATGAAATGCAGCACTCAGAGAAGTGCATAAACTATAAACTCACAACTCCATGAATTATAAATCAAATATTCAAGTAACCAACACTTGAAACAAAAAAGAGAACATTCCCAGAACTCAACTATTGCCCCCTCTTTAAAAGCTCTCTCTCACCCCAAAGGCCTTCTCTATTGTATTTCTATGCTAATTTTTATAGAACCATTTTCCTTCTTTTTTTTTCTCTCTCTCTTCCTTTTCCTTCTTCTCCTCTACCTGCTTTTCCTTCTTTTTTTGGTACTGGAAATTGAACCCAGCAGTTCTTTACCACTGAACTAACTCCCCAGGCCTTTTTTTTAATTTTTTTTTTTTGGTTGAAGATGGACACAATATCTTTATTTATTTATTTATTTGTAGTGTTGAAGATCAAACCCAGTGTCTCACACATGCTAGGCAAGCGCTCTACCACTAAGCTATAATTGCAGCCCCCTCGCCATGCCTTTTTATTTTTATTTTGAGACAGGGTCTCACTAAGTTGAGGATGCTGGCCTCCAACTTGGGATCCTCCTGCCTGAGCCTCCTGAGTTTCTAGGATTACAGATGTGTGCCACCACATTCAGTCCCTGCTTTTTTCTTTTTACTACATAGGAAGGTACCCCTAACTTCTGCATGTTAGTTCTGTCTGCTTTGAACTGTTTGCAGATAGAATCATACAGTATGCCCTCTCACGTTCCACTTCTTTGGCTCAATTTTGTATCTGTGAGCCATCTAGATTGCCATGTGTAGCTGCTGTGTGCAATGAATACAACTTGTGATGTTCTACAGATTTCTGTTGAGTATACCTCAAATTAACTATCCACTCTATTGCTGATGAACATTTAGGTTATTTCTTCTTTTTTTGTTGTTTACAAATAATGCTGCTATGAACATTCTTTTGCATATCACTTGCACTATATGTATTATATACATTTCTGCTAGATATGAAATTTGGCATGGATTTTCTGGATCTTAGAATTTTAATAAATACAGAAAACAAATGATAGTCACAATTTACATTCCCACAAGCAGTACAAGAAAGTTACAGCTGCTCTGTGCATATATCAACACTTAATATTGTTGATCTTTTAAATTTTAGTAATTTTGGTGGGTGTAAATGCAATTTGAATTTCCCTAATGATTAGAGAAATTAAGCATCTTCTCATATATTTATTGGCCATTTAGTGTATTCTATTGCAAAGTGCTGATTCTAGTTTTTTTAAGTATTTTTTTTAGTTTAGATGGACACAATACCTTTATTTGTTTGTTTGTTTATTTACTTTTTGTGTGGTGCTAAGGATTGAACCTAGTGCCTCACACATGCTAGGCAAGTGCTGTACCACTGAGCCACAACTCCAGCCCCTGATTCTAGTTTTTTGCTTACTTATCTGGTGTGTATGCTGTCATTTTCTCTCCTTGTCCTGGAAAGATGCGCGCACACGCGCACACACGCACACAACACAATACACACCAGTTAACTCTTTATGTAGTATAGTTATGATGCCTTGCCTGTTACATGAATTGCAAATATCTGTACTACTCTAAGGCTTGTCATTTTCTTTTCTTTTTTTAAAATATTTTTTTTTAGTTGTTGGTGGTCCTTTTTTAAAATTTGCTCATTTATATGTGGTACTGGGTATCGAATGCAGTGCCTCACATGTACAAGGCAAGTGCTCAACTGCTGAGCTACAACTCCAGGCCCTTGTCATTCTCTTAATGTCACCCTTTGATAAAGGAAGTTTTTAATTGCTACATTCTTAAATCTCTATTTTTTTCTATATCATTGATGCTTAATGTCCTACTTAAGAAAAATTCCATGAATATATTCTTTTATAATATCTGGTAGAAGCTTTTGAAAATATTAAAAATTGAGATGTAATATGCATAAGGTGCATAAGAAGCATGAAGCTTAAGTGTGCAGCTCAATGGATTTTTATGTGTGTACATGCCCACTACTTAGATCAAGATGGATGTATATAGCAAACCAGAAATTTCCCAGTTAGTGAAAACCCTGCTCTAAAACAAACAAGGCTCTGACTTTTATTTACCTTTTTGTCTGTTATTAGCTATTTGGGTTATTTCACTTTGGGGCTATTATGAATAAGTTACTATGATCATTTTAAAAACATGTCTTTTGATGGGCATGACACAAATTCTCTTGGGTATATACCTAAGAATGGGATTGCCAGGCCATGCTGTTTGTATGCAAAACCTTTTCCAAAGTGATTGCATTATTTTATACCCCAAAAGCAATGTAAGAGAATTCCAGTTGCTCTATATCCCCTATATTTGGTATTGCCAGAATTTTATTTTTTTATTTGTTGTTTACCTTTACACGTGTAGCGTTTTAAATTTTAGCCACTCTACTGAGTATGTAACAATATCATATTATGGTTGAATTCACATTTCCCTAATGAGTAATGAGGTGAAGCACTTTTTCATATATTTATTGACCATTCCATTTGCATCTCTCTCTCTCTCTCTCTCTTTTTTTTGGTACTAGAGATTTAACCCAGGGATACGTAACCACTGAGCCACATCCTTAGTCCATTTTTTAATTTTAATTTTTTATTTAGACAGGGTCTTGCTAAGTTGCTTAGGGCCTCACTAAATTGCTGAGGTTGGCTTTGAATTCAGATCCTCCTGCCTCAGCCTCCCAAGCTGCTGGGATTACAGGTGTGTACCACTGGGCCAGCTACATGTGGTTTTTATAATGAAGTTCCTAACCAAATCTATTTTTTTTTAAATGTGGCTCATTTTTTCTTAATGACCCTTAGAAATCCTTTATATATTTCGTAGTTATGAGCTCTTTGTTGCATATATGTTTTGCAAATATCCTTTCCCAATCCATGCTTTGTCTATTCATTCTCTTAATAGTATGTTTTGATTAAACAAGTTCTTTTTTTAAAAAAATTTTTAGTTTTAGATGGAAACAATATCTTTATTTTTACATTTATGTGATGCTGAGGATCAAACCCAGTGCCTCATGCATGCTAGGCGAGCACTCTACCACTAGCCACAACCCCAGCCCTTAAACAAGTTCTTAATTTTAATAAAGTATAACTTATCAATTTATTTCCTCATGCTTAGAGCTTTTTGTGTACTGTGTAAGGAATATTTACCTACCCTGAGTTCATGAAAATATTATCCTATGCTCTGTGTGTGTGTGTGTGTGTGTGTGTGTGTTTGTGTGTGTGTCGGGGGGTGGTACTGGGGACTGAGCCCAGGGACACTCTACCACTGAGCTACATCAAATTTTTTATTTTATTTCGAGACAGGTTTTTGATAATTTGCTGGAGCTGGCTTCAAACTTGTTATCCTCCTTCCTCAGCCTCAGGAGCTGATGGGATTTGGGTGTGTGCCACCACACCTGACTCTCCTATACTTTCTTCTAAAAACTTTGTTTTACCTTTCACATTTAGGTTTGTGACCTAGCTCACGTTATCTTCATGTATATTAAAGGAAAGAATCAAAGCTCACCCTTTACTCCCGGAAACAACATTCACTGTATCTAAACCATCCAATTAAAGGATCATTCTTTCTACCTTTGGAGTGGTGGTACATTTTATTTATTTATTTATTTTGGTGGTACATTTATTTTAAATCAAGGGATGTATACATATGGATCTATTTTGGAGCTCTATTCTGTTCTCTTTGTCAATCTCCTATTCTTCTACTGATACCTCACTGCACTAACTAATGTGGCATTTTAGTAAGTGTTGAAATCTGGTAGAGCGAGTTCTCCAACTTTGTTTTTTTTCAACCACATCTTGGCTATTTAGGTCATTTGTGTGTATGTGAATGTATGTACTGGAATTTATTTGTCAAAATTTCCATAAGAAAATAAGCAACTTGGATTTTTATTGAAATTACATTGAATACACACCATTAAAATACAGTCTTCCAATCTATGGCCACATTATATATCCCCATTTAAGTTTATTTTGTCTCAATATTAAGTAATTTTCTGCAGAGAGGTTTATTTATTTATTTGTTTATTTATTATTTATTGTGGTGCTGGGGTTTGAACCCACGGCCTCAGGCCCATAGGCAAGTGCTCTACCACTGAGCTCTAACCCCAGTCCTGCAGAGAGGTTTTTGTATATCTTGTGTTAGATTATTGCCCTATAGTTGACGTTCTTGATGCTAACAAATTATAAATCATATCTTTAGAAAAAGCATCTTATTTTGGAAATAATTTCAACACATATAAAATAAACAGAAGAGTTCAATGAACTCCCAAACACCTATCACTCAGCATTAACAAGACTCAATATTCTGCTATTTATGTTTATGACTTTTTGTCCCTTGTTTCATCTACACCCTCCTTACCTCCACTCAGTCATTATTTTCTTATAGTTCTTTAGTCTTGAGATAGAATTTACCCACTTTGAAATGCACAAGTCTCCTCTGTGCAAGTTTTACAGATGGGTGATATACTTATGTAAAGGATCCCATGTCAAGAGCCTAGAGGCTCCTGCAGGTTCCCAAGCAGCCTCCCTGACCCACAGCAATCACTGCTCTGATTTCTTTTTCACCTTAGTTTTGCCTGTTTTAGAGCTTCTCATAAATGGAATCATACTGGCATGGACTCTTTCTCTTATGTTCAGTTTCTTTCTTTCAGCAAATGTCCATTAGATTTTTTCGTTGTATGTATCAGTAGTCCTTTACTTTTGACTGCTGATTAGAGTTACATAGTGTTTTAGTCAGCTTTTGAGACATCGCTTGACCAAAATACCCAATCAGAACAACTTAGAGGAGGAAAGTGTACTTGAGACTCATGGTCTCAGAGGTCTCAGTCCATAGATGGCTGACTCCATGGCTCTGGGCCAAAGGTGAGGCACAATATCACAGGAGAACCTTCCAGTGGGGGAAAGCTGCTCTCCTCATGGTGGGATCAGAAAGGAGAAAGAAGAAGAAGGAGAAGAGAAGGAGAGAGGGGGCTGGGGTGGGGGGAGGGAGAGGAAAGGGTCCTTAGGGAAGATGAAGATGTACCTTCCAGGACATACCCCCACCTATTCCAGTCATGACCCACCTGCCTAAAGTTACCACCCCGTTAGTCCATTCAAACTAAGATGGGCTTTTTAGGTTACAGCTCTTATAACCCAATCATTTCAAATCTGAGAATTCCTGTATTAAGAGGAGCTTTGAGGGGGGAATGCTTCATATCCAAACCATACTACATTGCTTAGACATACCACACATTATTTCTTTTTTTTTTGTTTTAAATATTTATTTTTTAGTTATGGGCTGACACAATATATTTATTTTATTTTTATGTGGTACTGAGGATCAAACCCAGTGCCTCACGCATGCTAGGCGAGCACTCTACCTCTGAGCCACAACCCCAGCCCCCCCCACCCCCGCCGACATTATTTCTATATTCTTCTGTTGTAGCTTTTATGTATATTATGAGGTAAGAATTAAAATTCCCTTGATCCCCACGTACAGTATCCACTTTATCCACTTCCATTTAATTAAAAGATCATCCTTTTCACTTTTGAATTGCAGCTTGAGTTGCTTCCTTTGTTAGGCTCTAATGAATAAAACAGGTATGAAATCTTGCACAGACCCTTTTTTTGGACATATATCTCCATTTTGATCATGTTAAAGCATAGGGATAAAATTGCTGGGTCAAAGTGTTTCCTCCCTAACACTTTATTAAGAAAAATTTTAAGCATATACAAAATTGAAAGCATTTTATAGTGAATGAAAACATATGCCCATCAACTAGATTCTGCTGCTAATATTTTACTATACTGGCTTCATCACAGAGCTACACATCTTTTCATCCTTTATCCATTAGTTTATCCATTTCATTTTGATGAACTAAATTATAAGTAAATTGTAGATAATAGTACACTTCCCCTGCTTGTAGTTTTGATTTCAATATAAAATTTACAATCAGTTAAATTGGGATGGGATTCCCATGATGTGTGTGCATTAACTCCATTTTGACTAATGTTGATATATAACCAAACCCTTACCGATGTTTAGAATATTGCAGTCACCCAGAAAGTTCTCTTATATCCTTTATAGTCAATCCTCACCTCCACCCCTCTAAATTTTTTCACCATAGATTAGTTTTGCTTGTTTTTTACTTTCATATAAATGAAATCATAGGATTTTTTTTTTTTTTGGTAAATCATTTTGTTTTTCCATTTAGAATAATTTTTTTTTTCAGGTTTAGGGATCAAACCCAGGGCCTCACACATTTTAAGCAAGATCTCTGCCCATTTGGCTACGTCCTCTATGTCCAAATTTTTGTTTGAGCTGTGTCTTTAATACTCTAGGTTTATCCTTAATAATGGAATTGCTGAGTCCTGCAATAACTGAATTTGACTTTTGAGAAGCAGAAGCAGGTTCTTAGGAGGTGTGAAAGTGCTGTGGTTGGAGGATTTAGGGGCTTCTAGGAGATACCCTTTACCAACAGAGGAGATTGCTGTCTGTTTGACCTTCCCATTCTTACCTACTACCAAAATCTCTAATCAGGCCCTTGCCTCAGTGTCCCACACCACTTTCATTGGCTCCTCCCAGCCACTGGGGGAGCTCTAGGCACTCTTAAGATCACTCCCAAAGTCAATACCCCATAACAATTTCCCTGAAGGCTGGCTGTAGTAGTCCTGAGAAAACAAAGTACAGGCCCAGGACCCCAGCATCTGCATCAGCATCATGAAAGAATTTCTATTTTTGTTAGTAATACATATTCTGGGCCTCACCCAGATCTGTTGAATCAGAGTTTCCGGGCTGTACAGCAGGGCCATCTTTGTTCTAACAGGATCCATGGGGTTTGGCATGCTCAGCTCTGGGGAGTCTGTGCTCTCTGAGATTTGCTCACTCAGGACAGAGAGAGACCAGATCATTGTGCCTGTGGCTTCTCCTTCACCCAGAATGGGTGACCACATCGTGTGTGGTATGTGATGTGTGTGTGCGTGTACATATGCATGGAAGGGGATGGTGGAGGGAGGCCTGTTGAGAAGTGGTGCTGAAATATGCCTGCTCCCAGGAAGAGATAATATGAGTTGCTAATGCTCACAGAAGTCCTGATGCTGCTGAGTCCTGATGCTCCTCCCTCTTTGGAAGCATGGCCCAACTCCAGAACCTTCTTTTTGGGATTCTCTTGGAGTGGAAACCACTCCCCAGCATCCTGGTGCATCACCTCCAGAGACAAGCTTGCCGGATGTGGGCTTTAGGTGCTTCTTCCTATCTTTGTTGCAAGCAGAAAGCAGTGACAAATGGCAGAGGTTCGTGGGCTGGCAGAGTTTCCAGATCTCATGGAGTCCTCACAGTCCTGAGCCTGGTCTGTCATTCTGATTTTCCTCCAACAGGCCAGGACAGACACCTCCCAGGAGACTCTGTCTAAGCAGGGCCTGTGGTCCCTTGGAAATTCATAAGAGGCCTAACTCCCAGGAGTACCTTTGCCTACTTACTCCAACTCTGTCCTGGGGACAGGGCATGTGGTGCAGCTCCCTACATCCTCTCACTCCAGGCCTGAGGTCTCAATGCTCTGCACCTGTTTTAGTCAGTGTTTCCGCTGCTGTGACTAAAAGACCTGACAAGAACAATAGTAGAGGAGGAAACGTTTAGTTGGGGGCTCACAGTTTCAGAGTTCTCAGTCCATCCACTGTGGGCTCCATTTCTTAGAGTTCGGGGTGAGGCAGAACATCGAGACAGAAGAGTGTGGCGGAGGGAAGCAGCTCAGATGATGATCAGAAAGCAGAGAGACTTTTCTGCCAGATATAAAATATATGCCCCAAAGGCACACCCCCAATGCCCACCTCTGCTAGCCACATCATACCTGCTTTTAGTTACCACTCAGCTAATTCCACTAGGGGATTAATTCACTGATTGGGTTTTGGCTCTCATAATCAAATCATTTCTCCTCTAAACCTTCTTGCATTGCCTCTCACATGAGTTTTGGGAGACATCTTACATCCAAACTATAACACTACCCAAAGGGACACACTTATGACACAAAAAGGCATACCCCCAAGCAGTAAGACCAGCAAAGAGAAAGCTGGCAGATAAGACTGTTAAGAAGCTTTGAACTTGGGACGGGAATGGAGAGAGACTTTTGTATTGACATCAGAATTACTCTGCTCCTTCCAGAATCAATTAATGTATCCTGGTGGGAATGGTCTCAAATGCTTTGTCTCACCTCTTTGGATTGCCTCCTCTCATATCTGGGCCTGATCATATTTGCTGCCTTCTTACCTCCCCACTGCCTTACAGCAGGTGTTGTAATAGCTATCTTTGGCAGGGGAACTGGTCTAAAGCACCTAACCCGTCATCACTGAACATAGATTTTTCAAAGCCCAACTCCTTCAAAGTCACCTCTCTGAAATCCTTCTCTGTCTCAGAAGAAAAGATGGATAAATAAATAAAAATAAACTCTATTTTTATCCCTTCTCTTGTCTGTCTCCCTTGCAGGATTTTAAGCCCTTGAGGGGCCCAGTGTGGTTATCTTTGTGTTTATTAGAGCTTATAATATATATTGTATAATATACATTGTTAAATATTATGTGCTGAGTGAATGTTGTACAAATATAATTAATGAACCCTTCAAAAACAAACAAACAAACAATAAACAAAACAAAACAAAAAAACCCCACAAAAGAACAAACACACAAAAAACAACAAACCAGCAGAACAGGAAAAGCCCTAGAGGTTACTAGGTCCTTTGTTGAGATATTCTTTTTTTTCAAAAACTCTTTTTTTTAATATTTATTTTTTAGGTGTAGATGGACACAACACAATGCCTTTATTTTTATGTGGTGCTAAGAATCGCACCCGGGTCCCGCCGGTGCTAGGGGAGCGCTCTACTGCTGAGCCACAATCCCAACCCTGTTGAGATATTTTTAAAGCAACAGTACCTTTTTTTCCAAATGGTCTCTTATGCAGAAACTACCATATAACACCCATAAAAATGGAGGAGTGCTGATAAAAGTGAGATCATCCATGGAACATAGAGCCCCGTTCCTTCAAACCCTCCTCCCTCCCACAGGAGTTCCTGAAGCATCTCTATGGAAACTTAGTGCCCTGAAGATCAGGTTGCAAGTAGTGAATCTAGTCCAGTCATCTGTTTTTATAGATTGAGCCCAGAAGCCTGGAAAGAGGGAGTGCCATGACTCATGTGACCTCGAGCTGCTGGCTGGGCTGGTGAGAATCTCTGACACACTTTTGTTCTGCCAGCCTCTTCATTTTCTCTTTTCTCAGGGTAGTGTGACCATTGTCAACTACTCGTTTGTCCACATTTATCCTTTACAGTGGCTAGGGTGACACAGCAAAGTTTTGATTTAGCAGATCGAAAATCAGAAAGGCAGACATTAATTTCTAAATTGAATTTGCAATGGTCTTAAAAATTTTAAAACGCAGAAAGCACTCTAGTAAGTAGATATGGACACAGTCTGATTTTAAAATCATCAAACTGCCAGTCCTGAGCTCAGGCTGCCCGTGGTACTGTGATGCTCTGTGTTAACTTGGACCACTGCTTCACACATGAGCAGAGGGCAGGATGAGCCATGACTGTCCCAAGGATAGTCTCACTTCTGTTCCTTAGATTCCCCTCTACATATTGTGGCAAAGTTGACTAAAAGATCTATATTTTCCCTCTAAGCTTTTTTTTTCTTGAAGCAGTGCCATGGAACTCAGGTGGCCAAAATCTTGCTACCCTGGGGTCAGCAAGACTTTTTCTCCCTTCTAGGGCTCTATAGACATTAATGAGATTTGATTCCACCCTGCCCTCAAAGAGGACATTGGTTGGTGATAAAATAATAGATACAGGGATCAATTATGGCAGAGAGTGTTAAGTCCTATGACAAAAGTGTGTTGAACTGAATGAATGATGAGCCACAGAAACTTAGAAGAGCAGGACACCAAATTGCTTTGTAGTTTGGCAAAGCCTTTGCTAACTAGAACCTGAGTCAGCAATGGAGAGAATGTAGGTTTCCAGGCTGGCAAGAAGAAGAAAGGGTATCATAGAGAGAAAGGGGTGGGGTGAGCCAAGATGCCAAGGCCTGAAAGAGGAGATACATTGTTTTGAGAATTACAAGTAATTGGGCAGGGCCAGAAGTATAACATTTAGCACTTTGAATGCCCAGCCAAGGATGTGACTTCATCCCTCCTCTTCCCTCTGGTCTCCAAAAGGTCTCACGTAGGGGAGTGACTTGGTCAGATGGCTCTGGCAGAAAGAGAATGGAGTCAAAGGAAAGAGACCAGAGACAGGAGGTGGGAGGTGGCTTTCCAGAGATCCATGGCACTAATTCAGTCCAGTGAGCATGGAGAGATTAGAGAGGGACGTCCTCTTTGACCAATTGGATGTGGAGTTTGAGCCCTACTCTTGCCCCCACCCTGCAGGATTCTGGTTTGGGCAGATTTGAAGCCCAGAAAAAGGATTTGGCCTAGAGTTGTAGATTTGGGGATCCACAGGGGCAAACGGCAATTCATCTGAGAGTCAGGACGCTATTAACCATGGAGGAGGAATGGAGTGCAATGAAAAGAGAGGGAAAAGGCTCAGGATGAGACCAAAAGAAAAAGGAAGAAGAGCTCGGAAGAAAGTTTGAAACCCACACCCTGTCTGTCCTCATCAGTCAGGCGGTTGAAAGCCAGGCAGGAGGCGTTGGCCCTGCTCGGAGCAGAAGTGGCGTTTGTGCAGAGGGTGGCACAAGGAGAGGTGCACAGTGCGGGGAGGCAGGATGCAGCTGACTCGCTGTTTGTCTGAGCCACGGTGGGAAGCGGGTGGGCAGCATGGCAGGATTGTTTCTGCTGGAACTGTTCAAACATCTACATATCCAAAGCCATTGCTGGGGTAACGCTTCTCTTCTCAGAGAACAGAATGTTTTGTCTGTTTCTCTGGATTCTGGAAATCTTATTTCATCACAATTTACCCAGGGCCCCTTGAGCCAGGTCACTGCCCACTTATACTAGCTGCCTAAGTCTCCCTGGGCTTGGACAACCCATATCTCAGCTCAACTTCTGCCCTCAGGTTTGGTCTGATACCCTCAGCTCAGAGGTAAATTCTTGAAATTCCTGACATTGAAATTTCTCATAATTTTAACTTTTTTTAACTCAAAAATTTCTTTTGGCTTCAGTTATCATTACAATCATTCTTAGTACACAAGATAGCAAATATATTATAAATCTCAGGCCCAGGATGCACACTTTTATTGGAAATGCATCTTTTAATGAGATATATGGGATTTAAAAAATTACTTGATCTATCTGTTTACATGTCTATGGATAAGTATTTTTTTCCCTAGAGTTCAGCATCAATTTTCCTTTTACGTTTTTACAATAAGCACTGCAAAATGTTTTAAAAAACCTAAATAGATAGGAGTGAAAATTTTATTATGTGTTACTCAGTGATCTGCCAAAAAAATCACTCAGTGATCTGTAATCACAATTGCTTTTGACAATTGATCAGCTGATTATTTAACTGATTCCTAGTGATGTTCCCAATATCTACACCAAAACTTTGAGCTGTCTCTTTGCTTTGGCACCCTGTTCTTTCCCTTGAAGGAAATTCACCACAGTGGGAGACTAGGGTGTGTGGAATAGGAAATAGGAAAAGAAAACCAGCAGCTCAATCCTTCAAGTCCCGGCTCATTCACAGGCAGATTTTAGGGAAGAGAGAATGGATGAGGATCCTCCTGAAGTCTGAGTCTGCTACCCTTTGGAAAGTTTTAGTACCCTCAGAAGTATGTGTTCCATTTGTGCCTGGCTTCTATTCCTATGTCCTTGGCCCACTCTCTTGGTCTTATACGGGCTCCACTTCAAGAAGCTGGAAGATAACATCAGGGATTCCTGGGATACTGCCCCATGCTCCTTTCTAGTCCATGCAAGCCTTCTCATAATTGAATTCAACCTCTTCTAAGACTTCAGGATCATAAATATATTAGTGACACCCAATCTCCACCTGAAACATCTCTTCCAAGTTCCAGACCCTCTGGACTGCCTCTCTTGAATGATCCCTTCGTTCCTTGGATCCAGCATGATCCCTCCTGTCCACCCAAAATGCTCTTCTTTTTTTAAAATTTAATTTTATTTTTAAGATTTTTATTTGTTTTAATTAGTTACACATGACAGTACAATGATCTTGACATATCATACATTTGAATCAGATGGGATATAATATCTCATTTTTCTGATTATACAGGTTGCAGAATCACATTGGTCATACAGTCACGTATATACACACAGTAATAATAATGTCTATTTCATTCTACTATCCTTCCTATCCCCCCATCCCCTCCCCTCCCCTCCCATCTCTTCGCTCTACCCAATCTACCAACATGCTCTTCTCGGTTTTCTTTCTCCAGCGACTATGTCCCCTACCTACCTAACTCCTCTGGTTTCCTATTCTCATGCCACTGATCACTGAGGGTTTGCTTTCTTTTTTTTCTTGAGGGGTTGGGGATCAAACTCATGGTTGGCAAGTGTTCTATCATTGAGTTGAAACTCCAGCCCCCTGAGTTTGATTCCTTAAATCCACCTTTTCCTTTCTTTCTTATGCTCTCTATCTTCATTTGGGTCCTAAACATGTCTCTCCTAGTTACAAAAGCATTACAAGATTATGAAAGCATTTTAACCAGGCTGTTATCACTTCTCCTGCTGCAGATTCTCCTTTGTTCCTGGACTATTATTTTAAAAATGCAAATTTGGCTGAGTCAGTGCCTTGCTTCATGCCCCATTGCCCTCAGCTTGGCTTACAGACACTGTGACCTGGCCCCTGCCACCTGTAGCCTTTCTTCCCCTGGTTGTTGACTAGACTGCTGAAATTGAAACGCTGCAGTTTCTCTCAGCTCCAGTTAACTGTTCCACCCCCATCTGTGGAACAGTGCCTGGATCATCTCTCTGTACTCCTGTCTCAGCCTGGCAAACTCCTACACATACTAAAGTGTCAGCTTCTTATAATCTCATCCTGGAGGTTTTCCAACTCCCTCTCTGTTCTTCCCTATCAGAGCACTTGGAACATGGGGCTGTGATTTCCATACACTTACTGTCTCCCTCATTAGACTGTGAGCAACTCATGGGCCACATCTTTCCTCCGCAATCCCCAGTACCTCAGCTAAGGGATGACACAGACAAGGAACTCCTTATTATATGAAGGACATGTGTTGCAAGCACAGCCATCACAGCTGCTCTGATTTTCTGGTGTTTTCCAATGAAGAGTTGCCAGAGGTCTGTGGTTTCTCAGTCTCTGTTAAGCCTTTGGTAATGGTGACTGAGTACTTCCCAGCCCCATATTAAACAGAGAGACCCAGGGGCTCCTGCCCACACAGGCTTCTGCTTCTCTGCTGCAATTCTACTTGCCAACACGAGATGGCGCCCTGTGGAGGCCTGTTGAGGTCCACCCTAGACATTTTCCCTCTGCTTGACCAGTTCAGCTGCAGCAGCAGGAGCCCTAATACTCCAGGGTTAATGATGAAATTAAGTCCCAATTTGTTTGTTAGGATAAACAGAGCTATTAAATGATTGCATTTATTCATTCCTGTCCACATATGGATTTAAGAAAAATTTATAAGTAGCAATTTATCTATGTATTTTGGAATCAGATGGCTCTGGGTTTTAATCCTGGCTGTATTATTTACTAACTATGTGACTTGTCAACTTTTGGATCTTGGATTTCTTCTCTGTGAAACAGTCAATAATAACTTTTACAAACTTTAAATGAGATGAGGTTTGCAAACTTCTAGGCATAAGTCCTGACGCAGTAGATTTTCAGTAAATATTCATTTTTCCTTAAAAAAAATCTTTGTATCACTTGATATATGTCAACACATTTTGATTTCTATTTTGTTTTATAATTGTTTCTACATGTGTCTCATTGCTACTTACCCTAGTCTAGGACCTCCTTGGGAACAGGACTTGCTTGATTTTTCTCTATTTTCACATCTAGCTCAGTACAGAAGTTCAAAAAATAAATATCTGATAAAAGGTTGATGCATGACTAAGCTTAAGTTAGCACCCTTCACCCTATGTCTTCTTCCTGGGCCAGGAAAAAAAAAAAAACAACAAAAAACCCTGAGGTATTCTGGTGGAAGTTCTTGAATATTTTTGCTTAAAACAAACAATGGTAAAGGTCTGGTAAAACTTGAACTGGTCCTTTTGCCCTCTGTGACTCCAGAGGATTTTCTATCTGCATGTACCATGTAGAGAGTTTGGACAGAGTTGGGCAGCGGGCCTGCAGTCACATGGTTAGAAAGGCTGGCCTCCAGGGGCTGACCCAGCTGACTGGCTATGTAGACTGGCTATGTAATCCCCTGTTGTGGGCAGAAGCCAGGAGACGGGGGCATGGCTGGTAGGAAGGGCACAGAAACAGAGAAGGCAGATGGACTGGAATTGCCCTATCTTGGTTTGGGTTTGTGTCTGAGTTCCTATAATCCTGCCAGCCCCTCTGTTTCTTTGGGAAGAGGTTCAGACATCTCCCAGAGAGGCTTTTCCTAAGCTTGGGATGATCAGTATATTTCTTTAGAATGCTGCCCTACCCAGGCTGGAAAAGGAGCAGCCCCAAGTTTCCTGTGATTAAAGGAAGACCTGTGCAAGGACCCTGTGCTGTGAACAATTCACCTGGAGCTGCACTTGAGATGCGAGGAGATGCTTTATGCACAGGCCTTGGGTCCCCAAACCTCTGCCTTGAGGCCTTTCACTTCCTTCAAATGTCCAAAGTGCTACTGAGCACAATCCATTTAATGAAACGGGGAGAATTAACCTCTGACCATGAACTCCTCTGCACCTGGACAAGATCTGCAATGGGGACTCAACTCTAGGGATGAGGCTTTGCTCCGGGGGGAGGCCTCTTAACGTTTCCAGCCAGGCCATGAGTTTGAGTCTTCTGTCTCCTGTCTGTGACTTTTTTTCTTTATATGAAGTAGTTTTAGAAATGGGAAGTGGGAATAGAAGATTCTGGAAACCCCCCAGGCTTTTCTGATGCTGGCGCAGTATGGCTGTTGAAGCTGTCTGTTACCAGGGATGGAGATGGGGATGCCAAGGAAGGGGGTTTCCTTTGGAAGTTACCTTTCATTAGACAGATGGATGCCTCCCAAGAATGCTAGAAAACAAAGGCTATGGAAACATTCAAATTCAAAGGTGTTTATGTTTTTTTTTTTAAATCATAGAACATTCTTAACAAACACAAGATAGAGAAAGTAGTATAATGAACCCTCACATGTCCCTCACCCAGTTTCACAAATTTCCAATATTTTGCCCATTCTTATTTTCTCTCTCTCCCACCTTTTTTCCCCTAGAGTAGAAATATCTCATTTATCTTAGAAGACTTCCAAGCCCTTATAGAAATCTACAATTAGAAACAAAGAATTTATAGGGCTGAGAGGGAATTGGAGATATTCTGGGCTTTCTTAGGTTACAGGTAGAGAAATGGAGTTAAGAGAGGAGAGTGAGCACAGGCACCTGAGGCTGAGTCTGGGCTGAAACCAGGCCTCAGAATGCCCAGTATCTCAACTCGTCCACTCCAGGCCTGAACAGCCTCTCAACGCTGCAGCACAACCTACTCTTGAACGAAGGGAAGTGGTCCAAGAACCCTGCAAGATCCCCACATGCCAAGAGCATGATGAAGCTATTCCTGTCACACAGAGCGTTAGGGCTCATAAATCACCTGCATTTTTGCTATCAAATGACAAAATGAAGTCATTTGATGTTCTCAAATGACTGGCAGGTGTTGTCATTAAAACACCATGGGAGATTCAGTAAGGGAAAGGGGTTTAAGCCAGTGGCAGAACCAGGAATCAGAGTGTCTTTCCAGCCTGAAGTCCTTCCTTTGCTTGGTAATATCCCCACCAGAAAGTGAAAAGTGGGTGCCCTACATCTGAGTTCCCTATTTTCTAAAACCCAGGGGCCTTGGAGTCCCAAACATCCCTTGCAGATTTATCCTGAAGAGGAAAAAAATCCCCACAAACACAGGGGCTTTGTGAAGGGAGGAAATATATCCCCTTGGTAAGATCCAGTCATTGAGCTGCTACTGACTTTGGCTCAGAGCAGGGAGCAGGGAGTTTCCCACAATGCAGGGACATCTGCTGAAGGTGAGAGAGGCAGAGCTGGGCTAGAGCATCCCAGAAGTCTTCAGGCATGAAAGGCTGCAGGCTTTTTCAGAGTGACCTTTCCCTTACTGGCTGCTGGGCAGGTGGCTTCTTGATCTGCAGGAGCTGACTAGCTCTTAGGCTACAACAAGGGCCTATCACTCTGCCCACAGGGTCCTGTAAAGTAGTATGGTCACCCTTGCTGTAAGTCCCAAATGTTTTATTTTCAAAGGGTCTGGGAATATCAGTACAGCCTGTAGGGGACAGCCAGATGTTTTCTACGTTGCTCTTAGGTGTGAGTGGGGAGTGGGGATCCCTGTGCTGATTGAGGCTTAGCTGTGGTCCCAAGTACTGTGCTAGCTTTTAATGGTATTTTTTGGTGTGTGTGTAATCCCTAAGACATACTTACTGTTGTTATTATTCATCTCAGTTTACAGACAAAGCAACTGACATAAGAGGTTAGGAAACTTCTCCAACATCATGGAGTTGGAGAGAGTGTAGTCATGAGCTACATAATGACATTTCAGCCAACAATGGACTGCCTATATGTTGGTGAAGGCTATATCACTTAGTGATGTAACTATCCCAGTTTGTGTAAGTACACTCCATGATGTTCACCAAATAATGAAATCACCTAATGATGCATTTCTCAGAACATATTCCCATCATTAAACAACACGTGACTATGTGTGTGTATAAACATTCTATATACTATGGCAGTACAAAAATATTAATTTGTATTTATAGTGCCAGTTTTTGAATGCAAACTTTATAGAGGTTAGTAAACTTCATTTAATAAACAGACTTTAAAGTCTGCTTTGAAGTAATGAAGTTGACATCTTTCAATTTGTAGTAACCAAGTATTTAATCTTTAGTTTGAGGGTTGATCAGATGAGCTTATGGGTCTCTCCTCTTATAGACAAGATCTACAGTCAGACTGCTTGCCAAGGCTCACACTGTCAACACTTTGATTCCCAAAGTGGCATGAAAACATAACAATCTAGCTTTTCACACTGGGTTGGTTTTGAAGTGGTTACAAAGATACCAATAACACAGATTGTTCCTATTATACTCTTAGTTCATGATTTTGGTCTTAATTCATTTAAAGTAGTTTCTCTCTCTCTCTCTCTCTCTCTCTCTCTCTCTGTGTGTGTGTGTGTGTGTGAGAGAGAGAGAAAGTGAGAGAGAGAGAGAGAGAGACAGAGACACAGAGAGAACACTCAGTAAAACCAAAAGCTTATCTTACAGGGTAAAAGAGCTATCTGTTGAACTGGACATTATTTCTACCCTCTCTTACTCTTTTCTCCACAAAGTTAATTTTCGCTTTCCATGAATATTTTTAAATATTTTTCATAAAGTCAAAAGGATATGATCCAAAAATTCCACTGCCAGATATATATTCAAAAGAATTGAAAGCAGGGACTCAAACAGATACTCATACACCAATGTTCAGAGGAGCACTATTCCCAACAACCAAAACACAGAAGCAACCCAAGCGTCCATCAGCAGATGAAAGGAGGAACAAAATGTGTTCCAGACACTAAAGGAAAAATATTGTATTATTTCACTTACCTGTGGTGTCTATATCAGTAAATTCACAGAGACAGGAAGTAGAAGAATAGTTATAGGGGCTGGGGTGGGGGACATGGAGAGTCACTGTTTACTAGGTATAGAACTTCATTTTGGGATGATGAAAATGTTCTGGAGGTGATGGTTGCACAATGTGAATATGCTTAATGCCATTGAACTGTACACTTGACAATGGCTACTGTGGTAAATGTTATGTTTTGTATATTATATCACAAAAAGTCAAATGGTTTTTCTACTCAAAAATTTTGACTGCAATTCAGTTCTAGCATGTCTGTTTGCTACAAATCCAACATACTACCTCACTAAAGTGCAATGCATTCTAGCAAACCTCAAGGAGGCCTCAGTTAGGAACCTTTGTTCTATGCCTGACAGCACTGATAATTGTTTGTTTACTTTTCACTTGGAAGGCTTGCCTAACAGGTGTTCAGATATCAGGCAGACCAAGTCTCTTCTCTGTTTATAATTTCAGGGGCAGATGTAAGTCCAGGAATAGATTTTCATTTCTTGAGGCCAAAGTTCCGTGCAAAAACTCTGCAAGAGATTTCCTGCACTGCTACAAGGGCTTCTCCACAAGTAGCTTCTTTGTTGTCCTCTTTGCACAGGGCATCATTTCATGGCAGAAGAGGAGGACCCTCTCTCTGGGATCTTTCACGTGCCAATAGATTACATTTTAGATGCATGTTGTCCACTCACCTGGGAAGCCATAGAAGTGCATGCTTCTGTAAATTGACATTCATTCAATTGCCTCACCTCGTTTTCAGGTCCAGCTTTGTCACTTGTTGCAATGAAGCTGAAACCTGGAATATAAAGCCCATCTCTCTCACAGGCTTCAGGGTTTTCAGTGCTGAACATCCTGGGAGAGATCTCCTCAACTGTCCAACAAGAACTGCTGCCAAATGTCATGGGATTGGACGGGAAAGATGGAGCACAATTGTGAATTTCTCTCCTCTTCCCTATGGTTCATCTTCCATGCAGGTGGCAGCTACTTCCGTTTTAATGACATTGGAAATTCCTAGAAGATCTCCTTCTTGCTCTTATCCCTTATCTGTCAGGCTGATCTTCTTCAAGGGAAAGAAGTAGTTTACTAGTCCTGGGGTTAGGTGATGGAAAAAGTGATGACAGGAGGGATTGGGGAGGCACATGTGTGTAAAGGGAATGAAGGGACTGGTGGTCTTGAGTGGCATAGACTGTAGGGTAAGAATGGAAGCAGAGGCACTGCTTAGGAGGTCTCTGCATTTTTCAGCAAGAGATGATGGTGTTTTGGACAAGGACTGGTAGCAGTGGAAGTGGTCGGATTTGATACATATTTTGAAGGTAGACGTGCTTATAGATGAGTTATAGGGTGTGACATAAGTAGCGAAGACAATTAAGTGTTCCAAATATTTTGGTTGGGATGGAGGGTGCAGCCTTTTCTGAAATGAGGGACACCATAGGAGTAAGAGGTTAGGGGACAGGTGGGAAACCAAAAGATTGGTTTGGATATATTAAGTTTGAGATGCCCATTAGATTTTTAAGTAGAGATGGTTATACAAGTCCAGAATTAGGGGAAAGCCATGCTGGAGATACAGATTGTGTGGGAAGAAGAAACCCCACTGCACACCTGCTGCATCTTCATTAGTGGGAGTCAGGAGATAATCTAGAACTTTCTTTGACATCTCCCACTTCAGTATTGGCCAATCATGCCTTTCAAAGACAGTTTTGGTGAAATAGTAGAGATAAAGGGCTACCTGGAGTGGGTTCAAGGAAGAGTGGAATGGGAGACAATGAGATCAAAAAAGTATAGGAAAATATTGTGACTAGTAGAAAAACATGGTGGCAGTTGTTGGGAAATGGAAGTCAAGGGAGATTTTTTTTTTCTCTCTTTATGATGAGAATAATTCCAAAATGTTTGTCTTGCTCATGGGATGTTACAGAAGTGAGGAGCAAATTTTTTGTCTGGTAGATTATAGAAATACTTGCAGGAGAAATTTCTGAGCAAAAAGTGGAAGGAATCAGTGTGTTTGCTGTTTGGGAGTGTAGGATCAGGAAAGGAATGCCAAGAACAGTTCCACCAGGGCCACATGGTGTTGTATCTCCAGGAAAGTGTAGTTCTATCAACCAGATGGAGCAGGTGTGCTTGGAAGGGAGAAACACCTGGAGCTCACTCACTGTACCTTCAACTCACTGTAGCCATTGATCACTGTATCTACTAGGAATAGGGTTTCTTTCTCAGGGACTTTTTGTTCTCTTTCAAGATTTTCCTTACTAGAGCCAAAGCCTGTTCGCCTAACAGCACCAACTTGGGAAAATACATTTGTTTGAAGCTATTCAGTCAGAAATGATAAAAACAAGAATATATTGGAAGGACTCTGAAATGTTTCTGTACCTAATATGGGATGGAACAATTTGAACCAAGGACTTGGAGACCATGAGGACTCTCTCTCCATCTGTCATCTCTTCTCCTTCTGCATATGAGCTTCATTGACTTTTATCAATTTCCTTCCCAAAGTGAGAGACACAGTCACTAAAGCTCTTGGGTCCCATGTCCAGAACTTGCATGCTAACAGAACTGAATTATTCCTGTTGAGTGTCTTATTCCATTTTGTATCAATATAACAAAATAATGGGCACTAGGTAATATATAAAGAAAAGAGATTTATTTGGCTGAAGATTCTGGTGGTTAGAAATTCCAAATAGCACAGTGCTTGCATCCTGTCAGGGGCCTCTTGACTGTGTTATAACATGACAGAGAAGCAGAAAGGGAACTGGTCACCTGCAAAAGGGGCACAAGTTCAAGCAAGGAAGTAAGAGACGGGAAGGGCCAGGTTTGCTCTTTTTATAGCAACTTGCTCTTATGAGAAATAACTCACTCCAGCAGATTTGACCTCTCCTGTAAAGTAGTGTTCATCCATTCATGAGATGGAGCCTCCCATGACCTGATTACCTTCCACAGGGCCCCACCTCTTAAAGGTCCCACCATCTTTCAATAGTGCCACACTAAAGACAAGCTTCCAGCACATGGACCCTGGGATGTAAACCACATCAAGCCATAGCATTATGTTATCAAAATAAAAAATCTTGAGGAGAACTCTGATTGGGTCAGATACCTACTCCTGGACCAATCAAATATAGTCAGTGTTCTGGAAGATTTTGTAGTAAATCTGATACCTCCAGTCAGAACCTTAGAGTTGGAGAATGGAAAACTTATTAGAAAAAGAGAAGTGCTGTTTCTATATGAAGGGACGTCTGCGGGGCAGACAGACAATATATGTTCACTACAATAACCAGATCAGGAGAGATCTATTTTTTTTTTCTTTACCAATAGAGGGAATTTCTTGGTAGCTGGCATACTATTTGGGATTATTCAGCAAATATTCATGCCCCTCTCACTAAAAGATTGGCTCTGTGATTTCCTTTGTCCAAGAGAGCGTAAACAGAGTGACAAGCAGAGGCCTGACGTGAGTTTTGTGGCTGGGTTCTCTGTGCTTTCACCATCCCCATGAAAAAAACTGTTCCAGGGGCTGGGGCTGGGGCTCAGCGGCAGAGCACTCGCCTAGCACGTGTGAGGCCCTGGGCTCCATCCTCAGCACCACATAAAAATAAATAAATAAAATAAAGCTAAAAACAAATTGTTCCATGCATGCTGGGGGAGCAAGAGACAGGGGAGCAGAGCAGCTGAGCTGACCTGCAGCTCTGCATCTGGAAGCAAAACTGCCCCCCTATTGATCTGCAAATGGTGGGCATAGTACCGAATGATTATTGGGATGTGGTGCTCAGTTTCTAGGGAGCTTTATTAGGCAATATTATTATAGCTATAGTCAACTGACATACTTTGTCATACATTTATGACATATTTATGACATGTAAATACTTACATTTATTTAAAAATGGATATATGAATGTGTAAATTAGAGAGGAAAAAAGGAGGGAAATGGACCTCATGAAAATAGAAGGGAGACCACTAGAGTAGGGGGGAGGTTGGTGAGGGAAGGAAAGAGGGAACAGAAAGGGGGGATACTCAGCAAGGAAACTGACCAAATTATGTGCATATATGAATATATCACAGTGGATCCCACTATTTTATATAATTATAATGTACCAATAAGAAGCCCTATATGTTAGGGTTTCATGTTCATTTCAGTTTTATTCATGATAGCCCATAATTGTGAAAACCCAAAGGTCCATCAACAGGAGAATGGATAACAAATTACGGTATATCTACACAACGGAATATTATATTACTCGGTTATAAACAGGAACATGCTCTACTCAGCAACATGGATCAATCTCAAAATCACTATGCCAAGTAAAATAAGCTGGACATAAAAGAGTATGTGCTGGCTGGTTTCATTTATATGAAATTCTAGAATAGGAAAAACTGCTAAAAATCTCTTGTGATGAGAGTCAGATCAATGCTTGCCTGTGGCTAGTGGGTAGTAAGGGATCTACTGCAAATGGGTGTGAAGAAACACTCTGGGATGGTTGAAATGTTCTTGTCTTCATAGGGATGTTTAAATTTGTATTTACATTTATCAAATCTCATTGAAGTGTACTCCAAAAGGTGGTGGATTTTATTTTTAGAAATTATGTCTCAATAAAGTTGATTTTTGAAAAATATGTTATTCCAGACTTTAGTGTCTCCAGAAACCAATTCACTAGAAACAGTACTTTCTAATAACTTCCCAAGATGCAGATCTAACCACATTACTCTCCTGCTTAAAATCCTTCTAATGGTTCTCTTATCTTTCAGAATCATTTCCAAACTCTTAACCTAGTGTACAGGGTTGCTGTACCCTGAATTCTGCTTGTCTCTTGCAACTTATCCACACCCTGGAGTCTATATTTTAGTGACACCAGAAGCATCTTCTTGCAACACACCAATGTATATTTACAACACTGTGTTCCCTGCCTGGCAACAGTTTTTCTGTCCCTAGGAGCCAGCTTGTATGGTAGCCTCTGGAAAGGACTCTGTCTCCTCTAGGCTGAACGTTCCTGTCATTTTGTATTGTGGTCCTTGACATTCTGCAGCTGAATTTTCTGGTATTTTGTGCAACACCCTGTTACAATGTTAATAGAACAAAACCCCTGTATACATAGCCCTGGGCCCAGCTCAGGGCCTGACATGTGGCCAGTGCTCAGTAACTTAGTTGAATTATTAACTGAGCGATTTGCTGTCAGTTGTCTGTACTTTGCTCCTGGGTGTGTTTCCAGGCCTTGACTTTTACAGAGTTGCCCTCAAGGGGCCCAGTTTCACTTGCTGTCACTGAGTACTTCTGCTTCTTGGGTATGGTTGAGTCTTTTGCCATGCTATTCAGGGCAGTGGAAAGTCCAAGGCCCTCTGCCCCAGTCACGATTCTCTTATTCGAATAGGCTTTCCTCTTGTACTTCCCCCGCGATGACATTTGGGGAAAGAAGAAAATTTTGCTTTTGCTTTGTTGAGTGAAACTTAACAGAAAAGCTAATGTAGTGTTGTCCACAGGATCAGCCTGATTATGAAGCATTCCACTTGTAAAATACTCACCCACCACAGACAATGATAAGAACAGAATCCAGTCAATGTTTATCAAGTGCTTTGCATGTACCAATCCCTGGACTGGGCCTTCTAGAGTAATCAGAGATAAGCAGGCCATTGTCTTCTGGAGAGCTGGCAGTCTGGAGCCTGCTGAGACAGCACAGTAGCTGCAGTATGAGACCTGCTATCACACAGGCACAGAGGCCTGTGGGAACACTCACTAAGACATTTTTCCCCCTAGGGTGAATAGTGAATAGGGAAGGCTTCATTTGACTGGCAATTGAAGATGGAGAAGATTTTGGAGACAGAGAAACGAAAGGGAAAAGCCATTTTAATTAGATAAAACAGGAAGAATAAATTGCTGGCACCAGGAAAGCAAGTGGCAGTGTCAGGGCAGGTGCTGCAGGGACGGGAGTCGGGTGAGATTAGGTTGATTTGGAGGCTTTTGGGAGTTGGGGGCTCCTTCTCACAGGCAATGGGAAGTCTTGCAGGGTCCTGAGCTTGTGAGCAGAAGGAGCCATAGCCATTAAAGTAAGTTTCAGAGCTGGTAAGGGAAGACCACTCTGATTAAACATTTGCACATAGACGTGTGTGAGAGGGGATATGGGAGGACAGATTGGTGACATTGTTGCCTGTTGCACTCAGTCTATCTTATGTGGGGCCATCCATAATTCTCACCTCTCTCCTAGCTTCTTTTCCCCTTTCATCTCCTTTGTAGCCTCTTTATACTTAATTTAAAAATTATGTCCCATTAGCCAGGTTTCATGGCACTTCTCCCCCCACCCCTGGCTTTCAGCTCCCTTGGTTCACAACTGGTTGCTCACTCCTGTGTACACTTAAAACTTGCTTCCAAATACAAAAGAAAAATTAGGAGGGCATGCTTGTTCGTGTTGCTTGTGGGATTCCCTGGAGATTAATCTCCTTAGATAGAAACCAAGCTTCTACCAGAAACCTTGCCACATCAGGCCTCTGGCTTTCTTGGTGGAGTTTCAGGTCGAGTTGACTTGCCTTCAGTGGGCTTTCTGTCCCACAGGACCAGGGGAGATGATAGGGGGCATGCAGGTGACTTCTTGAGCTTATTTCCTAACTCCCCTTGGAGTTTTGATGGTGTCACTCTTGAAGACCATTCTTTTCCCTGCAGAGAATTAGCCCTGGTCAGGGCCTTAGAATAGGGAAGTATGCATGCTAAGTTCAGAGAAGCTAAAGAGCAAACCGAGTGGGAGTTCCCCTGAGCCACCTCCTCGGAAGCCGCCAAAAACCCAGCAAACTTTAGGTTCCACCTTTAGCAAAACGGGAAGTTGACGTCAGTGGTCTCTGCCAGAGGTCTCACATCCAGTCCTGGTTCTGCTCTCTCATTCTCCATCAAATCCTATCCCTGGGCAGTCAGTCATTGCTGTCTGTTCACTGGTCAGAACAGAACAGAGCCCTGGCTGTTTGAATCTTTCGAGTTAAACCCCAGACAGGCAACAGGCCCCACTGAGGCTTTAGGTTTAGGCCCTAGGGCAGGCCCTATTGAGTCCTGCCTAAATGTCAGGGTCATGATAAAAATACATGATTATTGTTTAGCCACAGAGATTTGAGGGAGTGGTTTGTCACAAAGGTAACTGGAACACGTGTATGTAAACATGGCAACTTAGGCTAGCATAATGCAAACCCATGAGTTCACATGTATGTAAGTGATAATGATCACAATGAAGTCCAAAGCACTTTACATGTGGAAGAAGTTAATTCATTATCAGGATGGTACATTTCTTCTTGTTGCTATTCCCATGAAAGACATTTTCAGTCCTAGCCAGAACTTCATGCTTATTTAATAGAAACTTCTGGATAAAACAAGCATGGAGAAAACCTTGGACAGGCTGTATGTTATGTGTGTGTGTGTGTGTGTGTGTGTGTGTGTGTGTGTGTGTATGTGTGTGGTGGGGATTAAACCCAGGGCATGTTGCCTACCACTGAGTTACATTCCCATCTTCTAGGCCATAGGTTCTTGTTAAGAATGGAAAGATTTGGTAAATCATTTTCCATCCTTACCCTGTCTCTAGTTGGCCTGCTCACCTCAGCTCATATTAGATTAGGGTCACACATGTGCATTTCCTAGAACCTCAGTGTTGCTATGGGACCTCAAATTGGGCTTCATGGCCTTGGTATAGAATTCCAGGGAATGTTTCTGCATTTAAAGCTACTGCAGTGTCCTTTCCTAATTATTCTTGTTGGCAGTTCCTTTGATTGCCTTATTTTCTCCTAAACTGAAAGTCCTTTGTCCCTGGTACACAGTAGCACCTTACTGTATACTTAATGGAGTAATGGAATACCTGTATGTTTTCTGGATCTCATACACTGACTTACTCAGAGTGCACTTGTGGGGGGACTCATTTTCATACAAAATTCTACATTGTAATGTGAGAAGCTCAGGGGATGAAGACCCGTAAGCAGACCCCTAAGATCCTGTGTACTAGGTCCCAGTGAATACAGACTCAGATTGCAGTGGCATTGAGGATGGACACCCCTGGTCTTCACACCTGCTTCTTGGTCAGCTTCTTACCTCTGATCCACATGTCCCTCTACCCTGCTCTGCTCCAGTCCTTTTGCACTTTATGTGAAAGGGTTCTTTCTTTCTTTCTTCCACCTATTCATGAAAAGTGATTATTTGGAAACTCCCTCAAATAAAATGGGCCACAATATTTAAGAATTTTAAAGTGACTCCTTTTTGCATCTAGAAGATCAGAAATATAAAGTCCTAACTGTAATTGAATCTAGCTGTGATGTAAGGGCATTTCATTTGTTCAACAAATTGCCTTCCACAGGTCCAGCCTTGGACACTGAGTGAAAGAGAAAGGAGATAGATCTTGGCCTCCGAATGCTAAATTGTAACTCTCAAGCTACATGCTTCTATTATTTTTTCAGAAATTCTCAGCACCATGGGAATGTCCTCCTGTCCTTTGGTGATTCCTATGGTACTCAAAGATGTTTTGAGTTGAGAAAGCAGCCTTCCCTTGGCTTCATGCTCCTGTGGGCTAATAGGCATAGACCAGGAGGAATTTTCCAGGGGGAAATTCTGGAGAAGTAACTTGGCTACCTAACTGCGTGTTCCTTTGTTCTATATGGATCCCATATCAGCCTGGGTTTTCCAAGAAGCAAATGCCATGAGCGGGTTGGATAGATGTATAAGAGATTTCTTTGTTGAGGAAAATGCTTGTGAGGGAAAATGGGGAAAGGGCAAAATAAACTGGTGAGCTGTCTGATAGCAACACAGCACTGACCACTGTGAAGAAAAGAGAGAAGGAAGGAAGAGTAGGAAGAGTCCTAGACTACGGTGCAGTATCACAGAGTTTCTGCAAGCTGGTTGAGAGTCCTTGAATCAAAGTTACCTGTCAAAGGAATGTGTCTCAGTATTCCTGCCTAGCTGTTGTTGGCTGGGAACAGCCTGTGAGCCATGTGGCTTCAGTGCAAAGTCAGTGGTAGATTCAAAGCTCAGCGGCTGGGCCCTTAGTCAATTACTCTCCTGTAGGAGGTTTGAGAGGTGCATTTTCACGGCTTCCAAAAGTCCCCATTAACTAGCATCCAAAGTAGCCCCTCTTTCTTCCTCCTTAGCTCTGTGGTGATAGTTCAGGAATATAAGTTATATCTGAAAAAAATCTCCCCTCTTTTCAGCTGTTCATAGGCACTACTGCAAAGAATAAAATCACTCCATGTATGGCTGGTGGAGGGAAGAGAATTCAATTTTTCCGAGGACCATGAATTTTCTCTAACCACTGACTATTTGGCTTGCAGCTGTCAGTCAGGAATGGTTCCCAACCTCCCCCAAGTATTTGGTTGCTGCCTTAATTGCTATGCTCTTGGGTGAGGAGGCTTGAAATCCACCCTAAAGTCCCCAATGCTCCTTTTAGCCACAAATTTCACCATCTCTGCCAAGCTTTTCTCAGAACTGCTGCCAAAGCTAAATAAAATGACAGATTTGCTTTTCACTTCAAACTGTGCACTTATGAAGTTATGCACTTACTTGGAAAAAAGATGACTGGGAAGCCAAATTTCTTGCTAGTCCATACAAAAACAATGGAGAGCTAGCATTGATTAAGTGCCTATACTTTACCAGTCATGGTGATAGGTGTATTACATTGATCATCTCTTTTAATTTCACCTCAACCCTCTGTGATCAGTATGGATTGATTCCTTTTACAAATTAATCCCCGGAGCAGGACACATGGTTTGGACAGGGAGAGGGATTTAGCCAGGACCAAGTTCAGTTTCTCAGACTCTAAAGCCAGTATTCTTTCCACTCCCACAATCTCTGACCCATACGTTGGATAACTTACCTGACTTAAAAATATGAATTAAGTAAGGCTTAAAGCCAGACTTTTTCCTATTTCATACACATAGAATCATATAATAGGTGACTTTCTGCTTATCTTCTCTCACTTAGCATAATGTTTTTGAGGTTCACCCATATTGCTGTTATGTACCAGTACTTTGCTTTTTATGACTGAATAATGTTCCATAACTTATTTATACATTTATCTGTTGATGAACATTTGTTATATTTCCAACTTTTGGTTATTATGAGTCACACTGCATGATCATTGATGTATAAGTCTTTGAATACCTGTTCTCAGTTCTTTTGGGTATATACTATAGGGGGAGACAGAGAGATTCATCTACTTTCTCCTTAATTTCTATGTGCTCTCTTTGACTGGTCTAGGAATCCAGTTACTACAAGAGCTGATCCACAAGAGAATAGAATAAAAGTTTTATTTTTTTATTTTATTTTTTTATTTTTTATTGTGGGTTGTTCAAAATATTACAAATTTCTTGACATATCATATTCGACACTTTGATTCAAGTGGGTTATGAACTCCCACCTTCACCCCATACACAGATTGCAGAATCACATCAGTTACACATCCATTGATTTACAAATTGCCATCCTAGTGTCTGTTGTGCTCCGCTGCCTTTCCCATCCTCCACCCTCCCCCCTCCCCACCTCTCCCCTCCCCTAAATCTGTGCTGTTTTAAACCACTGAGT
>NW_026000229.1:3583745-3603002 GCF_001458135.2 Marmota marmota marmota
CAGGCGAATTGCAGCCTGAAATTACCTGATCTATGGCTGAATGAGCTGCGGTCAGTCGAAAACAGGGAAGGTGACGTCAGTTTACCAACATGGTGGCTTCTGGCCTCCTCTGTGGTCTGACCGGTGTGGAGAACCGAGATGGACCGCTTCCTTCCCCCGTCTCGAACCCAGAATTCAGCCCTGAGTACGGTGCTTGCGCGGCTGGCAGAAACTGCAGCGCTGTAACCCTGCGTCTCTATCCCAGCGTGCGCTGCAGACTCTAGCCGCGGGGCGATTTGCTGAATAAGCAGTGTTACCCTCTGTGCGACAAACCTCTCGCGTTTGAGTCCCCGTAGATGATCCTCGTGCGATGGAAATCCTTCCTCCAGGTTCCGGAGCACCCCACTATTGCTGGAAATTCCTAACAAGATATCCTTTAGCCGTCCTGACTTGTCATACTCCCACACAGTGAAGCAGCACACGGGGGTAATGCACTCCCCTCGCCGCCATCTTCCTTCTCCGCATAAAAGTTTTAATTAGGTTACATACACTTGGGGATCTTCATAAGAGAACCAAGTCTGAAGAAATGGTCCAAGTGCCTTGTATTTATTCTTTTACACAAAGAAACATAAATTTGTGAAGGAATGACAGGACAAATGAGTATGTAGACTAGGACATTAAATTGTAGGGATGTTACTAAGAGGTATTTAGGGGTGGGGTGGGGATATAGTGGAAAATACTTCAAAGAGTTTGTTTATTCAGGTTCACTGCAACCTCAATTACCAGCCTCTGGTGGTCAAACCTATTTTCTGGCCTTGGTATGGAAAGGACATCCTGTCTGAAAGAATCTTTATGGCTTGTTGCATATAGCGAAAGAAGCCAAATGGCCTTTTCTGAAGTTTTAGTTCCTCAAGGGATTTCAGCCTGAAATAACAGGCCAATTTGGCATATTTTGAGATGACACATCTTCCACTCCTTCAATACCTATGAATGGAATTTCTGGCTGTTTTGGTAATCCTAAAATTAACTTTTTGAGGAACTGCCAAACCTTTTCACAGGATGTGTACTCAATCTCCACTCCTGAGAGCAATGTATGAGGATCCTAATAGCTCCACATCCTCACACTTGAGACTTTTAAAACTGAGTTCACAGGATGAGGAAGTGGCCTCTCTGAAATGTTTTCCTCTTTCACATTTGAACTTTCTCTTTCATATGCAGCCTACACTCGAAAGTGACTAGGAGGAAGGATACTATACCATGATGCAAACAGAAATTCCACCAGCTTCCAGATAACATGTGTCACGCCTCTTACAAGCTCTGTAAGCATTTACTTCGACTGGCCTCCACGGACTCCAGAGGAACCTGCTCCCGGCTGCTCTGCACCAGGGGAAGATGAATGACTGTGAGTTCAGGTTCATCCACATGCTGGCTCAGGACTACCTGCAGCACGTCCTGCAGGTACCGCAACGTGGGTCAAGTCCCAACAAAACGTCCAAAGTGTTACAAAACGTGGCTTTCTCAGTCCAAAAAGAAGTTGAAAAGAATCTGAAACCATACTTGGACAATTTTGATGTGGTGTCTGCTGATACTGCCAGAACAATATTCAATCAAGTGATGGAAAAGGAATTTGAAGATGGCATCATGAACTGGGGAAGGATTGTGACCATATTTGCCTTCGGAGGAGTTCTGGTCAAGAAACTTCTGCGAGAGCGGATTGCCCCTGCTGTGGATTCCGACGTGGAGATCTCTTACTTTGTGGCTGAGTTCATTATGAATAATGCAGGAGAATGGATAAGGCAAAATGGAGGCTGGGTATGTGTGATGGAAATTTTTTTCATTGTTTGTACTGTGAAATAGGAATTCAGAGTTTCCTTGCTAATGGAAGCCACCATCACAAAACACCTACTTAAGAATTTAATTTTCTTTGGGTAGTTTGTTTTAGAAAATTTTAATTAAAAAAACCCTAAAATCTTTCTGGCTTATTTCCAATGAATACTAGAACTTTTTAGCTGGAAAACCCTCACAGTTTTTATTTTGGACAGTATGAATTACAGTAATGAGGTCTGGGGACCTATAAAGCAGCTTTCTAATGCATCTTCAGAGTCAACAGCACAGGCAATCTAAAACTTACTTTTTGCTAGGGCTGTCACAACAATGTAGAATTAGTACAGAAACACTTGGTATTAGATGTTGTCATATGTAGGTATTTATTATGTTGAAAAAGATAAGTGTATATTTTTGCAAGTTCATTACTTACAAATTAATATTTTTGTCAGTTTTCTAATATAAAAATTCTGGACTGTGGTTAAAGAGAACCATTACTTAATATTTTTAAAATAAAAATTCATATTATTATCAGTACCTCAAAAAGCTAAGACTGTGTAGGGACCTATGAGAGAATTCATGTTGGTAAGAACCCTTTTTAAAATTTTTATTTTGGTATTTTTTATTTTTTTAGTGGCTCCCTTTCAAATACAGGAGATTGAAATGGTGTGTTTAAGACATGAGTTTCTGGTAGTGAAGATAAATGAGCTTCTTAAAAACTCCCTTCCCATTATATAAAATTTAAAGTATGCCTCGACAAAGTTATATGTAGAAATGAAACTCTCTCCTTGTCCAAGTGGTTGACTGGGAAATACAACCTCTCTGGCAGGAAAGAGCAGAGAATTTCTGGTTGCAGAAAAGAAGCCTTTTACAGCTGGATGTATATGCTTCCTTTTATGTCCCAATACACTACATTCTTAGTTTTTAAAAGCACCTATGTGCCCATGGAGCCTCTCTTCAAGGCCCAATCCTAACTCTCATCTATCCTAAGTGATAACTACTCTTGTCTATTATTTCACATGCAAAACATGCTATATCTATAGGAAATACCTAGCATTCTTTTTTCTAGAGGTAGGGTTTTATTATTTTGCCCAGATTGACCTCGAACTCCTGACCTCAAGCAATTCTCTGCCTTGACCTCCCAAGTAGCTGGAACCACAGGCATGGCCCAGCATGCCTGGCTAACAGTTTGTTGTTGTTTGGTGGTGAGAATCAAACCCAAAGCTTTCCACAGGCTAATAACACACCCTACCACTGAGCAATACCCTCAGCCTCATAGTATTTCTTTGTGAAAAAATTTGTATGTGTGTGTGTGTGTGTGTGTGTTAAAATTCTACATGGTATTTAATTTTCAACTTATTTTTTTTCAACCAAGACTATTTATAATAGGATTTATTTATTAATTTATTTATAATGGAGATTGAACCCAGAGGCACTTTACCACTGAGCTACATTCCCAGTTCTCTTTAGTTTTATTTTGAGACAGATCATGCTAAATTGCTGACAATGGCCTTGAAATTGCTAACCTCTTGCCTCCTGGGGATTATGGGCCTGTGCCATTCTGTTCTGCTAAAATAGTATTCTTAAAAGTTTGTCATATATTCTGTTGTATGTAAATGCTGTCGAATAGTTGGCCATGTCTAGTTGGTGAAAATTTAGGTTATTTCCAGAGTTGTCTACCATGAACAATGCTTCACTGAATAATCTTTATATGTACCTTCCCTCCTGCATGTGTGGATTTTCTAGGGTGGATGTTGCTTTTCTGGGCTGTGGTACATGTCTATTGTTTAATCTACTGGATCCTTGCCCTCCAA
Organism: Marmota marmota marmota; assembly: GCF_001458135.2. Lineage (NCBI taxonomy): Eukaryota > Metazoa > Chordata > Mammalia > Rodentia > Sciuridae > Marmota > Marmota marmota. Next base: position 3,587,363 of record NW_026000229.1, read on the forward strand.
AGTGGTTCTGGGAAGTTACACTCCCATCAGAAGCTTGTTAGAGTATCCAACATTTCCCTACATACCAGAAGACTAACATTACATTGTTGCAATCTGTCATAATTTCCCCAATTTGTCGGGTTAAAATAGATATATATTTAAACATATCTTGTTTTAATTCTTGTTTTTTTTTTATTAATAAGGCTAAATATCTTTTCATTTTGAGCATCTTTTCGTATGTTTACTAACAATTTCTAATTCTTCTTTAGGGATTTATCTGTTTATAGCCTTTGCCCATTTTCATTTTGTCTTTTTCTTACTGATCTATAGGAATTCTTTGAATATTCTGGATATTATTTATTTATTTTTATATGTGACAGATATCTTCTAGTTTGTTGAGTATCTTTTCAAATGAACTATTCATGTCTTTAGTCATTATAAATATTTAAAAGTTTGATTCAGGTTAGGCATGGTGGCACATACCTGTAATCCCAGAGACTCAGGAGCCTGAGGCAGGAGGATCACAAGTTCAAGGCCAACCTCAACAACTAAGTGAGGCTTTAATTAACTTATCAAGACCATGTCCAAAATAAAAAATAGAAAGGGCTTGGGATGTTTCTCAGTGGTAAAGAGCTTCTGGGTTCAATTCCCCAGTATAAAAAAAAAGTTTGATGTAATCAGATTGATAAATCTTTTACTTGATACCATTTCCATTTTGTTTAAGGCCTTCTTGCCTAAGGATGGTGTTACTGCAACCAGTCTTCTTTTTTAATCATCTTCTTTTTCCTGGAATTCTTCTTTCTAACTCAGCCTGACTTAGGCTGGGTGAAGCATGTGAGATGCTTAGCCATGTTTTCTTCTAGCTGACTGTGGGAAGCTGTACTGAAAGGCTGAGCAAAATTTCAGCATACTATATAGCTTTCAAGTGATGGCAACTATTCTCTAGCACAGAGGCCCACATATGAGCCTGCAAGCTCTCTATAGGCTTGGACTGTGTTCCTAGTGCTTGACATGCTACTTGGGAACACACAGTCAGTGAATGCATGTTACTTAAAAATTTAACTTTTTCACAATGAATTTTATGAGTTCCTGGAACTCATAGTGAATGGAGGCTGTTAAAAATGGTTCCTTAGAATGTCTAGAAATGTACTCTTATTTTGGGGGTGGTACTGGGGTTAGCAAACATGTGGCAGAAGAAAGCTCCCCCGACTGGAGATATAAATACACATAACTGCTTGCACACATACTCATCCTTTGTAACATTCTGTGCAGGCTCCCAGCTCTTCACTTTTACACCTGAGTAGCTTAGGTGTTATATGTGGTAGATAAACTTGCTAAGAGATCTTTTCAAAGCAATCTTGATATTTTGTTCCTAGCTCTCAGGAGACATTGATTCTGTTAATGACAGATAGAGCTCTTTTGAGTCAGTCGTACAGACATGGCAAACTGATATTATTTTCATAGTGTTGTTGACAAATATGCTTAAATGAATGAATTTACTCTTGAATGATTCATTTCATGGGAAATGTACAATCACATGCTTACCACTAGTTAAGTCAGGTGGCCCATAAAAAGAGGGAAAAGGCATTTCACAATTTTATCAAGCGAGCACTGACTTCTCCCTTTTTTCCCTTCTGAGAAAAACTAAAAAAAACCCCACTGATCATAAAACACAAAATGTATGAACTAATTACATTTAAAACATGTCCAGAGACTTTATGAAAACTCTTGGATCAAAAATGTGGTATGGGGCTGGGTGTGGTGATGCACGCCTGTAATCCCAGGGGCTCGGGAGGTTGAAGCAGGAGTCTCAGCAACTTATGGAGACCCTAAGCAACTTAGTGAGACCCTGTCTCAAAAAAAAAAAATAGGGATGTGGCTTAGAGGTTAGGTGCCCCTGGGTTCAATCCCTGGTACCCCCCCCCCAAAAAAAAAAAAAGAAAAGAAAAAAATGTGGTATGGGAGCACAGCACACATGTAAGAGCTGATTCAGCACATTTGGGTTCATTCTAGACTCCAGTGCTTACTGTGTGACTTGAACAAGTTATGTGACTTCCCTAAATCTTGTTTTCTCCTCTGTGAAACTAGGAGAATATTGCAGCTTATCTTCTGTACTGATATAAGAATCAAATCACTAATGCAAAGCAAGAATACTGCAAATAAGAACCCAATATAAAACTTGAGTTACTCTTATCAGTAGTAGTATTAGCTCGCTTCCATTGAAAGAATTTGATTAAATGTATTTAGTTTCCATAAGTTATATGACCAACTACAATTATTTATTAACCACCATGTAAAACAGGTGCACTAAAGGGAAAAAGTAAGGCCAGTGTATCAATAACAGGAATCATAATCTCATTCCTTATTGTTTCTTTTTTAAAATCAGCTTGACCTACTTTCTTTTCTTCCTTTCTTCCTTTTTAATTTCCTTCCTTCCTTCCTTCCTTCTTTCCTTCCAGATGTCTCATCTCTCTTTTTCTTCCTCTTTCACATTTACTATTATTTTCCATCCTCACTGCTAATTTGGAGTGCCGAAAATGGATAGGTTCTCGAAAGATCTGTTAGAAGAGTTAGTGTTATTTTTTAGCTGTCTTCAGCATTTAGATCTCTGGTACCAGCAGTTTGGGAGGCTGAGGCAAGAAGATCACAAGTTCAATGTCAGCCTCAGCAACTTCAGCAAGGCCTTAAGCAACTTAGTGAGTTTCTGTCTCAAAAATAAAAATAAAAACGACTGGGGATGTGGCTAAGTGGTTCAGTAACCCTGATTAAATCCCTAGGAGAGAGAGAGAGAGAGAGAGAGAGAGAGAGAGAGAGAGAAGAATTTTTTTTTCTCCCTTGCGTGGTGCTGGGGATTGAACCTAAGATCTTTTGCATGCAGGCAAGTTCACTACTGAACTACATCTACAGCCAAAAGGTTGGTTTGTAGAAGCCATTAGAATGTGCTTTAGCAGCTCAGGGCAGGCCCAGGAATTCAGGACTAGGCTGGATTACCTAGCGAGTTCCTATCTCAAAAAATATGTTTTTGAACAGCAACTTTTGTCTTGCCCCTTTGGATCATCCTTCCTCTTGAGCCAGGTAACTTTCCTCCCTTCACTCCTTTCTCTTCTGTGCCTGTCTGCACTCCTGGAGTGCATTACTCCATAGCTCACACAGGAGTAATCATGTCTACTTAATGCATCACTATATACCTCATGTTAGCATAGGGCCGTTTGCATAGAAGGTACCCAACTAATATTTGTGGATGGAATGAATCAGTGACCTAATATTGGAACAGGAGATTTGAATTCCAATTTTCTTTCCTTATCACAGGTATAAACTTGAGTAGATTACTGAAGTACCTGAGACTCATCTTCCTTAAATAATGCATGTTATAATAAAATATGATATGCTATAACATAGCAATATATTTTATATACAGTATATTATGAAGACAGTACCTACTTTGGAAGGGAAGGTAAAGGACTAGAAAACATTTCTGTAAAAGTGCCTGGTGAACTGTCAGCTATGAGGGTTATATGAGAAAGTCCAAGAAGTTTTGACATATAATTATTGAAACTAAACACCAAAAGAAAGCCCCTTTAAAGTAGAGATGTACACAGTTGGTGATTTCCAAGTAACCAGAATATTAAAGCTTGGGTCATAAGAGTTAAGCCAAGAGATTATCTCTCTTTCCCTTCTTTCTCCCTCCCTCCCTCCCTCCCTCCCTTCCTTCCTTCCTTCCTCCCTTCTCTTCTGTCTCTCTTGCTCTAATTAATGGTCAGGTCAACTTGAGGCCAAGTGAATGGGCAGATTGGGCATACAGAGACAAGTAGATGATTGACTAAAGTATAAAGATCTAACAGTGATATAATCTTGGGGCTGGGGCTGGGCCTCAGTGGAGCACACTTGCCTGATATGTGTGAGGCACTGGGTTCGATTCTCAGCACCACGTTATAAATAAATAAAAAAATCATAAATAGATAAAAAAATAAAGATCTATCAACAACTAAAAAATATTTTTAAAAAAGATGTTAATAGTGATATAATCTTAAATATTGGGTGTGTCCTTTGATTAAATTGATCTTGCAGTCAAATGCTTATATTTCTTTTGAATTTTAACTTGAGAGTTTGAAATCATTTAGTAAAAAATAAGGTGAAATATAATTGCGATCACGTTGAAATGCCTGGTTTTGACCCAAGAGTCAGAGGAAAAAATCTTCCTGCAGGTTCTTTTAGAGAGCTCTCTAACTTTGGGAGTCAGCCTTGACGTCTTTCCCTCAGACCCCATGTCCAATCTATCAGCAAAGAGTGTCCGTCCAGGGCCTTGAGGCTGCCTTCCTCTCCCACTTGACTCCATCACTAGGCTCCTAGCAATCTCCCTCCTTCCATTCTTCCCCTGCTAAGATTCTGTTGTGTGCATAGCAGCCAGAGTGATATTTTAAAACTTGAATTAGATCATGTCCTGGCCTAAGCAAAACCCTCCAAGATGCCCCTTCACCTTGGGAACAAAAACACAAAGTTGTGACCCCCAAACCCAAAGGCTTACACCATCTAGCCTTCAAACACCTCCCAAATCTCATTTTCTATGAATCTCTTCTGAGCTGTTGTAGCCCCGGATTTCTTGGATAAACTCAGCACATTCTACCCTCAAGGCCTTTGCACTTGCTATTGCCTCTGCCTGGAATAATCTCCCCCCAGATGTTTGCATGGCTCCCTTCTTCCCTGCCCTTCCTCTTCCCTTTTTCCCTCTGCTCCAAGGCTGCCTCCTCAGAGAAGTCTTCAGTGATCACTCCATCTAAGGCAGTACCACTGCTACTCTCCGTCCCATGCCTACAGTGTTTCCTTCCTAACAGTTTTCACAGCTGTACACATTGCATATTTATTTTCTTATCAGCTTATTATCTGTCTCTGTGATGAGAATTTAAGCGTAGGGAGGGCAGGGATCCTGGGTATTTTGTTCACCACTGTTTCCCATGCTTCAAATAGTACCTGGGATGTAGTCAGTGTTCAGTGAATATTTCTTAAGTGAATAAAGGAGCAAATAATCTCTAGAGAATTGGGAATAATATTATGGTATTATAATATAGTGTTTGCCAATAGATTTGAAAAAGTTTGAAGTTTCTGATTTTCTTCACATTATTGATATAAGGCATATTGTAGTCTGTTTTCTGCTGCTATAACAGAATATTACAGTCAGGGTAAATTATAGGGAAAATAAATTTTCTGAGAGGCTGGGAACTATCAAATAGATAGACTATATTTGGCGAAGGCCTCTTTGCCACACTGCAGTATGGTAGAAGGTATCACATGGAAAGAGACAGAGACAGACAGACAGACAGAAAGACAGACACATAAAGGGAAAATAAAAGGAGGCTGAACCTCCTCCCTTGTATAATTCTACATGCTTCTTCAATAACAGCCGTAATATATAGGGTGGGACCCCCATGACCTAAGCAACTCTTCAAGGTTGATCTTAAGATCACACAATTTTAATGGCAATTAAAATTCAACTGGGTTTTGGAGGGGACATTCAAACTATAGCAGTCTCATATATTAGTTTATGCTTTAGGTTTTCTTAAAACCAGAGTAGCTTAATTTAACCAATTATCACTATTCCCAGAAATGTTCTCTGGACATTCCTTGTTTACTAGGATAATACTGAATCCTTATTTATACATATATTTTTATATAATGATCTTAAGATACAAATTGCATCATTAAAGGAAATATTTTTGAAAAGAATTTTTTTAAAAAATATTTATTGTTTTTTAGATTTCGGCGGACACAACATCTTTGTATGGGTGCCGAGGATCGAACCCTGGCCGCACGTATGCCAGGCGAGCGCGATACCGCTTGAGCCACATCCCCAGCCCTGAAAAGAATATCTTTAAAAAGCATATTTTAAGGAGGAAAAAAAATCACCCCCACTACTATCACATATCCACATGCGGATATGATATTTATATGTAAAAAATAATTAGGGTATACATAGCAGTTTATTTTTTTAAAATTAACTAATTAATTTTACAGAAGAATGCATTTTGACATACATTACACAAATGGAGCACAACTTCTGATTCCTCTGGCTGTACATGGAGCAGTTTCTTTATATTATAAATATTTTTAACATTGTCTCACATATTTCAGGTTAACATTTCTAATGTCTATAGAACATTTCACTAATTTAAGGTGACATGATTTACTTAAACAATTCCCAATTTTTGGACATTTGGGTTGTTTCCAACAGTTTTTCCTTATAGAAATAATGATTTGGGGGCTGGGGTTGTAGCTCAGTGGTAGAGTACTCACCTAGTATGCACGAGGCACTGGGTTCAATCCTCAGAATCACATAAATGTAAATAAAGATATTGTGTCCACGTAAACCTAAAAAATAAACATTAAAAAAAAGAAATGATGATTTGAGGGGCTGGGGTTGTGGCTCAGTGGTAGAGCGCTCGCCTAGCACATGCGAGACGCTGTTTGATGACTTATGTTTGATGACTTTCTGTTTCATTGATCCTCAGCACCACATAAAAATAAATAAAATAAAGGCATTGTGTCCAACTAAAACTAAAAAAAAAAAATTAAAAAAAAAGAAATAATGATTTCATAGTGAACATGGGTATGTTTACCTTTCCCCTCCCCCAAGTATTTTGAACCATTGTCTAATGATAACTTTCTCACAGTGGAGTGAGTGGTTCATAAGATACGAGCATTACATTACTCATACCTACTGGATACATATTGCTTTCCAAAAGGATTGAACCAATGGAACAACATCAGCATTGGGCAGTATTATTAAAAAATAATTTATTTCATAGGCTTAAAACAAAGCCAATTTAATAGATCTAAGAAACAATAAGATTGTAGTAAAATTGAATTTCTTTAATTGCTAGTAATATCAAACTTTCCCCCATAGATTTGTTAATGACTTATATTTGATGACTTTCTGTTTCATTGGAATGAACTCTTTCATAGTAAATGTAAATATTTTCTCAATCTGTTGTTCTTTTGGTTTTTCATAGTTTAAAAAATGGTTTCATCTTGGGGCTGAAGTTGTGGCTCAGTGGTAGAGCTCTTGCCTAGCAGGCATGAGGCACTGGGTTTGATCCTCAGCACCACATAAAAATTAATACAATTAAGGTATTGTGCCCATCTACAACTAAAAAAAAAAATTTTAAAATGGTTTCATCTTCATGGCTGGATTTGTCCATTTTTCCTCTGTTCACTTTTTTTACTTTAGAAGTTCAATGCATATGAAAGGTGACATATTACCTGCCCCATCAAATAGACAACAATAATTGTTATATTAGTTTGAAGTCACTTTAGGGCTGGGGTTGTAGATCAGTGGTAGAGCACTTGACTAACACGTGTGAAGCACTGGGTTCAATCCTCAGCACCACACCATATAAAAGTAAATAAATAAAATAAAGGTAATGTATCCATCTACAACTAAAAAAATTTTTTTAAAGTCATTTTAGAGGGGATTATTATACTTGCCAGATGTGGGCTTTTTCTAATTTCATAATGTGGGGAATTCTAGGAAGGGAGCAATGAAATGTCTATATACCTAGAATGTGTGGGAAAATATGAGTGTGTAATGGTGGAAGGGGAAGAGGAAGAAGAGAGGAGCAGTTTCTTCATGCCCTAACATACAGCATGACAGACAGCATGTGCCTCAGAGCATGAGACTACCCTTAGCACATAGGCAGAGCTGGTTTCCTTAGGCAATCCTTCAGATGGAAAATCCCGTCTGATGCCTATCCGCTCTGCCAGCAATCTTACAAAGATGATTCCAGGGCACTGCAGGACTCTCCAATCTCTTCTATCAAAGAGATGTTTGGCTCACTTTTTAGTATTAGTCATGCTAGGCTATGAACTACCTTGGGGGCATTTATAACCCTAGATTCTGGAACTTACAAAATGTAGGGCAAATATTTGCTAGATGAACCTTTCAAAAAACCATTTTAACGATTTTCTAATCCTTTTGGTGCTTGTTTGGAAATGCAGGGAGTGGAAAGAAGTGGAATATTTGCATTCCAATCCAGGTCCTACAGAGTTGGGTTATTTTAGATAGCTTACATTTTTCTGGGCCTCAGTTTTCTCATTTGTTGAAATAAGAGAGGGCATAAGCTGGAAGTAATTTTCAATAAGGATGTTTTATAATCATAGTTCATAAATTAACTGAATACAATATACAGCTCATTGGGTTATACTATTTTTTTGGAAAACTATGTCTGATCTCAAAAGGGAATGAATTGCAATAGAAATAGTCATCAGCCTTTTCGTAGGCTCAAAAACACTGGTTTAATTTAGGTTTACCATGAGTCCTCATAATTCTCAATATGATAGTGTATAAATATAAATACATATTTCGATGCGAGGCAATTTAAAGAGAAAGAAAAAACTGAATTTGTTCCCTCTAGAGCTGTGCTTCTGTGCTGACTTGCTGTGCAGTCACATGTGGCTGCTGAATAATTGCAATGTGGTTGGTCTGCATTAAGGTGGAAGGACTTTGAATATTTGCTATGAAAAAAAATTCATTAATGATTTATACTGTTTTGAAATAATATTTTGAATATATTAAATATATCTTAAAATTATTTTCCCCCATTTCTTTTTATTTTTTCACATGTGGCTGCAAAAAAACATTAAAACCACAAGAATTCAAAATATGGCTAAGGCTATATTTCTATTGTATGATGCTACTTGAGAGAGGTAGAGAAAAATGACAGAGCAAAATGTATAGAGCGGAGTAGCTATTTGCATCATTTAAATGAAAGTTTCTTTGCTTTTTTAAAACTTAGCCTCTGCTAATTTTAAAAATGTTATGTTTTATTCTCTCCTAGGAAAATGGCTTTGTAAAGAAGTTTGAACCTAAATCTGGCTGGTTGACTTTTCTGGGAGTTACAGGGCAGATCTGTGAGATGCTGTCTCTCCTGAAGCAATACTATTGACCAAAAAGACACTGGCTGTTTCGAGAACTGTTGCCAACATGTGTGACTTCTGCTTTTAAACAAACAGCTTTGATGATGTAACTTGACTTTACAGAGTTAAGGACACTTGGTCCTCATTTTAATGAATAAATTGTATGTATTTGTTCTCTCTATGTGATGTATGTCTTAATCTTTTAAGCTGTCTGGAACCTGAGCAAAAGGGCTCAGCCCAATACAGGAGTCAGGTATTGAAGTAAAGGATGATGACCTAGAAGGAGGTGTCTTTTCTGCCCCATGGCAGACTCTTTCTTAAGGCTATGCTCATCATCCTAATTTGTTCTCTGGGTCTCTAGCCTGAAGAGCACAGGGGCCCACCTCCCTCCTGGGTTCATGATTTCTGTGTCCCCAGGTCCCCACTGCTTCAAGTTCCCACTGATGCTCTCACTTAGTCTTCACCCTCTGGCCTGTCATTTGGGCTCAGTGGGCATAGCATACAGATATGCAGTTTTGAGGCTCAGAAAATGATACCCCAAAGTGAAGTCCTCGGAAGCAAAGTTTCTGTCTGACACCCTCTTTCCCTCCCATCTTTCACCCTGCTTTCTTTTCTTAAGCCAGATACAGAAACTAGAATTCATCTTCCTCAAGACAGGTCATAGAAATCAAGACCCCTCCCCCAAAAGTCAGCCATGAAACCCAAAAATAGTACTCCAGCTTTCCCCCACATTTTGGTGTAAGAACAAATGAGGGAAATGTAGAAGGGCATAGGAAGCCAGGGTGAGATGGCGAGTCAGGGGCAGGGCCAGAGGAAGAGAGCATGGTCTTCTCATGAGGTTAACTTCCGGCTTGACAAAAGTACAGGTCAAGTGGATACAAGCTGGGAAACCAATCAGACAGACACTTTCATACTTGTGCTCCTAAGCCGGGGACCCAATAGAAAAACAAAAAAGATGTGTGGAAAGAGGGGCCCCAGTCAATAATAGGACAGGGGAGGAGATAAAGAAAGGAGGAAATTCCAGAGATCATAAAAAGGACAGGCCAACCCCCCCCCCCCACCAGATTCCTGGCTCCAGGGCCCCTTCTCTTCAGAGAAGTGTATCTCTTTCGATTTTGCAATAAACCTGCTGCATGCTTGCTATCTCTGTGTCCTGTTCTTCTGTTCTTAGTTGAACAGAGACAATGAACCCAGCCCTCCTAGACAGTTACATAAATTCTCTGACTGATCTTGTCTGATTGTAAGTGGTAAGACTTATATAAGCCAGATAGGCTCCTGCCATAACTGGAAGGAAGGATACTACTCAGGCCAAGAAGAACCTGAATAGACAGGCTTTACTGCCCACCCAAGAGACCATTAATATTAGATCATACTCTTGTTTCATCAGATCTGTGTATGACTGTACCCACTTTATTGAACCTAAGCATAAAAATGGACAGTTCACCTTGAGTCTTTGGATCTTCAACCTGAAGTTTCCCATGTCGTGTACAACTATGATACATTTGTTATCTTTTTCTCTTGTTAACCTGTCTCTTGTTGGGTGTTGGCCGTGATCCTTCCCAACAGGAAGCAAAAGATCCCCCTCTCCTTTGCCCCTACAGTAGGAAACTCTGGATGGTTTGAACAAAGACAATGAGGTAAATGATTCAGTTCTGGGCCATTGTTAAACTTTTTTTTTTTCTTGTAAAAATTCACAAATTAGAAAACTTTATCTTTTGTTAGAACCTGTGTTCCATTTTTTTTTTCCAAGAAAACCAGTGGGGCTGGGGTTATAGTTATAGCTCAGTGATAGAGCATTTGATTAGCACACATGAGGGCTATCCTCAGTACCACATAAAAAATAAATGAATAAATAAAATAAAGTTAGGAAAAAAAAAAGAATACCAGTGATTGTTTGTGTTCCAACTTTTAGGCCAGCAAAACCAATTGCAATATGGCAACCCTATATCTTGTCCTCGACCCACCCCACCCCCAATCTCTACCCGTTGGGGCTTGCATTACCTTTCCTAGGAAACTGTCGGTAGATCTAATAAAGAAACTAGATCCGCTCTCTCCCAAGCTTCATGGGGAATTTCAGTTAATGCTTTACTCACAAGGTGTCTCTCCTAACGGTGGAGAGGTGGAGACAGTGAGGTGAGGACCCGAAGGATGAGGTCACTGGGGGCAGGTCAGTAGGGAAGTCTTTGTGGCCAAGGTACCTTTAGCTTACTTATGAAATCTGAGATACAGCTACTTATGCCATCTGGGGCTTGTGTCTACTGAGGGCAGGATAAGATTCCACATTTTCTTTTATTTCTTCCTGTTAAGGGTCTCACCCACTCCTGGAACTGCTTTTGTTTTAATTCATTTTTGTATTAATGAGAGCTACGTGGTGGGAATGAACAGTCAGGAGTGGACATAACAGGAAGTATGTATGCTACTACCTGGAATAGGTTACACAAGAAGCCCTAAAATCTGACTTTTACACAACAATTACCTCTTTAGCAATGTGACATTGGGAAATCAGTGACCCTTTCTGATTTGGTCTATGGCTTGATCTTGTAAACTACACCTCACTGTGCATTTGTTTATTAAATTAGCTTTTTTTAAAAAATGGTTTTATGAACCTCAACTCTTACTGCATACACAAAAATTAAATTGAAACAGATCATAGACCTTTATGTTTGTTAAAACTATACTTTTAGAAGCAAATATAGGAGAAAATCTTCCCGATCTTGGAGTAGGCAGAGATTGTTTAGAACACAGAGAACCTCTACCAGATTCTAAATGGGTAATTTAGAAGTCACTGAAATTTAAATATTCTACTTTTAGCCCAGTGAGGGGGCCCACGCCTATAGTCTGAGCATTGGGGATGCTGAGGTGTAAGGATCTCTCAAGCTCACAGTTCCAGGCCAATCTGGGCAACATAGTGGGAATCTGTTTCAAAACAAACAAACAAAAACGGTACTGAAACAACAACAACAACAACAACAGGCAAAACCAAAAATTTTACTCTTAAAATGACACCATTAAGAACTGAAATGGGCCCAAGTATGGCGGCACATGCCTGTGTTCCCAGACACTTGAGAGGGTGAGGCAGGAGGATGGTCAGACTGAGCAACTAAGTCTGTCTCAAAATAAAAAAATAAAAAGAACTGGTGATGCAGCGCAGTGGTAAAGTGCCCCTAAATTCAATCCCATCTACTAAATGGTGGGGGAAGGGAAAGAACTCAAATGGGGCACTTTTATTTCAATAAAACTATAAAAAATCCCAAACAAAAAATAAAACCTCTCAAAAGGCAAGCCAAAGAATAGGATAAAATATATATCACATTAATCTCTAAGGACTTGTAACCAGAATATCTACAATTATCTTATAACTGAATAGCAAGAAGACCATCAACCTAATTTTAAAAATGAGCAAAAGATTTGGACACTTTACTAAAGCAGATATACAGATGAATAATGAAGAGAGAAAAGATGCTTAATGCCATTAGTCATCAAGGGAAGCAAAACTAAAACCACAATGAAAGTTGGGATGAGTGGCTTGATCCTGTGGTCCCAGTTGAGCCCAGGAATTAGAGACCAGCCCTGACAATGTGGTGAGACTCTATCTCAAAAAACAAAACCAAACCAAAGTACCACAACTTGAGACCACTATATACCCTCTAGTACAGCTAAAATGAAACTATTCAGTTTTGGAAAAATGCGGAGCAAATGAAACTTTTACAGACCATGGTGACAATGTCTACTTTGGAAACAGGTTGGAAATTTTGTATAAAGTTAAACATAAGGGGCTGGGTTTGTGGCTCAGTGGTAGAGCGCTTGCCTAGCTTGTGGGAGGCACTGGGTTCAATTCTTAGCACTGGATATAAATAAATAAAACTCCCTTGACAACTAAAAAGTATTGTTTAAAAAAGTTAAATATAAACTTACGCTAGGATCCAGGATTTCTACTTCTATACCAGTCATAGCAGCTTTATTCCAAACAGGGAATAACCTAAATGTTTATCAATAGGTGAGTAGATAAAGCAATTTCAGCATCTCCATAAAATAGATTTTTTTAAGCAATAAAAAGGAAAATTACTGATACATGCAAAGGAATTATAAATCTCAAATACATGGTGAGCAAAAGGAGCCAGGTGCCAAAGAGTACTTAGCATATTAGTTCATTCACATGAAGCTAGAGCAAATCTAATACAGTGTTGCAGAAAGTAGATCAGTTGTTGGTTGGGCTGGGTCGGGAGTTAACTGGGAGAGGACTTTTCAGGGTGATAAAACGTCTACATCTGGTGGTAGTTCCATGGGTGTGATTTGTCAAAATTCAGAGAGATGTACACTTAAAACTGCATTTTATTGTAGATAAAAAAGTGTCTTCATGAAGTTGATTTAGAAAAGAATCTTTGTTTTTGTGGAAAATCATCAACCCTCATCGTCAGCAATGTAAACAATACGGAAAAGTACAAGAGAAAGAAAAACTACTAGAATATTAAGGTGGAATGTTATTAATGGCCAGAGTAAAATCATGAAACATTATTATTTTTGTTTTATCATCCAAAAGGACCGTCACCTTGTCATGGTGAATTAAATCCCTGCTGACATTCCAGTAGACCCTCCTCTCCCTATGGTTTGCTCCCTACTTTACTTGTTCCTTTTCCTTTCAATTCTGCCCTTTTTGGTGGTCTGTCTCTTCTGTAGCTCTCCTGGGCTGCTTTCAACCTTCGCCACAGACTTTGGCACCTTATTGCCTCTGCCTGGACTGCTTTCCTGCCTCCTCACCTGGTTAATGTCTACTTGTCCTTCAGCTCTCAGTCCACAGATTGCTTCATCAGGAATGCTTTCCCTGATGAGTTTCAATTCTCCAGTGACAATCTCTCAAAACATCAGCTACAAAACAAGCCCACTGTTACAGTTGTATGATTTCAACTCAGTTTAGCTGTTTCTCCAACAGCTAGTTCCACATGGGCAGGAACCATGGCTATTTTGACTAACCATTTTATCTCAGAGCCTAGTTCAGAGCCTGGCAAGAGTTCAATAAATACATGCTTAAAAATATTTGAGAATAAAAATTAACTTGTTTGGGAAGAGGTAACTGTTAAACTATGACGCAAAGAAAAGACCACCGACTCCAATTTAAATCAAATTAAAGCAAGCGTATTATTCTGACCGGCCGGGACTGTCCCTCTCCTGAAATCTGTGGGAATAGAAGACAGTACCCTAGCTCTCTACGAGCGCAGTTTTATAGCACAAAAAGTTGCAAAAGGGGGGTGTCTTGAGAACTTGCAGATAACAGGATTTTGACAAGCATAATACAAAGGCAGGTAGTAGGTTGATGGTCTAAATGGTTTAGCACTTAGGGAGTAAATTTAGATCCCAACATCATAATTTATGAGGCGCCACTAAGGTTTCAGAGAGGGTTGTTATCTGGTCAGGGAAAACCAGGCCTGGGTGAGTTCAAGGCACGGGCAGGCATTCAAGCAAGTTTAGAAATCTCAGTAATTTATAATAAAGCAGAAAATTAACTTTTCATGCCTTTGTGATGAGATGGATCCCAATCTTAAGAGGAAATTAGGCTGGGTTTATCAAACACACGAGGCTAGGGTGAGTTGGAACATTATGTTCTCGGCAATAGTATGGAAGAGAGTAATGTCTGTTCGCTGGTCATTTTTCATGTGCTAGGAACTTTATTGTTTTGGTGCTTGATGAACTTTGGGGATTGATGAACTTGGATAGAATTCAGTTAATAAAAAAAATTATTAAAATTACAAGTGAATAAATCTTCACAAATTGAACCCAGGCCTTTACACATGCTAAGGAACTTTAGATAATAATGTCTTTTAATACCCCCTGTGAGGATGGCCTTAGGCTTGAGCCTAAGCAACTCCATTTTAAAACTCTAGTTTGAAACATGCAGTCTCACGAGCCCTCCAGTATGGCCCTCAGGCACAAAAAGTCACTTCTCCCCACTCTGATAAACTCAGGGTGACCTCACCTGGTAAGAGGGAAAGTCGCTGGATTAGAGGGAAAGGCGAAAAGATCGGAGTGGGGACCACCAGACTAGATGTTTAACCCCGGGGGTAAATGATGTCACTGAGAAATCTGGTGGCAGCTGATAAGGATTGAAAGGGGGGTCAAAAGCCCCAAAATTTGGAATAAATAATAGAACAACCGAATAGACATTCAGCTGGCCGACAAAGATGCCCTTACACTGAGAGCCTGGTGAGGACCTGGATTGACATCCCAACACTTTTCATGGTTTGCTGATCCTTTGCATCTTCCTCACCACTCTCAAACTCTACAGCCACACCGTGACACCTTCTTCTGGACTGGCCATCAGCTCCACCCCAGGAGAAGCCTGCCTTGGTTCCTGACCTGATCATTGCGGTCTGAGTGAGTGTGCATCTGCTGGACTTAAAGCCTAAGGCTTGAGACTTTTGATCTGACAAACTTAGCACGCAGAGGGAATGTCTGTCATTAGCCTGTCATGATTAAGTGTATTTTGCAGTGCTTAGAATTAATCTAGAATTATTTGCTGTGAATTAATTAATCTAGAATTGTTTGCTGTGAATTGATTATGTCTATTGCAGTGCCTAGCATTAAGGATTGTGGTTTACTTGATTAAGAACCTATAGAGTGCAATTGTATTGAGGGATTTGAGTGAATAAAACATTGATAGGGCAGAAGCGCGTGGACATTCTTTATTTCTCCCCCTGGACTGCATAAGCCGCACTTTTTGCCCATTGTGACAACCCCCCACCCCACCCCCCCTGCCCAG
>NW_026000229.1:3603145-3607636 GCF_001458135.2 Marmota marmota marmota
CCCCCCCTGCCCAGTATTGGGAATATAACTCAGGGCCACGTGCATGCTAGGCAAGCACTTTACCACTGAGTAACATCCATGACCCCTTTGATGTTATTTTGAGATAGGGTCAGGATGGTTTTGAACTTGCAATCCTCCCGACTCATCTTCTCAATTAGCTGAGATTACAGGTGCATGCCACTGTGCCTATCTTAACTCTTTTAATCTTCATGACAGTCTTTTGAAGTAGATAACATCCCCATTTTACTGTTGAAAAAAACAGGCTTAAAACAAGTAAGAAACTTGCCCAAGTTTATAGAATTGGGTGAGTGTGTCAGAGGTGACTCTGGTGTCCTCACTTCCTGGACCTCCTCCTATTGCTCTTCTTCTCTGATCTCATGGAGCTGCCCAGTCACTCTCCTACTTCCCCACCCCTTTCACAAGTCCAAACTGCATGAAGGCCAGCTGGGTGGAACTGGCTTCCCCACCAGTGGGGAGGACCTTTGGTGGCCAGCTGGGTGTCCTCATACTCACTCATCATCACCCCCCCAACTTTTTTTTTGATCCTCTCTATGGGATCACCCCCAACTTGAACTGACTGCCACTATTTTAGACCCAGAAACTTTTTGCAAAGGGTACAAAGTTGCTGACAAGGAAATGTTGCTTTGTAACTTCCCACAGAATGTGAAAATAAAACAAGCTTTCTCATTGGGAGTTCTCTGTGGCTATTTCTGCGGGATGATGCTGTTTAGGGTCACATCATCAGGAAGGGGCATGGCCAAATCATTTTTCCATGGTGTCGGTGAGTTTTCTCTGGTTCCTCTGCCATAAGACCACAGGCAGCATTTTTAAGAGAGCTGACGGAGCGCAGGGCTATGATTTATCGCTTTAGCAGAGTGAATTAAACCAGCTCACGCGAGATCCAAACCCATGACCAATGTTTAAACTGTTTTAAAGTAGAAGGTGGATGACTCTGCTGTTTGAGCCACAGAATAATGTATATATAGATTTTAGTGTTCTAAACACTTGCAACACAACTATTTTGAAACAATTTCATGGTCATTGAGCTTGCTTCCTATTTTATTAACAACTTCCATATATCCTCTCTACCATATCTACTCACCTACTCTGCATCTGTATTTTCCTTTCTTGCTGCTATTGCCAATCAGTTATTCCAGGGCCAACCTCTACTCTTGGGTATCAGGCCTCGTCCCTTATTCCCTCTGCAGGATGCCTCTTCATCCCCACTCTTCTGCATCACACAGTTTCCCTTCTATACCACATCAGTCCTGCTGGCACACAAACGTAATGTGATTTCTTCTATGGTAGAAACAAAGAAGACACAAGAAGACAAAACAAAGGCCAGGCACAGTGGCAAGTGCTTGTAGTCCCAGCTACTCAGGAGGCTGAGGTGGAAGGATTACTTGAGCTCACAAGTTGGAGATGAGCCTGGGCAACATAGTGAGGCCCTGTCTCAAAACAACCAAGCGAGCAAAAAATTAACCTAAAAGAAAAAAAAAAAAAGCCAAGTCAAAACAAAGCACATAGTCTCTTAGCAGATACCCCATTTTTTCTGCTTTTTTTCAGAGAAAAACTGCTCAGTGATAGAGCACTTGCCTAGCATGCAAAAGGCCCTGGGTTCAATTCCTAGTACCTCATTCCAGTCAGAATGGCCATTATCAACAATACAAGTAATAATAAATGTTGGCAAAGATGTGGGGAAAAGGGTACCCTCATATATTGCTGGCGGGGCTGCAAATTGGTGCAACCACTATGGAAAGCAATATGGAGATTCCTCAATAAACTGGGAATGGAACAACCATTTGAAGCAGTTATCCCACTCCTTGGTATATATTCAAAGGACTTAAAAATGAGCATACTGCAGCAACACAGCCACATCATGTTTATGGCAGTACATTTATAATAGCTAAGCTATGAAACCAACGTAGATGCCCATTAACAGATGAATGGATAAAAATGTAGTTTATATACACAGTGGAATATTACTCAGCCGTGAAGAAGAATGACTTGATGACATTCACTGGTAAATGGATGGATCTGGAGATTGTCATGCTAAGTGAAATAATCCAATCCCCAAAGACCAAAGGTTCAATGTTCTCTCTGATATGTGGATGCTGACCCACAACAAAGGGAGTGGGGAGGAAAGAATAGAAGTTCTGTGGGTTAAAAAGGGGGAATAAAGGGAAAGGAGGGGATGGCAATAGGGAAGATAGTGGAATGAAACTGACATAACTTCCCTGTGTACATGTATGAATATACCACAGTGATGATACAGTGAATCTCAACATTTTATACATCCACAAGACTGGGATCCTAACTAGAATAAGATATATTCCATGTTTGTATAAATATATCAAAATAGAATCTATTGTCATGTCTAAAAAGAGTAAATAAGAAAAATTCTCAGTACCACAAAACGAAAAAACTGACAAAAGACATCTATACTTGCTGTAATTCCTCTCTTCTTATTGTGTTGTGGACATTTTATATTCAGACTTTTATCCCCACTACCAAGTTCAAGGGTGAATTCTCAGTTCTTAACGTTCTTGATACGTGCCATTTTATGCAATGGCTGACTCTCTCTCTCTCTCTTAATTATTTTTAGTTGTAGATGGACACAATACCTTTATTTTATTAATTCATTTATTTGTG
The DNA here is from genome assembly GCF_001458135.2 of Marmota marmota marmota. NCBI lineage: Eukaryota > Metazoa > Chordata > Mammalia > Rodentia > Sciuridae > Marmota > Marmota marmota. Next base: position 3,605,798 of record NW_026000229.1, read on the forward strand.
GTGATGGGGATTGAACCCAGGACCTTGTACACACAAGGCAGGCACTCTACCAACTGAGCTATATTCCCCAATCTCTCTCTTTTTAAAAATATCTTTATTTTATTTTTATGTGGTGCTGAGGATCGAGCCCAGTGTCTCATGCATGCTAGGTGAGCGCTCTACCACTGAGCCACAGCCCCAGCCCCCACCCTGACTCTCTTTTTTAAAATATTTTTTTAGTTGTCAATGGACCTTTATTTTATTTATTGATACATGGTGCTGAGAATCAAACCCAATATCTCACACTAAACCACAACCCCAGCCCTTGACTCTTTTTTTATACATATTTTTACTTGACTTTGGGGACACCACTCTCTTGGTTCTCCTCTTACCTTCGGGGCCACTCTGTACCTCCTTAGATGAATCTTCCCGAGTTGCACTCCTTAACACTAAATATTATTGTAGTGCTCTGGCTAGTACTTGGCTCATTTTCTCTTCTTTATCTATACTTATCTTCTAGATATCTCATTCAGCACCGTGACCTTAAGGATCAATCATATGCTTATGACCTCCAAATTCTTATTTCTAGCCAAGACCTCTCCTCTGAACTCCAAACAGAGAAATCCAACTACTGATCTGATGTTTCTGTATTTGGATGATTAGCAAGCATATCAAATCTGCTATGTCCAAAACATAGTGATTTTCATCAATTCCCACTTCAAACCTATAACCCCAGAATCCCTCTCCATCCTAGTTGATAGGATCTCCATTTTTCCACCCACTGAAAGTGGAAATCCTTTAGACGCTGGTTATTTTCTTTATTTCCCTGTACATGTCCAATCATCTATCATCAAAACCTACCCAGTATTCCACTGTTATGTCTTCACTGTTGCCATACTTGTGTGAGCTACCCAAATCTCTTGTACAGATTTTGTAGTGACCTCCTCTTCTTTCTTGTTCCTTTGACTCTCTACAGTTTATTCCCAGCATGCAGTCAGAAGGAACCTCTGATATAAGACCATACTGACATTAGGGATTATGCATTCTTGATAAGTGCTCTATCAATGAGCTACACCCTCACTCCAGCTGATCATTGTTAGAGGCTTCTGATCACGGTAGAGAGCCATCCATGGTAGCCATGAACACCCAGAAAAACAATGCCTCCAGAATTTAGCAGAGGCATCTGACCCATGGCACTATTTCTCTATTACTCTGGTGTTTCCTCCTCCAGGAGCCCTCAGATTTCTCTGCTTGCCTGTTTACTGGGTCCTTTTGCTTTCCATCTTAGTAATATCTAACCAGCTGCTGGAACCAGAAACATTTTTTTTTTTCTGGGATCACCCTTGAATATTCCTTTGATTCTCCAAAAATTGATAGAATCTTGGCAATAGTTCTTCTTCTTCACACAAAACCTTTATTTTATTTGTTTATTTTTTATGTGGTGCTGAGGATTGTAACCAATGCCTCAAGCATACTAGGCAAGTGTTCTACCACTAAGCCACAATCCAGGCCCAATTTTACTACTTCTTCTTTTTTTTTTTTAATTTTTTTTTTAAATTTTTTATTGTTGGCTGTTCAAAACATTACATAGTTCTTGATATATCATATTTCACACTTCGATTCAAGTGGGTTATGAGCTCCCATTTTTACCCCATATACAGATTGCAGAATCACATCAGTTACACATCCATTGATTTACATATTGCCATACTAGTGTCTGTTGTGTTCTGCTGCCTTTCCCATCCTCTACTATCCCCCCTCCCCTCCTCTCCCCTCCCCTCTTCTCTCTCTGCCCCCTCTACTGACATTCATTTGTCCCCCTTGTATTATTTTTCCCTTTCCCCTCACTTCCTCTTGTAT
>NW_026000229.1:3613017-3639721 GCF_001458135.2 Marmota marmota marmota
GCAGGCCCCCCCTTTTTTTTTTTTAGAGAGAGAGAGAGAGAGAGAGAGAGAATGAGAATTTTTTAATATTTATTTTTTAGTTTACAGTGGACACAACATCTTTGTTTGTATGTGGTGCTGAGTTTCGAACCCAGCGCCCCGCGCATGCCAGGCGAGCGCACTACCGCTTGAGCCACATCCCCAGCCCCAATTTTACTTCTTAATATCTCTTCATCTACTCACTTCCTTACTTCTCCCTAACTCCTTTGTTAGTCCAAGCCTTTGTTAGTACCATTGCTTCCTGCCTGGATCACTGCAGGAGACTTTTTCCTGGTGTGAGACATTTTTAGCCCTCTCTGATAACATTCAGCATATTAATCTTAGAATGTAAATTTGATGTCACCCCTTTGCTTAAAATCATTCAATGACTTTCCGTTATTCTTAGGAACTCAACTTCTTCCCCCAAATTGTGTCATCCTCCCACCTCCACTACAGCTTGAGTTGGACTTAATGACGTCCTTCCAAAGAAAAGAGCATACAAAGGGGAAGCAAAGTGACTCTGCCATGGAGAAGCCTAGTAAACCTACTCTGGTCAAGTGATCAAGGTTATCACCACCAAGATTGATTGATAGAACCCCCCCTGTTACATCATGGGATGAAAGGGGCATTTAATATATGTGCTATTCAAACTTCTACCCCAAGGAAAACATCAGACAAACACAAATTGAGAGACATTTTACAGAATACCTGGCCTAAACTTCTCAAAACTGCCAAGATAATGTAAAACAAGGAAAGCCTAAAAAATTATCCCATTCCAGAGTTGTCATGGAGACATGACAACTAAACACAGTGTGAGATCCTGGATCCAAAAAAGAGATATCAGTGGAAAAACTAGTGAGATCTGAATCAAGCCTAGAGTTTAGTCCATAGTAACACACCAGAGTTGGATTCTTAGTGTGACAATGTTCAATGGTAATGAAAGATATTAACATTAACATCTGAAGAAACTGCGTGAGGGATATGTGGAAACTCTGTATTACCTTTGTGTGACCCCCAAATTATTCTGAAATAAATTTAATAAAAACAAGCTCATGCTGGGAGTGGTGGCACATGCCTGTAATCCCAGTGGCTTGGAGGCTGAGACAGGAGGATTGCAGGTTTGAAGTCAGCCTTAGCATTTTAGTGAGGCTCTAAGGAACTTAGTGAGATCCTATCTTAAAACCAAAAAAATAAAAAGGGCTGGGGATGTGGTTCAGTAGTTAAGCACCCATGAGTTCAATCCCTGATTCCCAAAAACCAAACAAAATCAAAACATAAAAAGAAGCTCATGTCATCCGGACACTGATTTTTCAGACACTGATTTTTCAGTCTCATTTGCTTGTCTCCTCCTTGCTCTGTGTTGATTAGCCATTCTGGCTATCTTGGAATTCCTCTAAAACATCATGCTTAGTTAGGACCTTTGTACATACAGTTGTTTCTTCCTGGAAAACTCTCCAACATTCGCTTCCTCTGCTATCTCTACTCATCCTCCCACCTAGTGAATACTCACAAAACCTTGAGATTTCAGCTGAAAAGTCCCTTCTTGAGATGGGAATGGGGGAACAATGGGGTTCACCAGGCAAACTACTGATCTGTTGAAATGGAGAGAATGCTAACTCTGTTAGGGCTTCTATTTCTTTACACAAATCTGTACTTGCTGTATACACTGAGCTATGGTAGTGCTTCTCAAATTTTAATATGGATACAAATCACCTAGAACTTGTGTTAAAATACTGATTTGGACTCTGTCAATCTGGGGAGGGTCTGAGATTCTGCATGTCTAACCATCTTCCAGGTGACACTGATTCTTGCTGGTACATGGACCACAGTCAAGTAGCAAGTATTGGTAAACAAATCCTGTTTTGGACATAGGTCTATAAATTTAAGAATGGTCCAGACCATGAATGAATTCAGGGCTTGTTTAACCTTTGACGATAGGAACTCTGTCTATTCATCTTCTCTTTCTGCCAACTTGCCCTGTCTCCATGCACTTAACTTTCATATAGTTCGTTTAAGTGGAGATAAATTAACTAGTGACAACCTTATGGTAGTAGGTTATTGGCTCTTCCTGATGATCCTAGCTTTTCTTCTAAATTTCCAAAATGGCTACTACAACTCCTTTGCTTGACCTTGAAGTGTCATACAGTAAGTACTCCAGCTGTGGTTCTATCAGTGAAAAAGACAAAGGGGTTCCTTTTCTTTCTTTATTTCTTCTTCTTCTTCTTTTTTTTTTAATTTTTTTTTTAGTTGTCAATGAACCTTTATTTTATTTATTTATATGTGGTGCTCGGAATTGAACCCAGTGCCTCACACATGCCAGGTAAATGCTCTGCCTCTGAGCCACTACCCCATCCCCCAGAGTTCCTTTTCTTGACCTGGACTTTCACCAGCAGCTTGAGATAATTATTGGCATAATCAATTGCTCTCCTGCCTGATTGGCTCAGAACACACCTTTCACTCACTGACGCAACAGATATTTGCCAAATACCCATCGATCCCAGACCCCATTCTGGGAACTGAAACAGAATTATAAAACACAGTCCCAGTTGCATTCTCTACCGGGAGAACAAGAGCAGAGCTTATGAAACACTTCTGTGACAAGAGAGGAGGTGGTTTAGTGCTGCCTTTGGAGATCTTGGGTTAGAATCTGATTACTTCCATGTGGTAGCTAAGTGAGACGGGTGTGCTACGAACCTGGCTAGCAAGGGCACTGGGGTGGGCAGTCTGCCTGCTTCCATCCCTAAGACAGCACTGCCTCTTACCCTGATAGGAGGAGTTTGGGGTTACAATCTACACGTTTAGCTAATTTTAAAGTTGGGGTGGGCAAACGGAAGAGCTAGAATTACAATGACTGTAAGTGGATCTTTACATCCCAATTAAGGCTAAATACTATATTCTGAAAATGGACCATTTCTATTTCTCACAGTATGGTTTGTTTTGAGGAACATATGGAACATGTAAAGAAATTAGCTTAGTATCTAACATATAGAAAGCTCAGTAAATGGTACGTGTTATCATTACTAATAGTGTTGTCTAATCCAGATATTGGCTCTCCCATCCCCCAGATGTTGTTCATACCACTATAATCAGCATTATATTCACATACAACTGTGCAGTAGGGACCACTGAATATTCTGGGGAGGGAGGTGAAGGTTTACATCATATTCAATAGTATATACTGGAAAAAATTCTTCTTAGACATTTTTGTTCTTCCAAGTTCCTCTTCTGGCTATGTTGCTTCCAGGGACTTTCCACCTGCTTCCATGCTTTTCCCGCCAATACAGGGGAAACCAGCCTCATGAGCTCTACAATTCTTTCTTTCTATTTGAATCACTACCCTCCTCTCTGCCCTTTGAAGAACACATCACTTTGGGGACCACCCTTTTATCACTTTGGCTGTCCTTTTCTACCCAAGTGGCTTATGAAGTAGTTTTTCAAAACAAAACAAAACACATGGTACTTTTTCCTGGGAGAAATTTTGATGAAAAAAGGGTTTCTTCATATCAATACATGATGATAGCACTGAAATCAGCTATACACAGGGGGCTATGGAAGGGTGGGAGTGACGAGTAAGAGGTGGAGCTGCAAAGGTAGTCTGTATCTTGGCTGAGGGGAGTCTCATGGCCCATAAGAAGTATTTTTTTTCTGGGTGTGGTGGCCATGCCTGTAACCCCAGTGGCTTAGGAGGCTGAGGCAGGAGGATTGCAAGTTCAAAGCCGGCCTTAGCAATTTAGTGAGGCCCTAAGCAACTCAGTGAGACCCTGTCTCTAGATAAAATATAAAACAGGGCTGGGGATGTGGCTCAGTGTTTAAGTGCCCCTGGGTTTAATCCTTGGTAATTTCCCTCCCCCATACATGCACACAAAAAGAAGTTCTTACTGAAGGCCTTTTCCCCCGCCTTTTTTTTTTGCACTGGGGATTGAATCCAGGGGCACTTCATCACTGAATTACATCCCCAGCCAATTTATTTAATTTATGCTGAGACACAGTCTTACTAAATTCCTGAAGCTGGCTTAGAACTTATGATCCTCCTGCTTCAGCTTCCAGAGTTGTTAGGATAACAGGTGTGGGCCACCACACCAGGTGTTACTAAAGGCAATTTTTAGAGAGATAAGTTTGATTAGAATATTCTCTAAGGATGCCAAGTTCAGGAGTGGTGCGACCAAGTAGTAGAAGAGTTTAATAGCTGAGAGACTGATTAGCAGTCTAGTAAGGAGAGTTAGTACATTTATTAATTTGCACTTGGGGTCAACTAAAACTTCCAGAGTTTTCACAGGATGAGCCCTCCTGTTGCATGCTTTCATAAGTTTATTTGTTACCTCTGCTTTTATTTTTTGACTTTTTATTTTGAACAAACTTTAGATTTACAGAAAAATTGCAACAAGAGTAGAGATTGCATACATCTATCATCTAACTTCCATTAACATTAACATCTTATGTAATTATGATTATCCAAACAAGAAAATTAACAATGATATGATACTATTAACTAATCTACAAATCTTATTTGAATTTCAACAGTTTTGTCACTTATGTCCCTTTTCTGGTACAGGGCTTAATCCAGGACAGTGAAATTGAATTTGGTTGTCATGTCTCCTTAGGCTCAGTAAATCTGTGACACCTCTTCAAGAGTCTTTGTTTCTCATGACTTTGAGACTTTTGAAGAGTACTGGTCAGGAATTTGTAGAAGGTCCTTCAACTTGAGTTTGATAGTTTTTCATTATTAGATTGAAGTTCTACATTTCTGGAAAGATTACCATAGATATGAAGTCATAGCTTATTCAGGGAATAGTATCAGGGATCACATTTGCCTTATGATTGGTGATGTGAACACTGATTACTAAGTTTCTTCAAAATTAAGTATCTTGTGGGGAGATATTTTTGAGATTACAAAAATGTCCTATTTCTCTTTCTCATCATTCTTCCACCCACTAATTTTAGCATGTCCCATCTCTCTTATTTATTCATTCATATAAATGGATACCCATTTTATTCCATGGACTATAAGATTATCGTTATTTTGTTCACCACATTGTCCCAGTATTGGGCATTGGGAACTCCAATTTGGATCCTGGCTGCCTTTTAACGTGCTCCCTTCCATTTTTGAGCACATTCTTACTTTGTGGCACCACAAAATGTACAATTTAGTGGTTTTAGTATATTCAGAATATTGTGCAATTATCACCACAGTCTAACTTTAGAATGCTTTCCACCTCAAAAAAAAAACATGTATCCTATTCCTCTCTGCCTCTCAGCCTCAAACATCCACTTACCTCCCTTCTATTTCTAAGGATTTGCCTGTTCTGGAAATGTCATGTAAGTGAGATCATAAAATATAGCCTTCCCTGTCTGGCTTCATTTGCTTAGTATATTACTTTAAAGGCCAATCCTTGTTATAGCACATATCAATGTTTTATTTTTATGGTTGAATAATACTCCAATATATGGACATACCACATTTCATTTGTACATTCATCATTTGGTAAAAATATGGGTTGTTTCTGCAATTAGATTGTAAATAATGCTGCTATGAACATTCAGGTACATGTTTTTGTGTGACCATTCTTCAGTTCTCTAAGGTTTAGAAGTAGGAGTGGAATGAATATGTTGTATGACAACTCTGTGTTCAACAATTTTTCCAAAGTGGCTGCATCATTTGACATTCCATGGGTATGAGTGTTTCAATTTTGCACATCTTTACCAATACTTGTATTCTCCATTTAAAAAAATTCTAGCCATCTCAGTAGGTGTGAAGTGGTATCTCTCTGTGGTTTTGGTTTGCATTTCTTGAATGACTAATGATGTTCGGCATCTTTCTTGTGCTTTTTGGCTATTTATATAACTTGTATGGAGACATGTCTAATCAAGATCTTTGACCACTTGAAAATTAGATTTTTTTAAACAAGGAGAGATATGAATTACAGTGGATGGGTAGAGAGAGAAGATGGGAGGGGAGGGAGGGGGGATGGTAGAGGATAGGAAAGGTAGCAGAATACAACAGTTACTAATAGGGCATTATGTAAAAATGTGGATGTGTAACCGATGTGATTCTGCAATCTGTATTTGGGGTAAAATTGGGAGTTCATAACCAACTTGAATCTAATGTATGAAATATGATATGTCAAGAGCTTTATAATGTTTTGAAGAACCAATAAAAAAAATTAAAAAAAAAAAAAGAAAATTAGATTTTTTTTAATTGCTCAGTCCTAATAGTTCTGTACATATTCTGGATACTGTTCTTTATATATCCTTCTCAGATATATGATTTGCAAACATTTTCTCCCCTTCTGTAAGTTTTCCTTTCATTCTCTGGTTTTGTCCTTCAATATTTAAAAAAAAATTTTCACTTTGATGAACTCCAACTTACCTATTTTTTTCTTTTGTTGCTTATATTTTGAGTGCTATTGGCCAACACAAGATAATGGAGATTTATGCCTGTTTTCTTCTAAGAGTTTTATTGCCTTAGTTCTTATATTTGAGCTTTTGCTATATATTTGATATATTTGCTATATATTAATATTTGAATATGATTTTAGGTAGAGGTCCATCTTTCTTCTTTGGCATGTGGACACTCAGATGTCCTAGCACCATTTGTTGAAAAAGACTGTTCTTTCCTTATACAGTTATCCTGAGCACTCTTCTTCTTCTTCTTTTTTTTATTGGTTGTTCAAAACATTACAAAGCTCTTGACATACCATATTTCATACATTTGATTCAAGTGGGTTATAAACTCCCTTTTTACTCCATATACAGATTGCAGAATCACATCGGTTACACATCCACATTTTTACATATTGCCATACTAGTGACTGTTGTATTCTGCTACCTTTCCTATCCTCTACTATCCCTCCTCCCCTCCCCTCCCATCTTCTCTCTCTACCCCATCTACTGTAATTCATTTCTCTCCCTTGTTTTTATATTTTTTTCCCTTTCCCCTCACATCCTCTTATATGTAATTTTATATAACAATGAGGGTCTCCTTCCATTTCCATGCAATTTCCCTTCTCTCTCCCTTTCCCTCCCACCTCTCGTCCCTGTTTAATGTTAATCTTTTTCTCATGCTCTTCCTCCCTCTGAGCACTCTTCTTAAAACACCAGTTAACCATAATTGTAAGGAAAGTTCCCTTAACCTTGGATTTCCCAATCCCCAGAACTGTAGACTGATGAATTTCTGTTCATTATAAATTACTCAATCTCAGGTATTGTTAGAATAGTAAAAGAAGAGTAAGACATTTAGTATTAGGGAAAGTGGTCCTTTGTCTATAGCACATGTTGCAAATATTTTCTCCCTGTTTGTCAGTTGTCTTTTTGCTTACTTTTTATGCCACCCCAATTTAAAATACTTTTGTCATCAAATTTATCAAACTTTTCTTTTATTGCCTCTGGATTTTGGGTCACAGTGATAAAACCTTTCCCTATTTTGAGGTTAAAGAGGAATTATCCTATTTTCTTTTAGTACTTGTATAGTCTCAGCTTTTACCCAAGACTCCCAAAACAATGTGGATTTTTTTTATGCATAGTGTGAGCAATGAATGTAATTTTATTTTTCTTTTAAAAATATAGCTATTTAGTTGTTCCAGCACCATTTATTAACAAGTTCAAGTGTGCCCCAGTGATTTGAGATGCCATCCTTATCAACTATTAAATTGCCATGTAGCAATGGAATGGTCTATTTCTGTACATTCCATTCCATTTCACTGGTTTCTTTGGGCATTCAACTATTTCAATTACAGAGGCTTTTAGTATGTTTTAATGTCTGGAATGGCTAGCTCCCATTACAGTCTTTCAATTACAATGTTAACTTTTTTTTTTTGGTGGTCCTGGGACATTTTACCAATGAGCTATGCCCCTGGCCATTTTATTTTTCATTTTGAGACAGTTGTTGACACTGACATTGAACTTGCAATCCTCCTTGTCTCAGACCATGGATTAGCTGGAACAGCAGGTATGTTTCACTACACTCAGCTCCTTTTTTTTTTTTGGTACCAGGGATTGATCCTTCTAAAAATTATTCATTGGATAACTGGTGTCAACATGTGATGGGGGTATAAATCTGATGCACATGGACTCTTCTGTATGTCCACTTTTTCCATTGTTACCACATTATTTCCTCCCAACTGGGGCCAAATACCCACTTGGTGCCTCCATTTTCTTATCATCTGATTCTGAAGAGCTCTTATGGTAGGAGCAAGTTCCAATTTTTCTACAATGACAGTATTGTTGAAGTCTAGACTAGAATGAGTTTTTCAGAGGTGATGAGACATCCTGGTCTAAGAAGGGCAAGTCACTTGCTGCATCAATGACCTATCCAGTCCATAGAAACAAACCTACTGACTGAAAAAAAGAGAGGAAGGCACTGCAAGTGTGTTTAACCTCCTTTAACCAGTAGAAGTTAAGTTTCCAATTGGTACCATATATATTTTTCAATCTGGCCTGCTAATGGACAGTAGGCTGTGCTTTGCTCTGAGTTACTCTGTGGTGTATATAACAGTAGTTTTCAGGTTGTGTCCAGCCCTTAGTCACTCCATTTTATAAAGCAGCAGATTGTCATGAGCTACTCCATATTGAATACAAAGTAGAAAGATTCTAAAACTTGTTTGTACAAGTAAACAATCACCAGCTGCAAGCACAATAATAAGGCACAAACTGATAAGTAAATTGTGCTAATAAAAAATAACCACCTGTGAATTTACTGAACTACATCCAAAGCACATGGACACATGGACATATCAAACCCATATCAGAAAAACCAGGACTGTGAGCTTATCAATCTTACCAGATGCAACTCCCTCACATAAAAAGAGAGGCACCTAAGACAGTGGTGTGGAATCACATCCATCAGACAATCCACTGAACACATCAGGAGGTTGACAGACATTGAAAACCCAACTCCACCCCCAGGACTTCAGCTTAGCTTGATTTTCCTGCTTGATGTGGCTGGCCACTTTGAAACTGCCTGCTGTCTGCCCCCGTGAAGAATAAGTTCTATCCCCTGAAAGCTCTGCACCCAGAACTAGTTCTTAGGCTGGTTCATAAGCCACCTGCAGTGATTTTTTTAATGAGTATATGTTCTGTCTCTGCTCTTCAAAGGCTTCTTGCAACCCTGTGGTCACCTAACCCTTTCATAGCCTTTCTTGTAATACACACACACACACACACACACATAATTTGGTAAAATATGATGTAATTAAGATTGAAATGGAATAAGAGAATTTGTGATTGTTTCAGTCATAACACCAAGAGAATCAGGAGTATTTTTTTTTTTTTTGGTGAATTAAAGCCCATGAAAATGATGTGGCTTTTCAATTTGTTATTCAATAAACTCTGACATTGTGGAAAGACACAAATATGTCTGGTTTACATTAATGGCATAGCCTACTGAGGACACCGGCCTTAGCCTTGTTTTTAACCCCCTACAGTGCAGTACTGCACTACAACAGGTGAGTACCAAATCGGGGTGTATTGTGAGCTGCCTGTGGAGCACCCCTCGCAGTTGTATTACCATCTCTGTAGCCTTGGCGAAGGGGTGAAGAGTTAGGCCGCGTCGGGCTACAGAACACCAGCCTGGCAGGGCCAATAGAGCACACTGCCATTCGCTACCAAGGGCCCGGAGAGGGGCGTGGCCTGTCCATCAGGCAGCGCCGAGGCTGGGAGGCGCGCAGGGGGCGTGGTACCGGCCCGCGATCCGCAGGCCCACAGGTAGGCGGATCCAGCTGTGCTCGACCAGGGGCGGGAGCCGAACCAGAGGACGCCAGCAGGCTGACTTCGGCGGGATGGCGGCTGCAGCCGTGAGCGGTGCCAAACGGAGCCTACGGGCCGAGCTGAAGCAGCGTCTGCGGGCAGTCAGCGCCGAGGAACGGCTGCGCCAGTCCCGCTTACTGACCCAGAAGGTGCGAAGCCACGGGGTAGCTCTCGCTACCGCGGACTCACTGGCCGAATTCCGCTTTGCCGGGCTTGCGGGTCCACGCAGGCGCAGCACCTTGAGCGCGCGCACGTCCCCTCGGGTGTACGCACGTTCCCCGGCGCGCGCACGCGACACTCGCTTCTCGTACTGTGAAGGCGCTGTAGGCGCAGTGGCTGCTGTATGAGAGGATCCCATGGTGTGGTGTGGAGTCGTGGAACTAATGAGGAAGAGGGAGGGAGCGGAGTTCTTAGGATGGGTGGCTCCTGTGGTGAATGACAACTTCTTAATGGGGATAGTGGAGATACTGAGGTGAAACCAGGGCCAGAACACGAAGTTCCGGTGAGGGAGATGGGTGGACGATCCCAGCGCTGAGGTTCCTTCAGTCTTAAGGAAAATAAGCAGCGGCCTGAGAGGCCAGGCATGTCAGTAACAGGATCAGAGAAAGATGCGTTTAGTTCAGTCCAAGGCACACCCCAAGAGGGTGCGGGAGGTGACAAAGGACGGAACACAAGTTGAATTCTCCCCTCTCAGCACGTGGACGTCTGGGGCTGTCTAGAGCCTCCAGGCCTACCGTTTTCCTGTCGCAGAGTGGGTGAACAGTCAATCCTTTTTTTGAATTAATAAGGAAGTGATTATCTTACTCAGCCTTCTCACGAAGATAGGAAGCAGAAGAGAGGCATAGGAAAAATGAGGTTCCCCGTTTGTTTTATGACTTTGTCTAACTGACTTGCTGTACATTTTCAGTTTGCTATGAAAAGCTTAATAAAGTGACATTCACTGTCATGAAAGCATGCTTTAAAGATGTTTGGGAGGCTAGTTTTTGTTGTATGCAGGAGGGGGGCATCAAGTATATATTAGTAATTCCTAACAATAAAAAAGTAATGATTTTTGCCTTCCCCAGTACCCTATCTTATGATCCGTTATTTTCTTAAATTCAAGTTTCCTATGGGGTAAAGCCTTAAAACAAGTACACACATTTCATCTTAATAAATGTAGGTATGCATGAGGGAGTCTGTAGATGTTAGTTCATTCAAATGGAATGATTTTAGCTAATATTACGAAGGCATATCTAGGTGCTTTAGTAGATATTGAGGATACAGAATCTTGTCCTTATATTAGTTGCTTAAAATTTAGCCAATTTATTCACATATTGAACACCATTATACACTTTGCTATGTACTGGGTTGTAGGAAAGAGAAAGATAATTGTTGCTTTAAAGCAGTAGAGAATATGAGAGGAAAAATGAATTGAAAATTATAATGCAGTTAGAATATGCTGAAGGTAAATGTCAGTGTTGTGGAAACAAGCCTTTGGCAGGGGATTTGGAAACTTGAGATGAACTTTGAAGTATAGATGAAGTTTGTTAAGTGAAGGGAAAGATGGGGTGGGGAAACATTTGCAGGGATATGTAGGCAAGAGAGGGCAGGGCATATTTAAAATAAGCTTTGGAACTACACAGATCTGGATTTAATCTGGCGCCACTCCTTTTTTTAAAAAAAACAACAAACTGTTTATATATTAGACAAGTCCCCTAATCTCTCTGAATATGCTTGAAGTTCTGTTGTGAGATTGAAGTGGTGTATAAAGAATGTATTCAATATTTTTTAATAGCTCCTGTAGGAGAATATATTGGTAGCATTTGGATAATGGGTTGGGGAGGGAAAACAGAAAAAAAAATATGGAGACCAGGAAGGGGCTGTTGTGATAATTTAGGTGAGAGATAATAAAGACATAATCCAGAGGATGGGCAGTGAAAAATGGGGGAAAAGAGATAAGTGGGAGATTGTGTAGTGAGAATGAGCAGAATTTGGCAGCTGACTGGATAGAGGTTAGACAGTACTGGAAGGAGAGGGTCACCATTCCAAAGTTTAACATTACTGAATTTATAAGGAATGTAGGAGTTAGAGTGGATTCTGGAGAGGCATAGGGAAAATAAATTCAGTTTTTGTGTGTGTGTGTCCACAGAAGCTTTTTTTTTTTTTTTTTTTTTTAAATAGGGTCTTGCTGTGTTGCCTAGATTAGCCTTAAATTTCTGGGCTCAAGCAGTCTTTCCTCCTCAGCCTCCAGAGTAATGTCTGTAAATTATAATTCATAAACTCTAGGTGGAAATAGTAGATTTATAGAGGCAGAACTACTGGCAGCAACAGAGTGACAACTAAGAACTGGCATCAAAGAAGGAGAGAGAAAAATTTAAAAAACCATATAAGCACATGTACACATACAAGGACTTTGTTTCATGACTCTTATTATATGCAGTGAACTTTAATATTTTCCTTTATATGTCATTTAAAAACACTGATTATAACTTACTAATTATTTCATGACCAACCAATGGATCATGTCCTGAAATTGGTGTACTGGGACTAGAACAGTGTTTTGCCTTAGTGAATTCTCAGTAAAGGTATTATTAAGTGATGTCTTTATCTGAATCATAAAAAAAAAATTTATTAGCACAGCACCTTTTTTATAATTTAAAAATTTTATAAGGAAAGTAATGTATGGTAAAGAAATTCAACTTTATGTTTTATCTTGACTTTCTAAGATGAGAAAATTAGTACCCCTTTATTCGCTTTGTTTTTAATATTATTTGCCAATTTCTGCAACCTATTTGATATTGTCAAGTTTTATATGTAAACTATTTTCTGTAACTGTAATGAGTCTACTGAGTGATAATTGTGGTTTATTTCCAAACTTGAAATTTTGGTGAACAGTACCTTAAGAGTATTTTTGTTTTATAGATTATATTCACAGTAGAACCAAGTTGTATAATTGAATATATAAAAAAAGGATATATAGTTTTAGCTCACTAGATATGTGTGGTTAAGAGGATTATTTCAAATGTTGATACCCAGTATATTCTCTTTTACTTTGCATCCGCTCAAAACCATGCCACATTTTAACTTTGTTCCAGTTTGGAACCCGTATCTAATTTAGCTCTGTATATTTCCAGGATTTAAAAATTGCCTTTATTTTTACCTTTTTGACAAACAAGAGTATGCCTTTGTCTTATCCATGGATTGTTTTTCATTTTGCCTGTTAGAATATAGATCCACTTTCTTTTTCAAGGCATCCCAGCCCCTGTTTCTTTGTGATCTGGTTGCACAGCCGTTGCCTTGGAATTTCTGCTTACTTTTCTGCTGAGTTAGGGCTATTTTCTGAGTTTAAATTTTTTTTTCCTTCTTATTACAGTATATCCTCAGGAAAAAAAAAATCTATGGGGGTGGGTAAACTTTTTATTGATTTTTGCATTACAATATTTTACCCTCATTGATAATTTGAATTTAAAATTTAAAATTATTTTCCATGTCATGTTCAATGCTTATGGCCTCCATTCAATCTAGATTGGCATCTTTATTCAATTTCTTTTTCACCTTTGTCGAATTCTTTTTAATTTTTTTTATTTGTAGATGAACATAATACCTACCTTTCTTTTCTTTCTTTCTTTCTTTCTTTCTTTCTTTCTTTCTTTCTTTCTTTCTTTCTTTCTTTATTTATTTATTTTTATATGGTGCTGAAGATTGAACCCAGTGTCTCACATGTGCTAGGCAAGTGCTCTACCACTGAGCTACAACCCCAGCCCCACCTTTGTGGAATTCTTGTTAATCAGATAATAACCTTAGGTTGGTTTTCTGTGTCTCTTTACATTTTACTCATTTTTCCTATTTTTGCTTATTTCCCCTTCTCCAGCATTCTCTCCTAAATTGTTTTTATTTTGCTAATCATAATTTTAATTTCCAATGATTATTTCATAGATCTCTGATTGCTTTCTTCCCACAGCAGTCTCTTGATATTTTACAAATGCAGTTATCTTTTTTAGTTTGAGAAAACTAAGTAGAGTTAAAAAGAACAACAACAACCACAACTCTGTTCTTTAACTTATCTCAGTTTTCCATTGGGCTATCCCCACTCACTCCCTTTTTATTCTTCTACTTTGTATTTTGGCTTCCAAAAGATTTGTTGATCCTTTGTAGTGTGTACTTATTTATGGATGAAGTTGTATTAGCTTATGGGATTTCCTCTGTCTTTAGTAGTCACTTTGGTGGAGAGCTTAAGGGAGGAATATCTTCTATCTCACCTGTATCCGTGTTTTCAGAGTGTTGCGATCTGCTGTTTTGTTTGTAAATACTGTCCCATCCACTCTCTGTCTTACAGGAATTATTCAATCCTCTATTCTCTTATTCTCAGTTCTATAATGGATTGTTTTCATGCTTCTTTGCAAGTGTCCTGTAAAGGGATTTGAGGAAGAAGATTATATGCAAAGTCTCACACTGCATTTTAACGGATCTTTCTTACTGCTTATTCAGCTCTTGCTTTTCTATATTCTGCATTTTAGAGAACAAGAAAGATAAATTCTGTTCATTCATTCATTTTTTTTTTTTTGGTGATATTTGGGACTTTATGCATGCTAGGCAAGTGGTCTACCAGTTTTTTTTTTTTTTTCTTCTTCTAATTTTGAGACAGAGTCTTGCTAAATTGCCCAGGCTATTATTTTTAATGAGTTTTCATTCTTACAGGAGTGGTGTGCCAGAAAGGGTAAAAGAATCAGTGATCCTTCTGCCTCAGCCACCTGGCAGCCAAGACACACAACTTTCTCTTATAGCACCTGAATGCTAAAAGCCTCAGGCTTGCCTAAAGTCTGAGTTTCACATTTCCATTTTTCTTTGCCTGTGTCAGGTCTCAGCAACTGCAGCTTTTCAGAAACCAGGAGTTAACTTACTTCCTCAGTAGTAGTTGGCGTTTAATTTTAATTTTCCTTTTCCTCTTTTTAATAGAAATAACTTGACTTTCTATGCCTGTGTATTTTTGTCAGTCATATTTATAAGAGGCTTTTGCAATGTTTTTCTTGGCTTGGAGGACAGGGGAAAGTAAAAAAAGAAAGGAGAAAAAAAAGAGTCCAAGTTCCTTAGATTGTTGACTTTTTTATGATTAACAAAGCTCAGCCCCCTTCTCCTGCTTGATGAATGATTCAGCTGAATATGGATTCCTTTTACAATGACCCCCACTCCCATCTTAATTGACAATTTAACATTCCGTAAAATGGAATGTTGTGGGGGTAGAGGGGCTGAGAGAGAATTATAAGGCATGACCTTGGGGAGCTTATGAACTGGTTCAGAATACTACATTTGGAACTAATAGATAATTAGTGATCAACTCATGACAATACAGAATTAAGTGTTAAGCTACCTATCAACAGTAGATGCAGTGAGGCTCTGCAGAAGGTAGGAAAAGTTAGGGCTTGATCTGTGCTTTAGTTTAGAATTTAGAAGAAGAGAAATTGACAATACAGGGAGTGAAGTTTTGGGGAGCCAAGGCTCAGAAATAGAATAAAACAAAAACTTTAGGGGAAGCATGTGATATGACTGGAGATCACTAAAATGGGTAAGGGTCAAAACTGCAATTCTCAAGAGATGATGACTTTTTAATGAGTTTTCATTCTTACAAGAATGGTGTGCCAGAAAGGGTAAAAGAATCAGAAGTCTTGGGTCCTGAACTAAAAGTCAATTTTCAGGGCTTAGCATTGTCTAGCTTATTATACATTCTGCTTTCTTTTGGAAAGTTAAAAGAAGTTGGAAAAGGCTGAGAGAGAAGGGAGAAACTCTTAAAAGTCTCTAGTTTTTTAAAGTATAAACTTAGAAATTATAATTGCTGTCATTTCCTGTTTAGGTGATGGCCCACAGTCAGTATCAGAATTCCAAAAGAATTTCCATCTTCCTGAGCATGCAAGATGAAATTGAGACAGAAGAGATTATCAAGGACATTTTCCAACAAGGCAAAATCTGTTTTATACCTCGATACCAGTTCCAGAGCAACCACATGGATATGGTAAAATTAGAATCACCTGAGGAAATTTCTTTACTTCCCAAAACATCCTGGAATATTCATCAACCTGGTGAGGATGATGTTCGTGAGGAGGCTTTGTCGACAGGTGAGTCTTTTGGTGTTAGAATGGATGTCTTAGGATGTTGTCAGCTGTGATGAGATTTTAGATCTCAGATCCACCTGTTATGTTTGGGTCAGGGGAATTGTTTTTCCTCTATGGATGAATTTGTATTTCACTTATATTTCAAAACACCCATATTACCTGGGTTAGGATATGGTACCTTCTGTAAGTTATGAAGTGTCAACTATAATAGTAAGGTATCAAGCAAGGTATTGTTTTTTCATAGGCGCTTGCCCTAGATTTAGGGGTTGAGTAATTTTACCCTTTCTCAAGGTTCAATTATAGTCTGTAGGCTAGTAAGTGTATTATTATTAATGCTAGTGCCTTTATATATCCTATCAACTACCCTCTGGGCATTTCTACTTATATGTCATGTGGGTATCTCAAATGCATCATGTTCCAAACTGAATCATCTTCCTTTCAATCCTGACTACCACATACCAATCTCAGTTCATGGTACCATCAGCCATCCATTTGGCTATGCCAGATATCTTAAGGTCTTGATTCTTCTTTCTTTTGTGCCCTACATGCATTCTGTTGCTAAGTTTAAGATGCCATAGTCTCTTGCCTGGGTTACTTAACACCCTCTAACTGTTCATGTCTACTTCTTGCATCCTCTCCTCCCTCTCAGTCCACTATCTACATAGTAATTTATTTATTTTGGGGGGGTGGTGTGGTTGGTACTGGGGATTGAGCCTAGAGCTTTACACATGCTAGGCAAGCACCCTGCCACTCAGCTACATCCCCATAGTAATTGAAACAAGGTATCTAAACATCAGTGTGAACTCTTCTCTTGCCAGTTCATAGTCTTTTGGTGACTGCCTGCTGCCTTTAGGTGAATAAACACTCCTTTAATGAGGCTCTTCCTGATCTTGGTCCTCCTTATCTTCCATTTTCATGTTTTTCAACACTTGGACTTCATAGTGTTAATTTCACCCACTCTGAGTATACTCAGTTTCTCAATTCAACTCTGCTTTCTCTACTGCTGGCTCTTTTGGTAGCAAGCTTTTTTGTTTATTTACTTATTTTAAGGAAAACCCACGAAAGGCACAAGGAACAGACTGAGAGAAAAGTTATGCACATTGTCATTGTTACTGCAAAAAAGAAGCCCTATCTTTTGCAGTAATTTAAATTTATTTTTTTAAATAAGTAAATTTATTTTTAAAATTTTGTTATATATGGCAGCAGAATACATTGCAATTTATATTATACATATAGAGTACAGTTTTTCATACCTCTGGTTGTACACAAAGTAGAGTAACACCATTCATGTCTTCACACGTGTACTTAGGGTAGTGATGTTCATCTAATTCCACCGTCTTTCCTATTCCTATGCCCTCTCCCTTCCCATCCCTCCTCTTTGCCCTATCTAGAGTTAATCTAATCCTCCTATATTCCATTGTGTGTAAATGCCACATTTTCCTTATCCATTCATTTACTGAAGGGCTTCTAGGTTGGTTCCACAGTTTAGCTATTGTTGTGCTGCTATAAACATTGATGTGGCTGTGTCCCTGTAGTATGCTGTTTTTCAGTCCTTTGGATATAGACCAAGGAGATGGATAGCTGGGTTAAATGATGGTTCCATTTCCAGTTTTCCAAGGAATCTCTATACTGCTTTCCATATTGGCTGCACCAACTTGTGGTCCCATTGTATGAGTGTACCTTTCCCCCTACATCCTTGCCAACACTTATTGTTGATTGTGTTCTTAATAGCTGCCATTCTGACTGGAGTGAGATGAAATCTTAGAGTAGTTTTGATTTGCATTTCTCTATTTGCTAGAGATGTTGAACATTTTTTCATATATTTGTTGATTATATATCATCTTCTTAAAAGTGTCTGTTCAGTTCCTTGGACCATTTATTGATTGGGTTATTTGTTTTTTAGGTGTTTAGCTTTTTGAGTTCTTTATATATCCTAGAGATTAGTGCTCTGTCTGATGTGTGTGTGGTAAAAATTTGCTCCCCAAAATGTAGGCTCTATATTCACCTCACTGATTGTTTATTTTGCTGAGAAGAAAGCTTTTTAGTTTGAATCTATCCCATTTGTTGATTCTTGATATGAATTCTTGCACTATAGGAGTCTTATTAAGGAAGTTGGGGCCTAATCCAACACAATGGAGATTTGGGCCTACTTTTTCTTCTGTCTCTAGTTGTATTCCTAGGTTCTTTATACACTTTAAGTTGAATTTTGTGCATGGTGAGAGAAAGGGGTTTAATTTCATTTGGTTGCATGGATTTCCAGTTTTCCCAGCACCATTTGTTGGAGAGGCTATCTTTTCTCCAATATATGGTTTTGGAGCCTTTGTCTAATGTAAGATAACTGTAGTTATATGGGTTTGTCTCTGTGTCCTCTATTTTGAACTATTGGTCTACAGGTCTATTTTGGTGCCAATACTATGCTGTTTTTGTTACTATTGCTCTGTAGTATAGTATAAGGTCTGGAATAGTGATGCTACCTGCTTCATTCTTCTTGCTAAGGATTGCTTTAGCTATTCTGGGTGTCTTATTTTTCCAGATGAATTTTGTGACTGCTTTTTCGATTTCTATGAGGAATGTCATTGTGATTTTGATTGGAATTGCATTAAATCTGTATAGTGCTTTTGGAAGTATGGTCATTTTTATAATATTAATTCTGCCTATCCAAGAGCAAGGTAGATCTTTCCATCTTTTAAGGTCT
Organism: Marmota marmota marmota; assembly: GCF_001458135.2. NCBI lineage: Eukaryota > Metazoa > Chordata > Mammalia > Rodentia > Sciuridae > Marmota > Marmota marmota. The sequence goes on from NW_026000229.1 coordinate 3,631,558, forward strand.
TCTTTGATTTCTTTGTTTAGGTTTCTGTAGTTTTCATTGTATATATCTTTCACCTCTTTCATTAAATTGATTCTCAAGGGTTTTTTTTTTTTGAGGCTATTGTAAATAGTGTAGTTTTCCTCATTTCCCTTTCAAAGGATTTGTCACTGATGTACAGAAATGCCTTTGATTTATGGGTGTTGATTTTATATCCTGCTACTTTGCTGAATTCATTTACTAGTTCTAGAAGTTCTCTGGTGGAACTTTTTGGGTCTTCTAATTATAAAATCATATCATTGGCAAATAGTACTAATTTCTTCTGGTTCTTTATGCATACTGTTCTTTAGTCCATGGCTGCTTAGGAGATTTTATTGTTATTAAGCAGTCAAAGAGCTGCAAACAAAATAAGCTAAAGGTGCCTGTTTGTATTATAAAGCCTCAAACTCATCATAGAAGTGTATATTCTGACTAAGACTTAAAAGAAATTTCATCACAACTTTATGCAGTCTTATACTAATATCTGTTTCATTCAATATAATACTATGCCTTATAAAATCAAAATGGTAGAGCTGGAGGTGATAGGGTCAAGGACTTATCAATTTTGTTACTTTAACTTCTCCTATATTTTCCAGTCTTGAGGTTTGCTAATTCTGAGGCATGAAAAGCAAATTCAGATCTACATCCTTCATGTCTTTTATCATTAGACCAGATGAATGTCAGCATTATAAAACTCTTTTGGGTCTTCAAGGGGAAAGATTGTAAGCATTTTGATTACAGTGAGACAATAAGGGAATATAGCATATCTTTCGGGGGTTGGGGGGAGCCCAAGTTTATAAGATAAGGAAATACAGGAAGTTTTAGGCCTTGACATTGCTCAAACTTAAGCTACTTCTCTAGACTCCCAGGTTCTAGGACAGAGCTCAGAGTATGTTCCCAATCTGGCTGACTATGTAAACTGCTCCTCTGGTGCTTGCATTATTTCTGTAATGTACTTGCTAAATGAAATTCTGCATGGTTTTCTCCAATAACCAGTTCCTCCAGAGGCAGCTCGTTCCTTTTAGAATAGCTCTGTCCTTTCTACACTGTCTTCCTTGGATTAAACTAAAATATGTTCTTTTGAACTTTCATGCATTTGTTCATTCCATTCAAGTCCAGCAGTGGGAAGAGCTTTAACTTAATTGTTAAGAGATTGGAATAAACTCAGTTCAAGTCAGTGAGCTAAATTATCCATATATGTATGTTTTTTAGCACATCACTTGGCACATAGGAGCTGTTCAGTAAATGATAACTACTATTTTTTAAGGAAAGCAAAATTTTGCTAGCCAAGGATTTCATGTTTTAATAAATTTCCACCAGATATTTTCTGAGCATGTGTTTTGTGTCAGGTGCTATTTCAGATTTAAGGTTCTGGACCTCAAGGGACTCACAGTCTACTGGGAGACAGAAATTGTATATTAATAGAATAAGTATCCCAACCTGTAGTATATGTCAAATATAAGTGTCAAATGAAAAGTCACTGAATATTAAAAACACAGAAGTTTGGAGATTGATCCTGAATTTAAAAAAGGCTACACCCGAAACTAATTGTTAATTTTTTTCTCTTCCATGGTGTTTATCCAAGCTGTATATGTGATAGCTATGCTATATTTGTGATATCAGTGGCTTTCTTCCCATGCACTTTTCTTTGTAGATACTTGCAAGCTGGGTTGCAGAGGACGGGGATTATACCGAAGTTTCTTGCCATTGCAGTCTGGGGGCCTAAGGTCCCCAATGTTGTTTATAGAAACGTTTGAGTAGGCAGTTCTCTGCTGTTTGTTATCTCCTGGCATCACACTCTGCACTGTGGATTTTTACTAGCATCAGCAGCTTAGAATGTGGCAACTTCAGTGCTAAAGCATAAATCTAACTTCACAGTGTTTGGGACAAGCTGATCAGAGCTCAGATTGTTCTCGGTGTAGCCTTTGTAGTCTGTTTATCTTTTTTGTTTGCTCATGTTATCTCAGCTTAGAAAAGAGTGAGCTTTGGTGTTCTCAGTTGCAATTTTAAGTTTCTAAGCAAAAAATTTATTTTGTATATAGCAAAATAAGCCAATTAGCAAATGAAGTAGAGGGACTGCCTCTGTACTGAAGTATCTTAGAAATGAGGGATGCTTGGGCAATTAGATTAATCAGGTATCATTCCGTTGAGAGTATATAATCTGATTCAACCTAGCTTATGCAAAAAATGGGATTTTATTGGTCCAGAAACTGGAGAATCCATAGAGTTGTGTCATTAGAAGTCAGTCTTTCTCTTTTGTCTCTGCTTCCACCTATGTTGGCTTCATGTTGTAAGGCCACATGATAGTCCGTGGAGACTCAGGTTTCTATAGCATCTTTATTGCTAGCAATCCTAGCAGAATAAAAGCAAGTCTATTTTCTAATAGTTCCAATAAATCCTCATCCTAACTCTGATTGAATCAAGTGATCATCCCCAAATTAATCACTTATGGCCAAGGATATGGAATAGACTGATGGGCTTATGCTTGAATCTCACATGCCCATCCCTAACCTGTTCTCTGGGACCAGGGAAAAAGGGCTTGTTGATGGACTTATACTGGGTTGTATATCCCCACTTCTGCAGCCTTGCTCAAACCGTGGAGCTGAGGGTAGAGTGAGAGTGATTCACCACCTGAAAATCACATGCTATTTCCAGAACAAACAGGGATGGATACTAGAGAGTAAAAAAATCAAGTTCACCTATGCTTCCATTCATTTTTGAAATGATATACTCTAGCAGACCCTTATAGTCATAGCTTTGTCAGTAATGATTTTAAGTTTCTGATCTTTCTGGAGGCTTTATGGGAATTCATACCTATGTGTGGATATATAAAACTTAACCTAAATAGATGATCATTATGTGCACTTTGTCATTTTCTACCATAGCAGTTTAAAGTAATTAAATGGGACAGCATCAAGGACAGTTTTTGAATATACCCTTCTAGGCTGATTATGATCAGTACTTTTGGGAAGGTTAGGATTGGTTGACTTCATTTCTTTATTTACTAGGGCTCCATGACATCTGTAAGAATTTAATAAAGTTAATGTGTATAGATTCCATCAAAACTTTTGACATAGTCATGATTTCCTTAAGGATAGACAGAAGACATTTGGATTGCACAATAACACTTTATTCAGAAAATATTTCCTGAGCACCTAGTCTGTGAGAGGTGTGATGGGATACAGCAGGAGTTGGTCCCCAGTGTTCTGGAATTAACTAACTGGTCATCTTCATTGAGGCAGGGTTGTATACTAGCACCGTCATAAGTCTCTTTCCTCATGCTGTCCTGTTTAACTTCTGAGATATCCCACTGTCCCTTAATTTCAATACGTTGGATTCATTCTTATCATTCTCTTCATGTTTTTTATATTTCTGTTACTAGTCAGTGTGTGAGCATAGGATTATCCTCACCCCTTTCCTACCCATCCAGGTATCAAGTATTGCCAAATTTTTCTTTGTGGTGTTTTTATCACCTGTGTCTCTCTAATTCCAGCCATCCTTCTTCAACAGTTTTGATTCTTCATATCTGTTCCATTGGAATAAACTTCATATTGGTTTCCTGGCCAAATTAATTTCACACAAATACCTTTCTGTGCAGGTTACCTACACTGTTCTGAAAATTTGGGATAATGACAGGCCCCACTCACTGTGTTGATGAGAGGATGAAGTATAATGATGTGTGTAAAGTGTGCAGCACAGTCTGATTTGTTAGGGATCGGTGAGTTATTATTAATACTAAGTAGTAAGTATTTTCCCTGGCTGCCTCCAATACGCCAAGCCCTTGCTTCTTTAATCCTAACATACTTGGCACTCATCCTCATGCTTTATTAATACTCCTTGGGAGCATTTCCTTTTCTTTGCAGATAGATTTAGTGTCTTTAGGAGCAGAGACCTTCTTCTAAGTCACTGTATCATGGGGATCTAGTATTACATGGTTTGCACTGTAGTCGTTCAGTAAAAGTTTCCTGAAGTGAAGCTAACATTTATTATGAATTCCAAGAATGTTTATACAAATGCTTATACTTTATAGCTGTGAAAGAAAACCAGGATTTAAAAAATTATAAGCAGAGAAGGAAACTTCAAAAAGTATAGCAGAATTAGTGGTTTTATGGATGCTATGACATTTTTATTTGGTATTTGTGAGTAAAACATTAACATCAATCCTGGTCTGAGCCAGGCTTGCCTGGGGAAATAGCCTCGATATTTTTCTTCCTATAGTGTGGTTTTGGGGAAGCCTTCTGTTAAGATAAATGTGGAGTGTTGTACTTGGCTGGCTGTTGGTGCTGCCACATCTGTGTTGGGAGTTGGCATGTGATCCTTGGATCTGTGAGACTAGAGCTATATGAAAGATCAGTGGGAAACAGAGGCTATAGCTTGTGTCAAGGTGACTCTGCTTTGGCTCTTGCTGCACAGTGGGGAGCAAAAGATGCCATGTACTCAGGTAGTTGCTGGACCCTGGGTGGGATGAAGACTGTGTACCTGCTATACTTCCTGCTTTGTGTTCTTCTATAAGGCTAAGTACCTCTGGTGCCACCCAAGTCTGAGTGCCAACTTAGAACTGCTGGGTCAGTGCAGCATTCTCAGTGTGGTCTGTGGAGATTCAAACACCACTGCTACACAAAGGACTTGTCACATGTTCATGAGAATTTTTCTGTATAATTTTTACTAAGCCAAGAAATAAGTAGTTATAGATCTTACATGGTTTGATATTTTGATATAATTACAGCACCAGCTCATGCTCTTACTGGAACTGGAGTTTCTAAACCTTGAACATGTGTGTCTTTTGCTCATCAGAAATCTTCCTCATTGATTTTATTTGAACTTTTGAAATAAATTATCCTAGCTAAAAATAAATTAAAGCAGTTTGGAATGTGTTTTTGCACATTACATCTGCCATGGCAGGAGTTTTGGGTGACTTCCCTCTCTGGACAATTGAGAAAATTGCCTCCAGATTTAGGCACTGTGGGAGGCAGAGCCTTACTGTTCTTGCAACATCTTCACTATTCAGATGGGATAACTGCAGTGCAGGGAGGTCAAGTGACTTCCCCAAGTTAATGAGAGTGTGAGGTCACTCATTTCTCCTGTTTTCCATCCCAATGCCCTCTGAAGTGCTATCTCTTTTCTTTACACCTCATTCATTAAGGTTGCTTTTCTGCCTGAATTTTCCTTCTCTTTCCTCATAGCACACTGCATTAGAATCATCATTCATGGAACAGGTACCCTTGATAGTTGTATACATGGGAATATTATTATATTTTCTCAAGGAAGAACATGTATCGAGCCAGATGTGTCTAAAAATACACTGGTCATGAAGTTAAGCTTTTTTTTTTTTTTCCCCCAGTCATTTTGTACTCAACAAAATACACAGGAAAAACAACTATGGCTTTCATTTATAAAGGGCCTTTCATTTGAATGCTAAGTGTACCCATGATAGGCTTCCTTGGACCTGATCCAAAATTGTCTATTTTATCTTTTGCAGCAGGAACTTAAGAATATATTCTCATTTCAGAGAGTGGTAATTTACTTCTTGTTAACTCCCAGCCCATTAAGATTAAAAGATACTTCCTTGGGGTTATGGCCTATTATTCTTGCCAAGATGGGTTATCCTGCTAAATGTTCTATTCAAGCATAATGATTCGTTGACTGTGCTATTGAACACTTAAATATCTTTAAAAGAACTAACTCAGGTGACTTAAACTCCCTTCATATAGAACTTCATTCATTTAAACTGCTTTTCCAAATCAATTTTTATTTTATTACCTTTAATTGAAACATTAAATTTTCTATTAGGTTTATGTAGGTTTTTGTACATATTCAATTCAGAGAAGTGGCAGAATTTTTAAGAGAAGTCTGAATTAGAAAAAAAAATAAATGAATAAAATGAGTTATAATATTCTTTTTTTCCAGAAAAGTGAGCTGGGGATTTTTTTCCGTTGAAGTATCAGGACAAGATATGATTTCAAGGATTTTGTCTCCATAAATGAAATTTTACCTTTGCCTCCATTGACCTGTGCAAACATTGGGGTCAAGTTCTTTGTTGTAGGTTATTGCAGTGTTCGCCTAACTGGCCACATTTTTTCAAATTCCTGCTGAAGTGACCTCAATTCAACTAGATTGCGTTACTCCACCACTTGAAAATGCCTTCATTGCCTAGAAAATAAGTCCAGGTTCTATAGAAAGATTCAAGGATGAGGAAAAAAGGTGCTTTAAAAATTTTCCTTTCTGTTTTTGGGAAGGTCACTTTGCCTTTGCTCACCCATCTTTTTTCTCTGCCTGTTGTACTCTTAATCATCCTCAAGGTTCAGCATGAGTATTGCTTCCTTCAGAGGACTTCCTAGATTCCTTCATCAGATTTAGGTACTTCTTCCATTGTATTTTTCTCTGTGTTATTATCCAAAGTTCCATGTGTTGGAGGCTTGGTCCTTAGCCCATGGCACTATTGGGAGGTGATGGAGCCTTAAGGAGTTGGGGCCTAGTGAGAGGTCTTAGGTCAATGGGGGTGTGCCTTTGAGAGGGGTAGTGGGACCCTGCTTTCCTTTCTCTTTTTCCTTCTCATATCCTGGCGTCCTCACCATGAGGTGAATTGATTTGCTCTGCTACACACTCTCTACCCTGGTGTGCTGCTTTACTGTAGAACCAAAAGAAGTGGGTCCCATGAAACCATGGACTGAAACTTCCAAAACTGTGTGCCAATAAATCTTTCTGCTTTATAAGTTGATTATCTCAGATATTTTGTTACACTGGCAAAAGCTAATATATAAAGCATATGCTTAGTAATTATATGTTAAATGAAATAGCTGTTTGCAATTGCAAAGAAATTCAAACATAATAACACATAATCATCAATGTTTATTTTTTGTGCTAATTGTTATCTACAAGCCACATAGGTATTGGTTATTTATAAAAAAAAAAATGAGAACAAGCTAATACTAGTCCCCTCTTATCATTGGTTTTATTTTCTGTGGTTTCATTTGCCCTTGGTCAACTGTGGTCCTAAAATATTAAGTGGACAGTTTTAGAAATAAACATTTCACAAGTCTTAAAATGTACATCGGGACTGGGGTTGTGGCTCAGTGGTAGAGTGCTTGCCTCACATGTGTGAGGCACTGGGTTTAATTCTCAGCATCACATATAAATAAATGAATAAAATAAAGGTCCGTCAACACTAAAAAAATATTTAAAAATGTACATAATTCTGAGCAGCATAATGAAATCTTGTGACTTAGTTTCTGTCCCACCTAGGATGTGAATCATCCTTTTGTCTAGGTTATACATGTTGTATACACTGTTTGCCCATTAGTCACTTAGTAGCTGATATGTTTTCCCACTATCTGTTCAGTACTTATGTTCAAGTGACCCTTATTTTACTTAATACTGGTCTAAATGCACAGAAGTGGTAATGCTTTGGCAATTCAGATAAGCCAAAGAGAAGCCCTAAAGTGCTTTTTTTAAGTAAAAAGGCAAAAGTTCTTAAGGAAAAGGAAAACAAAACAAAAAACCAACATATATTGAGGTTGCAGAGATCTGTAGTTCAATAAGATTTTGATAGAGAGCATGTTCATATAACTTTTTTATACTATGTTATTATTACATATTAATGTTAGTTATTATTAAATTCTTGCTATGTATAAATTATAAGTTAAACTTTATCATAGGACTTTATGTATAAGAAAAACCACAGTATATGTTTGGTTTGGTACTATCTGAGATTTCGTATATCCACTAGGGGGTCTTTAAATGTTTCCCCCACTGATGAGGGGGACTAGTATATTACTGTTAGAGGATATAAGCAGCAAACTGTGATATGGGAATTGAACAGAAACAAAAAGTATCTTTTTGACTGCCCATGTCATTCCTTTGGGTTAAAACAGTCAGATTCTCCATAAAATTTTAAGTGCTCTTTGGGTATAGTGATACAGGCAGCCAGAATAATTCATAAGAAGTCTTTAGATGAAATAGTTTATCAGATTGTCTAAATGAATGTTTTCAAACTAAGCCATGACTCATTAGTAACTTAATTCAATTCAGTAGCATTAAAACAAATAAATGAAAAATAAAACGAGAAAGAAATAGGAAGGAAACTTTTAGTTGAGGGGAGAGTGGGGCGGGGTGGTAGTGGTAGTGGTGGTGGTGGTGGTGGTGGCGGTGT
>NW_026000229.1:3639735-3648436 GCF_001458135.2 Marmota marmota marmota
AGAGTGTATAAAACAGATTGTGGTGTTTTTCTTGCAGTAGGTTCCAAAATGTTTTAAAGCCAACTCCTCCAAAGGACATGAATCTCTTAGGGGCCCTAGCAGTGGGCACACATGGAGCAAAAGGACAATCATGGAACATTTTCAAGTGTAATTTTGGTGAAAAAAAACCCCACATAAACCAAATCCCACATTATTTTTAAAACAACATAATCACATATATAATACGTAGTAGAAGATAAATAAAACTCATGGATTTTAAGGACTAAACATTTGAAGGTAAAGCACATTATTAAAACAAAACCAACTTGGGCTCTGTGGGGAGGCTTGCACAGAACCTCCAGGGATTTCAGCCTTCTCTGCAGTTATGTGAGCAGGAAAGTTTGGGAATTATTGTTCATTTCAAAAGCAATATTCACTTGAGAGAGGAATTTTTTTGTGTTAAAATTTTTAATGTATCGTTTTAATTCCTCTGTTGATTTTAAGTTCCATTTTATTTATTTTTAATCGTTCTTTAAGGGATTGCATTTTATAATTTAGCACATTCTGCTTCAGAACAGTATTCACCTATTTCCAGTAAAATATAGCAATTTTGCTCTTATATAATTCCATTCCCCTGCTACTATTTGTGTTATTCTTTTGTAATGTGAATCACATCTACATATACAATAATACTATAATACAAGATAGTATTATAATTATTGCTTTAAAAAGGTCATATGTTTTGAAAAGAGAAAAAAATAATCTTTTTTTTTTTCTTGCAGTGCTAGGGATCAAACCCAGGACATCACACATGCTAGGCAAGTGCTCTACCACTGAGCTAATCCTTGGCTAAAAATATAGTCTTTTTATCTTTACTTTTCCAGCTGGGAATGTAGCTCAGTGGTAGAACACTTGCCTAGCATGTGTGAGGCCCTGGGTTCCATCTCCAGCAACACACACACACACACACACACACACACAGAAGAGAGAAGTCAACTGGTCATTTTTTGTTGTTGTTTCTTTCTGTTATCCTGAGTGATTTTTCTCTTTGTCTTTTAGCAGTTTCACTATGATGTATATGGCTGTGGATTTCTTCCTTTTTTTAATCCTATGTGGGATTTATTGAGCTTCTTAGTTCTGTAAGTTTAATGTTTTTCATCAAATACAAGAAGTTCTAAGCTATTATTTCTTCAAAAAAAATTTTTTTTTGTGATGCTGGAGAAAAAATTTTTTCCCCTGTTCATTTGCTCTTTTCCTTCTAGAACAATTTTTCCATGTGTATTGATTTGCTTGATATTGTTCTATAAGTCTGTGAAGCTCTGTTCAGTTTTCTTAATTCTTTTTTGAGTCAGGGTCTTGCTATGTTGACCAGGCAGAATGATGGGACTCTCAAGTAGCTGGGATTACATACATGCACCACCATGCCTGGCACTATTGTACATAGTTGCATCATTTTTTTTTATATTCTTCAGAATGGGTTATCTCAACTTATCTATCTTCAAGTTTACTGATTCTTTTCTTTTTTAAATGTTTAATTTTTAGTTATAGTTGGACACAGTATCTTTATTTTATTTTATGTGGTGCTGATGATCAAACCCAGTGTCACACGTATGCTAGGCGAGGCTCTACCTCTGAGCCACAACCCCAGCCCAAGTTTACTGAAACTTTCTTCCTACTTTTAAGTGCCTCTAGTGAACTGTTTATTTTGCTTATTATACTTTTCAATTCTAGAGCATCTATTTGGTGGTTCTTCTTCCTCATCTTCTATTCCTCCTCCTTCATATCACTGTAAGGAAATGTTTAAGAGAGGAACTTTTGAATTTGCAAACAAGTGGTATGTGGAAGAGGTGCATAATATAGTAATAGTGCATTTTTTTCATTGTTTACTACTTCCAGGAACTGTGCTAAACAAGTTTTCTTCATTACCTTATTTAATTCTTCTATATCCTGCAGAGACATTGGTGCTGTTAATTCCTAGCTTCTTTATTTTATAGATCAGAAAAAAGACTCAGATAAAGTATTATCCTTGGTCACTCAACTCATGATTGGCATAAAAGAGATTAAGACCCAGGTCATTTTGACATAAGGCTGAGTTTTCAACCACCACATCATATACCTAAAGCTGGAGTCTGGCACCAGAAGATATTACAATGGACTAAGATAGTATGATGAGGACTGAAATTTGGAGGGTCCTAAATTCTGGTCCTCTTCTGCTATTTTTTACCCCCCTCTTTGTTTCCTGGAGGATGTACTACATACCCTTCAATATTGACTGCATCATATTACTCAGCCAGCTCTGGTTTCACTGAGAGAATGGACTGGGCCTCCATGGCTGATTTTTCCCCAGTGTTCATTCCCATGGTAAAAAGGCATCCTTCCCCACATGACATTTCCCTGTTTAAATAGGCATGGTCTCTGAGCCCTATAATACCAGAGGGTTCTACGGGCTCCACAGCATTACCCAATTATAGAATTAGATCAGAGAAAATGGAATTTCTTTATTATAGAATTCTTAATGATCTCTGCAGAGATTAAAGCATAAAAAAAGCTGTGTTTAGTTCAGAGAATTATTTTTATTAAACTGCAGAATTTCTGTTTGGGATGCCTATTAAAATGAAATGAACTGGTTGTAATTTAAACATTTTTAAATTCTAAATTTAAAACATTTTAAATTTTATTTTATTTTATTTTTTTTGTGTTACTGGGAATTGAACCAAGGGTGCTCTACCACTGAGCTACATCCCCAGCCCTTTTTATTTTGAGACAGGGTCTTGCTAAATATATAGACTGACCTGAAATTGTGATCCATCTGCCTCAGCCTTTCAAGTAGCTGGGATTACATACATGCACCACCACCCCTGGCTTAAATTTTAATTTTCAATAGCATTTGAAGTCAAGATTTAATTTTTCTTTCTTTTTTTTAACCAAGAATTTTAAACTGTCACTTCAAACATTATACAGATTTTCCTGGAGCTTACTATTTCTGGCCTTTTTTTTTTTTTTTTTGCAGTCAGTGTAACATTAATATTATCTTTGAGAATATCCATGGTAATTAATTGTTATCATTCAGCAAGACTAAAAATGAATGATTACCAAAGAGGTAATGAACGAGGATAATATGGAAATTGCATAGTGATTTAATATTTTTACTTTTTACTTTGAAAAGTGTTTTTTTTTTGGGTGGGGTGGGGTATGGTATTAAACCAGTGTTTAACCACCGAGCCACATCCCAGCTTTTTATTTTTTGAGACAGGGTCTTGTTAAGTTGCAAAGGGCCTCCTAAATTGCTGGGGCTGGTCTCCAACTTCGGATCCTCCTGCCTCAGCCTCCTGAGTCACCGTACCTGGCTAAGAAGATTTTGTTTTCTATAGCCTAAGTTAGTTGTTATCATAAAGTACTAGATGAGTGTGGTGTGTATTTTTTCAATCAGGAACTTGCTCTGTTGCCCAGGCTGACCTCAAATTCTTGAGTTCAAACTGTTATTAAGTGGGATCTGAGAAGGTTCCCCAGAAGGAAGAAGGGGACTTCAACTCAGCCCTGGCAGGTTCTTGATTTATTCCACAGAAAGGATTTCGGAATGTACCAAAAGAGGCACAAGCAGAGATTGATTTGGGAAAGCAAGCAATAGAGCAGGAGGCCAACTCAAAGGAGAGGGAGTGCAAGTGCTTAAGAGTGGGCGATATGCATCTGGGGGAACTTTGTAAATGGTGTGCACGAGAGGTACTTGGGGTCACATCAGCTTAAATGAACTCATTTCTGAATTCTTCTGATCAAAAATGGAGCACAGAGCTGGTCACAGTGGTCTGGTTGTTTTTAGAATCTTTAGGTTTATGTTATCTAGTTAATAGAGCTTGGACTGTACTCATATCATGGGTCTCTAACAATATATCTTTCTAGGCTTTATTAAATTGGTCTAATAATACATGTGTAAGCTAACAAGATGTGTAGGTGCTAATTAACTTAGTTCACAATTTGTTTATTTTTGGTTCTTATAAGAATTCTGGCCTGTTGAAAATAGGCTTGGGGACCTAGTGTTGAAGATAAGGGTGCTCCTTGAGTCTTTAGATTTAAAGCTACAATTCTTTTTCCTTCCCTGTTTGTCTCCTTTCTGCCTATCCTTATTTCTTCTATCCTTCCTCAAAGCCATCCTCCTACCTCAGCCTCCTGGTGCCTGGCTCCCTATTTGCTGTTTTAGTCAATGTTCTCTTCTTCCAGAAAAGTTACAGGGGTATTATATTCCTAATGTTTTATAACTGGCAAGTAATCTAGCCTGGTGACTCCTGGCTTTAGAGTTCACTGAGACATTTGCAGATTTTTCAACTGCCTTGTTTTCTTCCTAACTTCCAGCTGAGATTAGCTATACTAAGGGACTGGGGATTTTAAGGGCTGAGTATAGCCAGGTGTGCAGAAGTTGCAGTGGACTGTTGGTGTTGATAGGGTAGTGGTGGTGGAGGCAAGGACAGGTCAGGGCTGTGGGAGACATGTAGACCTTGAACATTTAGAATGAAGACCAGGAAGACAAGAAAGTGTGTGGAAAGGGATTTAGAAGGATGCAGAGATCAAGTCTAACTCTTCCTCCTCTCCCTGATGACCTTGATTTCCTTTCCCATCTCTCCCTCCTGCCCCATTTTTTTTTTTTTTTTTGGTTCTGGGGATTGAACCCAGGGCCACTTAACCACTGAGCCACATCCTCAGCCCTTTTTTTGTATTTTATTTAGAGATAGGGTCTCGCTGAGTTGCTGAGGCTGGCTTTGAACTCATAATCCTCCTGCCTCAGCCTCCTGAGCTGCTGGGATTCGAGGTGTGTGCCACCTTGCTTGGCCCCACTACCCCATTCTTTGTCTTTCCTTCATCTTCTCTTTCTTTCTTTCCCTTCCTATCATCCCTGACCTAATTTTTTTTAACATTTAAGCAATTAATGTTTTTATCTTTGTTGATTATTGCCTTCCTGCTGTCCTATGATTTGTTTTTTCCCTGACTTCTTGTTCATTTATTTTCATTCTTTTCTGTTTATTAATAAAATTTCATTGTATTTTATATATATATACACACACACACACACACACACACACACATACGTACGTGTGTACTACTGGACATTGAAGGGGTTCAGTCCCAGAATCATCAACCATGGTTACATCCCCACCCCTTTGTATTTTTTATTTTGAGACAGGATCTTGCTTAATTGCTGAGGCTAGAACTTTTGATTTTCTTGCTTTAGTCTCTGGGATCACTGGGATTACAGGTGTGAGGCACTGTGTCTAGTTCTTCTATTTTATATTAATAGTATTGGATGCTTTGTTGCCTCAAGAGATACTTAGAATAATTTAAAAATTTACTAAAATGTTTTGACCACTTTATTTTGTGGCCTTGGAATAAGAGATTGATACATACAATTTATCACTTTTGGAAATGATTGAAATTTTCTTTGTGGATTGATATATTTTGGTTATTTCAGTTCATTAGGAATTACATAGGACTGTAAGAAGCAGAAATACAGTGAAATAGAGACTTAAACAATAAGAATTTCAGTGCCAGGTGTTGGCATTGGCCTCTTAGCTCAAGCATGATACCAGTGTGATCCGTGCAGTTTTTGGCTTTTCTTTCACAGTTGTAATGACTGGAGACTTAGTAGTCATTTTATATCCATAGTGGGCAAGGAGAAGGAAAAATGGGCTGAGGACAGTGGTCTAATGTCAATTGTGCCCACTTTAAGGAACTTTCCTAGAAACCCTTACATCTCATTAGCTTGCACAGTAATAGAGCCTATCCATAAGGGAGGTTGGGAAGTTAGTTGTTTTTAAACAAATCATAAGTTTGTTAATAAGGAAGAGCAGATAGAGTGGGTATTGGGTTAGTAATTAATAATTCCTGCTGGTCAGTGTTCTATAAGCTTTGAAAGAATCTCTGTTTGTCTAGAGGACAAAGAAAGATCAGTATTTGTATTTTCAGGTCAATTTCATTCCCAGGCTTATAAATTTTGTGGTCTAAACCGATTACTGAATAGTTTTAATTGTATTTATAGATACATGTAAAAATTTGGGGAAGTGTTATAATCTCCCACTGTCTTTAAAGTTTTATTAAGCTTTGTTAATTTCTAATGTGTAATTTTTTAAATTATGTGTTTCAACACTGTGTTTCTCAGCATGGGCTTCCTAATTATTATATTTAATTGTGGATTAATGTATATATGTATGGATTGATTGATTGATTGCAGTACTAGGTATCAAACCCAGGGCCTCACGCATGCTAGGCAAGTTCTCTACCACTGAGCTAAGCCCCATCCTTAGTTGTGAAATTTGTATTGGTTATAAGCCAACCTTCTTTTTCCATTTAAAAACCTTGTCTTGAATTCTACCATATCCATTTAGGCACATCTCTGTTTTTGTTTGGATTTACCCTTGGCCCTGTGCTTCTGATTAAACTTTGGATGTCATTTTCTGTGAGTCATGCTTCTTGTAAATATCTTACAAATGGTTTTTGATTTTTTGCATCCACCTGTGAGTCTTTTTTTTTTTTTTTAAATTAGGGGAGTTCCATCTGTCCTCCTTTTTGTGATAACTGGTATGTTTGTCCTTCTTTGTATTAATTTTATTATCTTTTTTTGGGAAACAATTGTTTTTTGTCATTTCTGTTTATTTATATCCTTTTTCTCCCTCTAGTACTAGATAGTAATGCATTCATTTCTGGTATTGGTTACATTACAATATTTTTTGAATCTCAAATTCTCACTAGCATTATCAATATAGTATCTATTGACTTTATAACTCCTGTGAAAGATAAAAAATTTTGCTTTTTCTTTCAACTTTTTATCTACATGAACTGGGGTTTTAAACTAGTAATAATAAAGATGTGTATCTATTCTTCTTTTTTAATTTTTTTTTTACTTTTAGATGAACACAATACCTTTATTTTTATTTTTATGTGGTGCTGAGGATTGAATCCGCTGCCTTCTACATGCGAGGCAAGCACTCTATCACTGAGCTTCGATCCCAGCCCAAGATGTGTATCTTTAAGGAATGATTTTACTTTATTAATAAAGAACAATCATTTAACAATTCTGCATATTCCTGGTTTATGACTTTCTGCTTCTGTTTTATTATACTATATGCCTTCCTCTTTCTTGATTAATGTTTTTTGATTACTTTCTTAGTCAGAGTTCCTTTAAGTAATTTTTTTCAGGGTGATCTATGTGGGATATATTTTCAGAATGCTTGTATTTTTGATGTCTTTATATACATCACTGGATTCTTGAATGGGGTAGAATACTTGCTTCATACTTTCTTGTCTTTTCACTTAAAATTATAGTTCAGGAGTTGACAAATATTTTCTGTCAAGTGCCTCTGACAAATTCCTCCTTCCTTCATATTTTGTTCTTTGTAGGCTCTCAATGGGTTGGATGATGCCCACCCACATTGGGAGGGCATTCGCTCAGTCCACCAATTCAAATGTTAATTTTTTTCTAGAGACATCCAGAAATAATATTTAATCTAGGCACTCCGTGGGGCAGTGTAGTTGACACATAAAATTAAACATCACATCAAAAAATTACTCTCCTTTTCCAGAACTCTTTAAAATACAACTTATCATATTTCACTTTGACCCTGAGATTACCTTCTGTTCCACACAGAAACTTTATATAGAGTTCCTTCAATGATGACTCATTTTCAGTAGCATAAAACTATATTTGAAGTTGCACAAAATTGACTATTGTATATTGAACACTTGTTGAAGTAGGAGCAGAAAGATTGATATAAGACAAAAACAAGTACATTTTTGCCCTTTTTTCTAATCTCCTTTAGTAGAAATTCCTAATTATACTTAATTATACTCCTTAAAACAAGCTAGATACTTGATTCCTAGGTACAATGCCTTGGTTATTGCTTTTACTATCTCCTAGCTCTGCTGCAAATTGCAAAGCATTTAGAAATCATCCAGGCCTCACTTGAATCATAAATCAAAAATGCCAGAGTAGGCTATAGCAACCCTGATTCTTGAACTCCATCCTTCTCTCCCCCTCCCTAAACCTTCAGTTATATTCTTCTGTTATCCTAGTTAATTATAATTCTCTGTTAATTGGAGATATGCTTCCAAGTTACATATTTTAAAAAATTATGTGGGAGGACGGGGAAGATGGCGGCGAGGGGAGTGCATTACCCCCGTGTGCTGCTTCACTGTGTGGGAGTATGACAAGTCAGGACGGCTAAAGGATATCTTGTTAGGAATTTCCAGCAATAGTGGGGTGCTCCGGAACCTGGAGGAAGGATTTCCATCGCACGAGGATCGGCTACGGGGACTCAAACGCGAGAGGTTTGTCGCACGGAGGGTAACTGCTTATTCAGCAAATCGCCCCGCGGCGAAAGTCTGCAGTGTGCGCTGGGATAGAGACGCAGGGTTACAGCGCTGCAGTTTCTGCCAGCCGCGCAAGCACCGTACTCAGGGCTGAATTCTGGGTTCCAGACGGGGGAAGGAAGCGGTCCTTCTCGGTTCTACACACCGGTCAGTCCACAGAGGAGGCCAGCAGCCACCATCTTGGTAAACTGACGTCACGTCCCCTGTTTTCGACTGACCGCAACTCATTCAGCCATAGATCAGGTAATTCCAGGCTACAATTCGCCTGTGGCTTGCAAACAGATTGCTAGGGTTCTGCGCCTGGGTGCTTCTAAGAACCTGAGCCTATCGGAGCGAACGCCGAGCGCGGGGCGCCCGAGTTCCGGCTCCC
>NW_026000229.1:3651995-3737790 GCF_001458135.2 Marmota marmota marmota
TGGGAAAGGCAGCGGAGCACAACAGACACTAGGATGGCAATTTGTAAATCAATGGATGTGAAACTGATGTGATTCTGCTATCTGTGTATGGGGTGAGGGGGGGAGTTCATAACCCACTTGAATCAAAGTGTGGAATATGATATGTCAAGAAATTTGTAATGTTTTGAACAACCCACAATAAAAAAAATTAAAAAAAAAAAATAAAAAATAAAAAATAAAAAATTATGTGGACTTTGAACTTTAGATCCTTAGTGCTAATTCTTCATGTTTGTTTTTAGAAAGTTATAATTTTTAGATTGGAAAAATTATAGATTTAGTAGTTCTGATAGCAACTTTCACTGGAAAATTTTCTTAGAATTTTAGAGATTTGTGCTCCACATACACCAGCTCTAGGAATTCATTAGTGACTAAAGCATTGTTTCAGTCAGTTTTTTTGCTGCTGTAACTAAAAGATCTGACCAGAGCAGTTGTAGAGGAGAAAAAGTTTATTTGGGGGCTCATAATTTCAGAGGTCTTAGTGCAGAGAATGCTGGCTCCATTCCTCAGGGCTTGAGGTGAAGCTGAACATAATGGCAGCAGAGTGTGGCAGAGGGAAGCAGCTCATATGTTGATTGGGAAACAGAGGGAGAGAAAAACTCTACTCTCCAGATACAAAATATATACCCCCAAATGACACCCCCAATTCCCTAAAAGGGATTAACTGATTGGTATAAGACTCTTACAACCCAATCGTTTCTCCTCAGAACCTTCTTGCAGTGTCTCACATGTGAGCTTTTAGGAGACACCTCACATCCAAACCATAACAGGCATCTTTAATAAATGAAGTTGGGAAATTTTTGTTGGTTTTTATTACTATCCTGGCATTTCCCCACTCTTTGTTTCACTTTTCATTTATTTACATTTAAAAAATATTTGGAAATGTTTCTGAATTTGATGGGTATAGCAAGTTATAAGAGAAAAACAATTTAGTTAGATTACAAGAAAAGTAGTCTTACTTAATAATGAATACAGATGATATTAGAAAAATTTCATATATGACATGGAAATACATGTAAATAAGCATTCAGAAAACGTTAATACCTATTTATTTATGCCACAAATTTGATTTCTTTTGAAAGAGCATATTGATTTTATTCCACAGAGTTTGGCTTTGATTACCTCAGCAGTTAATTGATGATGGTAATCAACCAAGAATTATACTTCATTTGTGTGATTTGCTAACTTTCAAGTTTCTATTGAATTGGGAAAGGTATTATAATAGCTTTTATAATAAATCTGAAACTCCTTGAAACAGGAATATTTAAAAGATGTCTTAATCTGTTTTTTTTTTTCCTGTAGAAAGTATATTTCATAAGAGAGGTGAATTAGTTGGAGGTTGGGGTGCAGAGAAACTGGAGAAATTGTTGACATATGGTTTTGCAGATTTTCCTTTTGATATTTGAAGAGTTATGTTTCTATCACTTTCAGTTCTTTTTTAAAGAAGTATTTATTTATTTTTATAGTTGTAGATGGAAAGAATGCCTTTATTTTATTTGTTTATTTTTATGTGGTGCTGAGAATTGAACCCAGTGTCTCACACTTGCTAGGCAAGCGAAGCACTCTGCCACTGAGCTACAGGCCCAGCCCTCACTTTCAGTTCTTGAGGGAAAATGTCTTGGAGGTTGTATGTTGGCACTTATATTCCTGTATGTGCATGCTCACAAAACAGATTGTAGCCCCAGGGTTTGGCCCACTGAATAAATCTGCACATTTATGTTCTTTTCTGTGGTCTGCTTTGCTGTTTTGTAAACCTACTGTCTGTTATTCAGCTAATATTGTAGAGGTGTATACCTCAACTTTCTTTTTGTTAGTGGTTTCTGCCCAAATCTTAACTACTGACAAGAAGTTTTTCTTTAAGATCTATCCAGGACACTCTCTTAGTACTATTTTTGAAGGCCGTTAGGCTGCCTCTGAGAAGAATGGACTCAAACTTTCCATCAGGATAACAAAGGTAAACCTAATATTTGGAAGATGATCAAGGGGAAAGTTAGGATAAAAGGAAGACCTTGAACTCAAAACAGTGATCTTCGGACCCGTAATTAGAGCTTCTCATGGAAATAAACAAAAAACCAAAGCAAAACAAAACACAAATCATTTTAGTTTTGAGGAGTGTCCATGTTCTTTCTGCTATATTTGTTCTTAGCCACTAGTCTATCAAAATGCTGTTGTAACTATCCCACAGGCAAAAAGGTGCTTCAGTTCCTTTTTTTAAAAACATTTATTTATAAGGCGTTAAACTGCAGTGATTTTTCTCGTTTTGTTTACCTAAGATAAATTTAGGTTTGTTCCATATTGGTTCTTCTGATATTAGATATCAGAAGTTATCTTTTAGATATTATGTGTGGTTGTGTTAAAACCCAGCTTGAGAAAAAAGGGAAAAAGTTTTTTATTTAAAAAAAATTTTTAATTTATTTTTATTTGTTTTTAGATATATACATGAAAGTAGAATGTATTTTTGATACACTATACATACATGACATACATGGAGTATAACTTATTCTAATTAGGATCCCGTTCTTTTTTTTTTTTCATTGTTTTTGTAGTAGTGCATAGACAGAATGCCTTTATTTTTATGCCGTGGTAAGGATTGAACCCAATGCCTCACATATGCTGGGCAGTGTTCTGCCACTGAGCTACAGTTCCAGCTCCTGGATCCCATTCTTGTAGTTGTACGTGATGTGGAATTTCCCTGGTTGTGTATTTATATATGAACATAGGAAACCAATTCATCATACTGGAGTAGAAGAGAAAAATTTTAATTTGTCAGTTTATTTTGCCTGAATGGAGATTCTGAGGGGAGAAGGGAGTAAGTGATTATTATAGGAGATGCTAGAGGGAGCTTTGCTACTGTATAAAGAGTTTGTTTTCTGCATAGAACCAGATATTTTGGGGTAGAAGCTCTATAGCCTGGTGCCTTTGTTAGGAGTCATGGCCATACTCACCTTTTGCTTAGCACATGACATTGAGGGTAAGCTAGGATGGGGCTAAATGTGATTAAATTAACTTTGCACCAGGTGTCTAGTGCCCTAAAAGGGTCAAGATTTGCTCTTTGACTGCTTGCTACACTTAGATCCATCCTTAAGTACATGCCTGCTCCTTTGACTTGGAGCTTGATTGAAAGTTCTGAGGTGGCTTTCTGCCAGTTGTTCCCAAAGCAGGGAGCCTTTTCTTTAACATGAGATTCATTATTACTTTCCTTTTTTCTTAAAGTATGTCTTGCATAAATACCTCAAAGTGTCTGACATAGTTATGGCAACCTTCCCTGGTTTCTAACAGTAATAGATATACTTCTCAAGTTTATTTTTTCGCTGGTAAAGTAGAAAGTCAAATATGTGTGCTGAGGTCCTTATCTTGAATGTATTTTAAAATTTTTTTGAAATTTACCGTGGTACTGGGGATTGAACCCAGGGGCTCTCTACCACTGAGTTACATCCTCAGCCCTTAATTTTTTCATTTTACTTTTTTATTTTTAGATAGGATCTTGCTAAGTGGCAGAGGCTGGCCTTGAACTCCTGCCTCAGCCTCCAGAGTCATTGGGATTACAGATGTGTGCAATATTTATTTATTAACAATGACAGTTTCACATGTTGAGGTGTCTTTCTATTTTGTCTCCTCAGGATGAAAATTATATATCTTTTACAAATCAAGGTTTTCTTTGTGAACAGTGGGAGTTATATGATTGATAACATTTTTGATTTATCTGCAAAAGGTTACTGAATATTTTCTTTTATTATGAAACTCCTTCCCCTGAAACAAACAGAAAACACATTATAGTATTTGGAAATTTGCCTGGAGTGAACAGTCAATCTTTTTGGCTGTTTATTTTTTTTTTTCTTGCTTTAAGAATGTAAGTAGTGAATTTGGTGTCAATATAACCTTATATACAAACAGTGATATGATAAATTGTGGTATAAAGGTGTATTAAGAAAGGGGGGATAGTAGAGGATAGGAAAGGAAAAAAAAAAAAGAATTGTGATATGGGCTGGGGATGTGGCTCAAGCGGTAGCGTGCTCACCTGGCATGCGTGCGGCCCGGGTTGGATCCTCAGCACCACATACAAACAAAGATGTTGTGTCTGCCGAAAATTAAAAAATAAAATATTAAAATTCTCTCTCTCTCTCTCTCTCTCTCTCTTTGAAAAAAAAAAAAGAATTGTGATGCAAAAAAAATAAGAGAGCTCATATAAAATGGCATAATTTGGCGTGAACATACTCTATATACTGAGTTACGAAAACCTGTGCTGTGAATGGATAATTATGAAATTATTGTCATGTATGTAAGAAAAAAAAAGGAATTAGATAAATGAAAGTCAGGATCTGAGTCCCATAATCAGTTATGCACACTGTGTATTTTTTTATTTCTTCCTAAAATGTTTTCTCTGTTCACTCATTGTGAGCCCTACCATATGTAGCCCTGTGCCAATATGGAGTACTAAGTTAGCATAAGACCCTGGGCCCTGCTTAGAACAGTAGTTTCTTACCCTTTATTG
Source organism: Marmota marmota marmota (assembly GCF_001458135.2). Lineage (NCBI taxonomy): Eukaryota > Metazoa > Chordata > Mammalia > Rodentia > Sciuridae > Marmota > Marmota marmota. The sequence goes on from NW_026000229.1 coordinate 3,656,524, forward strand.
ATGGAAGAACCATGAAATGTGTAAAGATTTGTGAAAACTCGGTTTCTGTTAATTTAATCCTAGTGGGCAGAGAAAGTGAGGTAATTGTCTCCGAAAGAACTTTTGTGTAGAGGTAGTCATCTGGATAAATTATTAGTACTTACCTTTTGAGTGTCAAGTTCTAAGGATTATGCTAAGTGCTTCTACATATGTAATGGCAGTATTCATCACATTATTACATCAGTTTTGCAGATAAAGAAAGTAAATCTTACGGATTTCCAATTTTCCCAGCACCATTTGTTGAATATGCTATCCTTCCTCCACTGCATGCTTTTAGCCCCTTTATCAAATATAAGATAGTTAATTATGTGGGTTAGTCTCTGTGTCCTTTATTCTGTACCATCTTAAAGCCCTATCTCTCACCATGCACACAACTCAACTCAAAGTGGATAAAGGACCTAGGAATTAAACCAGAGACACTGTTAGAAGAAAAAGTAGGCCCAAATCTCCATTGTGTTGAATTAGTCCCCAACTTCCTTAATAAGACTCCTATAGCGCAAGAGTTAATATCAAGAATCAATAAATGAGATTGATTCAAACTAAACAGCTTCTCCTCAGCAAAAGAAACAGTCAGTGAGGTGAACAGAGAGCCTACATTTTGGGAGCAAATTTTTACCACATGCACATCAGACAGAGCACTAATCTCTAGCATATATAAAGAACTCAAAAAGCTAAACACCTAAAAAACAAATAACCCAATCAACAAATGGTCCAAGGAACTGAACAGACACTTCTCAGAAGATGATATACAATCAATCAACAAATATTTGTTGAAAAAATGTTCAACATCTCTAGCAATTAGAGAAATGCAAATCAAAACTCCTCTAAGATTTCGTATCACTCCAGTCAGAAAGGCAGCTATTAAGAACACAAACAAAAATAAGTGTTGATGAGGATATGGGGGAAAAGGCACACTCATACATTGCTGGTGGGACTGCAAATTAGTGCAGCCAATATGGAAAGCAGTATGGAGAATCCTTGTAAAACTGGGAATGGAACTACCATTTGACCCAGCTATCCCTCTCCTCGGTCTATACCCCAAAGACTGAAAAACAGCATACTACAGGGACACAGCCACATCAATGTTTATAGCAGTACAATTCACAATAGCTAAACTAAACTAGTGGAACCAACCTAGATGCCCTTCAGTGGATGCATGGATAAAGAAAATGTGGTATATATACACAATGGAATATTATTCAGCATTAAAAGAGAATAAAGTCATGGCATTTGCAGGTAAATGGATGAAGCTGGAGAATATAATGTTAAGTGAAATTAGCCAATCCCCAAAACCAAATGCTGAATGATTTCTTTGATTTAAGGATGCTGATCCATAATATGCTGTGGTAGGGGGATGGGAGGATCAAATGAACTGTAGCTAGGGCAAAGGGGAAAAGGGGAGGGAGGGGTGGGGAGAGGGCATAGGGATAGGAAAGACGGTGGAATGCAGTGGTCATCATTACCCTGAGTACATATATGAAGACACGAAGGATGTGACTCCACTTTGTGTACAACCAGAGATATGAAAAATTGTGCTCTCTATGTGTAATATGAATTGTAATGCATTCTGTTGTCATATGTAACAAATTAAAATTTTAAAAAAGTTCATAATAACAAAAAAGAAAGTAAGTCTTAGTGCATTATTGATGAACATGCTGCAAAAGGGTTTCCTGCCAGGTCTGCTTTATCCAAAGACATGTTCTTTGTGGGATAGTATTCTCTGCCTTTTGATGCTGCCGTTGTGTACCTTGGATTTGGGTAAAGGGAGAACATGCCTAGCCTATCAGTTAGAATTAGAGTTGGCTACATATGCCATAAAACCCCATAATAGCAGACTTCTTCTTGGAAAAGAAGTCTGGGAGTACTAATAATAGTCTATGGCTGTCTTGGAGGTCTTGTAGTCATGTGGGACAGATCTTGTCACATATACTGTATGGCCCAGCATAGCATTTCAAGCTTCAGTTTTTAATTTTGATTCCAGACAACAGGAGGAAATAGAAGGTGATGGGGACAAAAAGAACATCCTTTATCATGTAAGTCCTATTTGCCAGAACTTTGATATAAGGCCATCCATAGCTGCCAAGGGAGCTGAGAAATGTAGTCTTGCAGTGGGATTCATGGCCTTCTTACTAACATCCTGATCTACTACTGAGGAAAAAAGGGAGAGTGCAACCAGCAGCTCTTATTACACTCAGCTCCAGGCAGTTTGTGATTCAGTGCATGATCCTGGAGGCCCACATCATGAAATGTATCATATGCCATGCATGAAGGTTTTGAACTTTATTATGCATGTGAGTTATTGAAAGACTTTAATCAGGGGAGTGATGTGATCATTTCTGTATCTGGGAAGCTTGTTTTTCTGGCACTAAGGAGGTCAGACTGGGCGAGATGAATGAAGCCTAAAGAGATTAGGAAATCTGATAGAATGGAGTGGATTTTGATACATGCAGAATATTGAGTATCCAGGCCATGGAACTGACCATTTAAGACTGTTTAGAAACAGCCTGGCTTTGCTATCTGTGATGCTCTTCAGTGAGGTTGAGAATGCTGGAGGGAGACCAGTTTGGTGGGGGGTGGGGAGCATATCATGAATACCATTTCAGGTGGCTTGGGGCCTCTGGAGATGCTGGTATGTAACCTGTTGGGTGTATACATCTGGAGGTCAGGAAATAGTACATACTGACTCAGGATTTTCTGAGAATGGTAAAGGGGCAAGACCTGAAATTAAATAGGGAGCCTGGTAGCTAGTATGACAAATATAGGGCAGACCAACATTAATCCCTTCTAGATGAGGTTTTTTAGAGCATGAAATGTTTTTGAAATTATTTTCTAGACTAGCATAACTTATAAATATAAAGGCAGTTAGCTTTTTTCCCCCCTGCTATTGCTGTTGAAAGTGAGAAAGGGATGCCTGAATAAGGAATGGTGTCTTTAGATAAGACACCATTTATTAGGGCTGATGTGATTGATGAGAATGGGAAATGAGAAATACAAGAACTGCCCTGCCATTCACCCATCAGCTTTTCCAATGTCTCCTTCTGAAAGGAATTATTAGCTTTGTACATTTAGCTGCATGTTCAGTTTGTGATAAACCACAAGTAAAAGCAGTTTTTACTAGTTGCTTCCAGGTAAGATTTGCTTCTTTTGTATTCTTTGTAGATTTAGCAGGTAAAATGAAAAAAATGCTGAGTGAAAGGATGATTTTACTTATATTGTATGTAAGTTCAATTTTTTTTTTTTTTTGGTGGCAGGAAGAAGCTGCCAAATCTTAAAATGAGAATATAGTCTTTGAATATCAAAACTGGATTTAATACACAGTTAGCCATTTTGGCCAACCTTAAGTTAACCATAATACATTTTAGTCTGTTTTGATGTTTAAAAAACAAACAAAACCCAAACAAACAAAAAAGAAAAGCTCTCAACAATAGGACATTCATTCATTCATTCATTCATAAAAGTAATTATGTGCCCATGGTAAAGAATTTAAATGGCTTAGAAGGGTATGAAATGAGTAAGTCTCACCTCTTGTCTCTCTACCCTATTCTTCAAAGTCATCCATTGTTAACATACTTTTGTATCCCTCTAGATCTATATGTATTCTGTAGATATGACAGGTAAGTCATCTATATTTTGTTCCGCATCTTGCTTTTTTATAGTTAATAAACCTTAGAATTCTTTTAACAGCAGCACCTGTAGATCTAGCATAGAAATTTTTTCTTTTTTGTGTGTGTGGTGCTAGGGATTGAACCCAGGATCTTGCACATGCCAGATGAATGCTCTACCACTGAACTATATCCTCAACCCTAGCATAGGGCTCTAAATGTTTCCATAGTATTGATATGCTCTGATTTATTTAAGCAATCTTCTGTTGATAGACATGTAGATTGCCTTTGTTTTTAAAATATTAAAATAATAGTAAATAATAACAAAACAACAACAACAACAACATCCAGGTAGATTTTTTTGCATACTTATGCAAGTAAGACCATAGGACTGATTGCTATCACTAGGGTGGCTCTGATTCTTAATTACTATTATTATTTTTTTTTAGTTATAGATGGACTTAATATCTTTATTTATTTATTTTTATGTGGTGCTGAGGATTGAACCCAGTGCCTCACATGTGCGAGGCAGGAGCTCAACCACTGAGCTACAGCCCTAGCCCCTCTTAATTTTTTATAGATGTTTCCATTTTGTTTTTCAAAAAAGGCAACTCTACTTGACATACCTGTCACCAACACATGGGTGTGTAGACTTTTCCTTGAGTGAATGCACAATTGAAATAACAAATAAATAAACACTAATGACTATTTACTGTGTGCCAGGCCCCTGTGATGCCCTAAAAACAAAAAGATGAATAAGGGACAGTGGTCTCTGATCACAAGGAGCTTAATATTTTGAGAAAGAACAGATGTATGGAGAGAGGATGTAGAGTGGATTAAGGCGCAGGTTTTGGTTTCAGACAAAGCTGGGTTTACTTACTGATAATGTTGTATGCTAGCTTTGTGGTCACGAGTAAGTACCTGACTCTAAGCCTCTGGCCCTTCATTTGAAAATCAAGACAATATCTGCTTCACTGGATTGTTTTGAAAACTAAATAAGAAATTTGCATAAAGCTTTATAGTATAGTGTCTGTTACATAATAAGTGCTGATGGTAATGATGATGTAATACTGATGACTTAATACACATGAACTAGTGATTTCAGTCCTGGTGCTAAGGATTGAAGCGGTGATGTGCCCAGAGTGCTCTAGGGACCTAGGATGGAGAGTTCTTTTTGCCTAGAAGTACTTTGGAAGGCTTCAGAAGAGCAGTCATATCTGAGCTAAATCTAATTGTGAGTACAGATTGAGTATCCCTTATGTGAAGTGCTTGGGACCAAAATATTTTGGAAATTTTGAATTTTGGAATATTTGCAAATTCATAATGAGATATCTTGGGGGTGGAACACAAGTATAAAACAAAATTCACTGTGACCATATGTATCTTATACACATAGAGTGAAAGTAATTTTACATAATATTTTAGTGTGCCTGTAATCCATACTTGAGATCAGGTGTGGAATATTTCACATGCAGCAATCAAAAAGTTGCAGATTTTGGAGGATTTCAGATTTCAGGTTTTTGAGTTAGGTACATTCTACCTGTAGTAGTTTGCCAGGAGATTATATCAGGAAGAAGCATGCGCCTTTTAATAAAATTTTTAAGTAAGTATGTTGTAGCACGAGGAAACTTCACTAATATATTGAAAAAGTTTGCTAATATTCTCAGAAGAAATTTATTTAGGGTGTCTTATGACCCCTGCTGCTTGGATTTTCAGCCCTAGAAGAAGCTTAGTTTTGTTGTGTTATTGTTTCTGGTTTTGTTTTGAAGAATTGATCAAAAGGATGATTATTAAGTTTTGTTTTAATTTCCTCCTCATTTCTTTTTAAAATTACAGTGGTCAAAATATGATTGTTATGGAAAAAGATAAAATATGTAGGCTTTTGTTTATTTTATAACTTTTCTTCTTGACTTTTTAAGAATGTTTTCATTAGTGAATTATTGTTATACATCATAGTAGGTATTCATTTTGACAAATTCATAGTTGCATATAGCATATATGGTTTGCTCCATTTCAGTCCCTAGTATGTCTCTTTTCCCTCCTCTCCTCTTTTCCCAACTTCCTTCCTCTGCTCCATTGGTCTTTTTTCTATTTATTTATTTCTTCATTATAATTTGGGCATTATAATATCATGCATTGTGATATATTCATAAATGTACAGATCATAATTTAGTTAACTTCATCCCCTAGTACTTCCCATTCCCCTTCTCTTTTCCTTCCCCCTTTCCTGTCTTTATTGCTTTTTCTCCCTTCTATTTTTGTGATATCCCTTTGTTTAAATTCCCCTTTTCTCTCTAGCTTTCATATATTAGAGAAAAAATTCAATCCTTGACTCAGTTTGGCTTATTTACCTTAGCATGATGTTCTCCAGTTTCTTCCACTTAACTGCATTTCCTCTTCACTTCTTCAAATGACACAACTTAGCAAGTGACATAATTTCATTCTTTTTTTGTGACCGAGTAGAATTCCATTGTGTATATATGCCAAATTCATCTACTGATGGGCACTAGACTGGTTCTATAATATAGCTATTGTGAATTGTGCTGCTATAAAAATTGATATGCACGTATCACAGATAGTATGCTGATTTTAGTCCTTTTGGATAAATACCAAGGAGTGGGATAGCTGGGTCATATGGTAGTTCCATTCCTAATCTTTTGTGGAGTCTCAGTACGGCTTTCCATAGTGGTCGTCCTAATTTGTAGTCCCACCAACAATGTATAAGTGTGCCTTTTCCCCCACATCCTCACCAGCAATTGTTGTTATTTTTGTTCTTGATGATTGCCATTTCAACTGGGGTAAGATGAAATTTCAGTGTACTTTTGATTGCATCTCCCTCATTGGTAAGGATGTTGAACGTTTTTTCTTTCTTTTTTTTTTTGCCATTTGAATTTTTTGTTTTGTGAAATATCTCTTTAGAGCTTTCATCCATTTATTGAGTGGGTTATTATTATATTTTTTGGTGTTAAGTATTTTGAATTCTGGTTATTAATTCCATCAGAAGAGTAGAAGAGTAGCTGGCAAAGATTTTCTCCCATTTTGTAGGCTCTCTTTTCATGCTCTTGTTTTTCTTTGCTGTGCAGAAGCTTTTAATTTAATGCCATCCCGTTTATTGATTCTTGATTTTATTTCTTGAGCTTTAGGAGTCTTGGAAGTTAGTGCCTGTGCCAGCGTTAAGAGTGTTGTCCCTATATTTTGTGCTAGCAGTTTCACTGTTTCTGGTCTAATTCCTTGAACTTTGATCCACTTAGAGTTGATTTTTGTGCAGGGTGAGAAGTAGGGATCTAGTTTCATTTTTCTACATATGGATATACAGTTTCCCCAACACCATTTGTTAAGAAGGCTATCTTTTGGGCTGGGGACATGGCTCAGTGATAGAACATTTGCTTGGCATGTCTGAGGCCCTGGGTTTGATCCCCAGCATGGGACAGGGAAGAAAAGACTATCTTTTTTCCCAACATGTTTTTGGCACCTTTGTCAAGAATCACATGACTGTATTTATGTGGGTTTCTCTCTGTGTCTTCTATTCTGTTTCACTGGTCTTCCCTTCTGTTTTTATCCCAACATATGCTGTTTTTGTTACTGTAGCTCTGTAGTATAACTTAATTTGAGGTCAGGTATTGCGATATCTCCAGTGTTATTCTTGCTGCTCAGGATTGCTTTGGCTATTCTAAACCTTTTATTCTTCCATATAAATTGTAGAACTTTTTTTTCTAGTTCTGTGAAGAATGTCTTTGGTATTTTGTTGGAAGATTGCATTGATTCTGTAGATCACTTTTGGTATATTGCCATTTTGATAATATTAATTTTGCCTATCCATGAAAATGGTATGTATCTTCTAAGGTCTTCTTCAATTTCCTCAGTGCTAATTTATAGTGTTCATTGTAGAATCTTTCACCTCCTTAGTTAGATTTATTCCTAAATATTTTATTTTTTGGAGGCTATTGTGAATGAAGTAATTGCTTGATTTCTTTCTCAGCATATTCACTATTGGAATATAAGAAAGCTATTGATTTTTTTTTTAGAGAGAGAGAGAGAGAGAGAGAGAGAAAATTTTTAATATTTATTTTTTAGCTTTTGGCGGACACAACGTCTTTGTTTGTATGTGGTGCTGAGGATCGAACCCGGGCCGCACGCATGCCAGGTGAGCGCACTACAGCTTGAGCCACATCCCCAGCCCCGCTATTCATTTTTATATGTTGATCTTGTAGGCTTCTGCTTTACTGAGGTTGTTTATCAGATCTAGATGCCATTTGGTAGAGTTTTTTTGGTCCTGTAGTTATAGAATCCTGTCTCCAGCAAATAGACATAGTTTGATTTCTTTTCTCCTTTTTACCCCTTTAATTTCCTTCTTTTGCCTGGTTGCTCTGGCTAGAGTTGAAATATATTGGATGGGAGTGGTGAGAGTATTCCTGGTTTTAGAGGAAATGCTTTCAGTTTTTCTCCCCGCAGTAAGATGTTAGCTTTAGATTTGTCATATGTAGCTTTTACAATGTTGAGGTAAGTTCTTTCTGTCCCTAGTTCCTTCAGTGTTTTTAACGTGAATGGGTGCTGAATTTTGTCGAAAGCCTTTTCTGCATCTTTTGGGATGATCATGTGATTTTTGCCCTTCTTTCTATTTATGTGATGAGTTACATTTATTGGATTTACATATATTGAACCAACCTTGAATCCTTGGGAAGAATTCTACTTGATCATCATGTACAGTCTTTTTTGTCATTTATAAAGCATTGTTTTTTTACCCCATTGCTCTTGGGGATTTTTCTTTCTTTCTTTTTTTTTTTTTTGGCATTCATTATTTTCTGAATGGTAAGAATTTCTTATGTTTTAAAATATTAACAATTAGTCTGTCATATGGTTAATATGTCATGGTTAATGTGATGGTCATTCTGTGAACAGTTACTATTCATTTAAAAATTTCTTCTTAATTTTGTGTATGGTTTGTTTTGGGGGAGACAGAAATGTTTACAGTTTTATGAGTAAAGTCCATTAATCTTTTTTGTAGGATTTTTTCTTTTTTTTTTTGCCTTTGTCTTCATTTTTAGGAGATCTTTCATTCTTTCTTCTTGAGATTTTGGAAGTCTCCACTACCTAGTATTTTATTTCTTTACTATTGAAATGTTAATTCCTTTTGAATTTGGGTTGATATGTTCAGGGAGAGAATGTAACTTTTAAAAATGATAGCCTGGTGTTCCAGCACCATTTATTCAATTATCTATCTTTTTTTTTCTCTTTGATTTGAATGTTACCATTTTTATTTTATGAACTAAATTCTTGTATATGTTGGGGTCTGGTTTGAAAAATATATCTAGCTATTCTTTTGTCTTTATACTGGGTATTGAATCCAGGGCCTCCTATATGTTAAGGAAGTACTCTACCACTGAGCTTCGTCTCCAGCCCCATACTATACTTACATACTCACTTTACAAATGAGCTTGAAAATAATTTTGTTATTTCTCCCTCAAGGTCTGCTTGAGATCTTGATTGGGAGTAGTATTAAATTTGTAGATTAATTTGGGAAGAAATGGATTTCTTTATAATATTCCTCCTTCTTTTGGAATATGATACATTTCTTCATTTATTCAAGACCTGTTCTGTTTCTTTGTAAATGTTTTTGCTTTTAGTCATGTTGTTTCTATTCATTTCCTTTAAATGTATTGTTATTTGTTAAGTGTATTCTTAATTAATTTATATTTGTTGTTATTATAAATGGATATTTTCCATTATATTTTAAAGTTGAGTTTTTTTTTTGTGGTGTTGGGAATTGAACCCAGGGCCTTGTGCATGCTAGGCAAGCACTCTACCAACTGAGCTATACCCCCAGCACCTAAAGCTGGTTATTTGTTTTGTAAAGGAAAACACAGGAGCATAGACTCAAATTTCCAAAGGGAACCAGAAGTCTCTGAAGTAATTTTAAGGTTATTTTCCTCAAAATTTTCTTAAGCTTGATAAAATCAAATATTAAAAAATTGATTTCATAAGAAACATACATCCTTGATAACATGTTTTCAAAATGAGAAAAATGAGGTTTTTAAAGGCTATTTCTTAGATGGATTAAGTAGTGTTCTCAATTTTCAGTAGATGTCACTGTTTCACAAATTTATTAGTCTGAGGTGGTGGTTTGCCTACAGTCTCCAGCATTTATATATCCTCAGTCATTTACTCAGCATTCTGGGGATCATTTGAACTGGAAGGCATTTGTAGGTAGGAGAATAGGTCTAGATGGCAAATGACTTGTCCAAAGTCACACAGTCAACAGTGAGGCTAAACCCTAGGTGTTCTTATTTTCAAGATCTTCTCCAAAAGAATGATGAAATATAGTCACCAAAATCATTGAAAACAAAAATGCAGCTTTTAGTCCAATGCATAAGTTATATTTTGGAGGAGGGGAAGCAGATGCTTTTCAATTTTTGGGGGTAGGCATACTCTCTAGGAATAAGAGGCTAGATTCTTGGATTATAATAATAATAATTGGGTGAAACTAACTGAAAACAGCTGGCTGAAAATAGTTACTTGAATGTAGAATTACTAAATGTGAAATTGATCTTTGATATAATGACCTGATCTTCATAACAACCATGGGACTTGTGGTGTGTGTGTGTGTGTGTGTGTGTGTGTATACATACCTGTATAATATCAATAGAATAACTCCCACCCCCTCTCTGCATATAGCTCCACTAGTTGAATTTGAGAAAAATGATATAAATTATTCAGTTCTGTCTGTATTGAAAAATACTGGCAAGGAATCTATAAATTTTTTCAATGAATATATCAAATAATAGAAAAACTTTGTTTTATGGTCATTAGACAAATCATGGCAAAGAAGTCAGGAGAACACTTAGGGGAAGCTTTAAACAAAGTTATAAAATAGTCAGTATGTCCATTTCAAAAAAGCCTCCTTCTGATAGTTCAGATAAATCAGCTGACTCCACTCTATCAAAATCTGCTTGTGGAAAAGGATGTAGGACATTTGATCATTAGCGAGGAGGAGGGAACCTACCAGAGTGCATTAGTAAGTACCTACAAACAGCTCTGATGCCATTGCTCACTGGAATTTAGAGTAGCCAAAGCCTGTGGGAAGGTGAAGGAAGCAACTGTGAGTTGAGTGTAAAGGAAGGGCAGGATTACAAAAGCAGAGACTCAAAAGGTGGGACACACATATAGAAGGCTGGAAACTCAGCTTGGCTCCCTGTAGCTAATGTTGTCTACTTCATTTTCCTCTCAGAGGTTGACCAAGAGATACATTGGTTCCACCTGCAGGGTTAAGTAGATTTCTTACTCTGCCACTGGAAGCATTTCTCAGTATGGTTTCAGTGCATCCTTCTAGGCATCTTGCTTTAGTTTCAATAAGTCCTTCCAAAGGGAACCAGTTACTGGCTCTGAACACATGCCACACTTATCTAAATCTGTACTTTTGTTCGCTCTGTTTTTATTATGTCTCATGTGCTATCCCTGCCTCATCCTGATTTTCAGGATCCTACTCATTTTTTTTATCATTCACATCACACAATTGCCACCTCCTTAGTGGTTATTTCCCTCTCCTTGAAGAGATATAACTTTCTTCCTTTTTACTTATTTCCTGTTACTTACATTACTCTACCCATTAATTCAGTTACTTAATTCTCTCTTTACATCAACTTACTAGGCAAATTTTTAGGTGGGCAAATTGTTAGGTCTTTTTTTTTCTTTGAAATTTTTTTTAGTTGTAGGTGGACACAATACCTTTTAATTTTATTTATTATTTATTATTTTATTTATTTATGTGGTGCTGAGGATCGAACCCAGGGCCTCACACATGCCAGACGAGTGCTCTACCACTGGGCCCCAGCCCCAGCCCCCTTGTTAGGTCTTTATTGATAATTACTTGTCTCTACCGTCTGCGTATTTCTATGGACAGGGCCTTCCGTGTATCTAGTTATTGGTCTTGGCTATTTATTGACCTGATTTCATTGGTTATTTCCCTTTGTAAATTGGTGCATTATAATTATACATAATAGTGGGATTTGTTGTTACATATTCACACATGAATATAACATAATTTGGTTAATTTTATTCCCTAGTACTCCCCTTTTTCTACCCCCCTCTCTCCTCCTTGTCCCTTTTCTCTACTCTATTGGTCCTTCCTTCTGTTTTCATGATCCATTGAATTTTGATTGAGGGAAAAGCCTTCAGAATTTTTTTCCTCCTTCCTCTTTTCTGTCAAGCTGCTCTTGCAGGTTTTAGGGAACATTAAGGGTTTCAAGAGCAAGTTTCTTACCTACCAGAAAAAGACTTATTGAAGCAGATAATAAGGCTAGCTGGAGTGAAAAAAGCACTTGGAATTCACTGGAAAAGGACATTATATAAAATCCAGGTGTTATTATTTCAAAGCAGTAGGTTACTTTATCTTAGACTTGCAGTAATAGAATTTTTGTAGATGGCACAAGGCTCATATTAGTCGAGCTATGAGTCCTCCTAGATTTGGAGGAAGAGAGCAAGCAGAAGAAATATAATGGACCATGTAATTTTGTTTTAGTTAAATGTATGGAACCAGAGAGGTTACAGGACTTTCAAGTGCCTATTTAATGTCTTGGTAAAACAAATGGTGGAAGCCAGGGAGAAGTTTCCATTTTGCTAAGTTCCTAAGACATACAAATTACACAGTGCTATAATTATTTAGAATAATGACTTTGAGAACTTGTCTTCTAAAAAGTGAGAAAAATAGCAAGAGCTCCAAAAGCACCATTATATTTCAGTATCTGAAGAAATTGTTCTTCACTGCTCTCAAGAGAAAACCAGGCTTTTCTTTTCTTTCTTGAGTGCAACCTCATGTAAACTTGTGCCACAGGATAGGCTGCCCTTCAGTCTTCCCCCAATGTCTCATTCTTTTCCTTTCTTTATTTCTTTGCTTTATTATTGCAGTAAAGAAACACATAGCATAAAATTCACCATCTTAACCATTTTTAAGTGCACAGTACAGTAGTGGTAAGTAAGTACATTCACATTATTGTGGGAGAGATCTAGAAATTTTCATGTTACAGACCCCAAACTCTTACCCCATTACCCATTAGACAACTGCTCTGTTTCCCCCTCCCTCCAATCCCTGGCACGCACCATCACTTTCTGTTTCTGTGAATTTGACTGCTTTAAACACCTCATGTAAATGGAACCTTTGTGACTTATTTCTTAATTGTGTACATACAAGTGAGAAATTTTTCTTAAAATTTTTAGAATCATTAAGCTTTGATTTAAAGAGATCTGAGAATCTGAAGAGTTCTATCTGCCCATTTTTTCCATCAGTTTCTCTAGTTTTTTCTTTTAAACTGATTTCTTCTCAGTTTTCCTGTTTATTTTAAGTCTATTTTATTATTAATAATGGTGAAAGTATCCTAAACTCAGAGCCAAAATAGATGTCACATTTAGATACTGTTATTGGGATTAGACTGATGCTGCCAAGGATCTTACTTGCTGTGTTTTTGCCTATCTGCAGCAAAGATAGTTTAATTGTTTTCTTTCAATAAGATTTATTTTGGTCAATATATGTTAAGAAAGGATAAGCTGAAGTATTGACTCCTGCTCCCCACCCAGAACCTTATGGTAGATGCCCTAAAGCAGGGGTTGGCAAAGCCTTCTCTCTAAAGGGCCAGATAGTAAATATTTGGGGCTTTGTGGCCTGTGCTATGTCGGTTGCAGTGATTCGATTCTGCTGTCATAGTGTGAAAGCACTATTCAGCAGTGTTCCAGTGAAACTTTATTTGGAGCCAGATTTGGCTGCCAGGCTGTAGTTGCAAATCCCCGTAGTTGAAGTATTGGGACACCCCATCCCACTTCTGTGGTCCTTAGCACCTAGCTTGGCATCTTTCATGTACAGTTGTAGTCGCTGTTTATGGTGATGGTGATGATGATGGTGATGAAAATAAGGTAAATCAAATTATTTTTACCTGTTGAAATTTGGACATATTTCCTAAACAACACACTGGTCAAGATATAATAAAAAACACAAATTTAAGAAAATTGCTAACATGTTTTACATGTATCTTCTAAAGAAGACTGAAAATTTTTCTTGGTATTCATAAAAATTATTTCTTTTTTGAAAGAAGAATAACTTTTTTTTCTGATTACAAAGATATGACATAAATAAGAAATTAAAAATGGGGGGGGGGGATAAAAAATAAATTAAAAATAAGCCACCTCATCAAACCCAGGAGTAACACTGATATGTTTAAATCTTGCTGGATCCCTTCAGTAGGCCTCCTTTGATCCCACAGTCTGTCTTTTCACTTGCTGAGTACTCAGAATGTCAATTTGTGTGTGTGTGTGTGTGTGTGTACCCTACTATACCAGGAGGCACCAGTAGAGATTGGAGTGTGCCAGAGAGTGAGGTAGGTGTTGATCTTTCCCACCCCAATGCATTGTCCACATTGCTGTCCTGTAGTCCCTCTAATTGCAGCTGTTTTGGGACCATAGCCATGCTCACCCTAGCCCAACCCCTTGCACTTTCAGGCTTAAGGGTAGTCAAGGCTTCCTAATAGTTACTCTGAAAGTCCTGTTCACCGTTTAAGTCATTCTTTTATCAGACTCCTCTCATATCCTCAGTTTGTGTGCCGTCTGTTCCTTGTCATGGCCCTGACCTGACTGGTATAGATGCTGTGATCAGTCTGCGTGAGCATATCTCTAAGGCAGGTAAGTAGAATTTACTCTCCAGGCAGGGAACAAGGAACTCCTGTACTTCCCTAGAGCTAGAGTGCCAGAGCTCCACTTCCAACTCTGACATTACTACCATATGACTTGAGCACATTGCATCACCTCTTTGGTTTTCCCATTTGGAAAAAGTGGATCGTAATGTCTGCTTTAGGGGACTGCTGGACAGTTCAAATGAGGATGTGTCTGTGAAGTTGTTAGAGCAGTGTCTGGCACTTGGCGAAAACGCTGAGAGACAGTGTAAAAGAGCAATTCCATTGTTCTTGGTTTGTAAAAATATACTCCTCAGAGGATTCTCTGTAAAGGGAAAGGCCATTTGTAACAGATGAATGCTTTCCCATTTCACCTGTGTCAGAGTCTACATTTCAGAGAGCCATTATGGCTCCTGCTTTCCCCTGGGCTTTAGTAGTCTCTTGTGGATGTCTCTAACTGACAGAAGGTGGCAGTAGAGAGCCAGGCCTGCTGACGGGAGGTGGTTTGAGCTGATAGAAAGTCTACATAACTTTTGGAAGGGTGTTATGATTCGAAAGAAAATAATTTTCAGAGTCAGAAAAAAGAGAATAGATATTACTCATATCTCTAAGTATAATATAAGTTAGCATTTACTAGAGTTTTTGCATACTTTATTTACTTACTCACTCTACAAAGCAGGTGGTATTATCATTCCCATCTTAAGGAGAGATTCAGTACCTTGACTAATATTTCTTAGCTAATAGTGGTACTTGTAGGATTTGGATCCAGACAGTCTCTCTAGAAGCCCATACCTCAACTTCTGGGCTAAACTGTCTCCAGGGCTCTTGTCCTTGACAGACTAGAAGGTTGACATTTAGAGAGTATTTAAAAGTATTTTGTTTTATGTGCACATGGTAAAAACTTTTATACAGAAGTAGTGTGAAAGTATAAAGTACCCTTTTCATCCAAGTCTTTACTCTAGAGATGGTCATTCTCCTGATATATTCTTGTGGAAGTGTACTGACATTATAGGGAGAAGTGTGATTGGTCCTCATAGTTCATCTTAGCTCAACTTCTGTCTTGTTGACCTTGCTGTCTAGGCTGTCTGCACTAGGTTGGAGGCCTGTCTCTCAGCAGTTAAGTCACCACATTGCCATTCAGCCTTCTTTTTTCTTTGCTTTCAGCTTTACCCAGAAGAGTCTAAACTCCAGTCACCTCCTACTTTCTTTATTTAAACACATAGTGTCCATAGGGTTGAGTAAAAACCTCAGACTCATAATGCTCTTAGGTTTTTAAATGTAAGGCTCTGTATGCTTTAAATGTAAATCTCCGTATGATTGTCTTGTATTCTGAATATCTCATTAGCTGATGAACAGAAGGACCTGTCATACCCAGGAATATTAGGAGAAGGTTACCTTACATGGTGTTCGATACTTGTCCCCAGTGCTCTTGTGACAAATGCAGTCCCTGTATTTTTTTTTTAAAGAGAGGGAGAGAGAGAGAGAGAGAGAGAGAGAGAGAGAGAGAGAGAGAATTTCAATATTTATTTTTCAGTTCTTGGCGGACACAACATCTTTGTTTGTATGTGGTGCTGCTGAGGATTGAACCCAGGCCGCATGCATGCCAGGCGAGTGCGCTACAGCTTGAGCCAAATCCCCAGCCCCCAGTCCCTGTATTTTGATGCAAACCTGGGTGCCTGTGCTAAAAGAAAGGATTTTATAATACCAATGCAGACATGATCAGTTGTGAAAAATCATGTCTTTAATAGATGATTCTTGCTATAGCATGCTTGATTCTACATGGAGATTCCTAAATGACAAAAATATATTGGGACCAAACATGGCAGAAAAAGTGAAGGTACATTTACAATGTAATTTAAAAAAAATTGCCAGTCCACATTAGGTGTTAGTTAGTGTTTAGTTGGCTCTTCTTTAAGTGCATTATAGATTTATAGGGAAGCATGTTTTTTCAAAATATGATTTTTATACATAATCAGAGGTTGAATATGTTTTATTAATTATAGTCTCTTAATGGTTTTGTTTATTGCCTTTGTATGCTCTGCACTGTTTTACTATGAAGAGCTAGTGATTCAAGGGGGTCATGCTTCAGTCTGTTATTTCTAAGGCAACCATAATGAGTTCAAAGTATATTGTATTGATTTTTGAGAGTTCTCCCACAAGAGCTATCATGAATTATTGGTCCTGTATTTTATTTTAGGATTTCACCTTCTTCATGTTTTGGAAGCATGTTTGATGGAAGTGCATGTGTCTCAGTAGTCAGGTGCATGGCCTAAGAAGGCATGCAGGAATTTATTAAGTTGATGTTTGGTGTTAATAGCTCAGGGACTATATCATAATATGCCTATTTATTCTAGGTTTAGGTGAAGGCAGTTTTGACTATTGTTTTGTAGCTAATACATGGTGGTGCTGAGATTGAGACCCACACATCCTGCCTAGAAGCCTGTGTACTCCACCTCTCCTCTCTTCTGATTCTTAAGGTACTTGGCCTTATTATGTTCCCTCCATCTCTTTGCTTAATCTCACCTGTATCTTTTGTCAGTAAGATCAGTGTGTATTGTTGAATCATTACTCACCTGGGAGAGCCTCATCTCTTAGGAGCTGAATAACCATAAGGAGAAAGTTGACCTCTGAGCATTTGTGAAATGGATATGATAATCTCTGCCCCCCACTGCCTTACTAGTAGATGTCCTGACCAGCTGGTTTTATTCATCCTTTGAAACCTAGGGTTGCCTGTCACCTTGTAGGCACTTCCAAAATGCTAATTGCAGTGCTCTTCTAGAAGCAGCACTTTGGTTTAGAGTTAGATGTCTCATGGGATGGTCTGAATAGGTGACTACTTGGGTATATCAGGACTCTAAGATAAATATGGTGAAATAATCACTTGTTATAACCCTTACTCTTATTCTTTGTTTTAACACCTCTTTGGGTTCCTGGAGTGAAGGGAGAAGGATTTCTACTTCTTTGTGGATCGTACGCATTGTGCAGTGTGGGATAAGAGCTGGTTACACTTAAGTGAGTGGAAAGGAAGACTTGGTGAAAATTGAACTGAGGTTAACATGATGATTGTTATGATAAGAAAAAGAGTGGAAGGACCTCAGGAATGGAGAACAGTTTAGCAGGAGTTAAGGTACATGGACAGGAAATCATGAGGTGAGTTTGTGGGACAATGAATCAGTCCATTTAATGGGCATTACCAGAGTGCAGTGAGAGATGGTGTGGGAAGGTAATGCGAATGAGATTGCAGTGGGTTCTACATACCTGGTAAGAGGGTTTGGATGTTATCTTTAAGAGGTTGTGATTGGCTAAATATTTTGAGCAAAGAGGAACCAGGATGAATTGTGCATTTTAGGTTGGATTTGGACCAGAAGTAACTAGAGGTGGGATAACCAGGTGAACTTTCAAGAGAATTGGTACATTCAGAATTAAAGAGTAGAAGAGAGAACTCTGGCCATATTGCAGAAGGTTAATTTTGGAGAATGTCCTAAGTCATGAAGTTCCTATTAAATGTACGTTAAAAAAAATTAGAAGGAGAAAGGGAAGTATAAAAATAGTACTGTTATACCTGTTGAAAATAGAAAGTTGCATGCATATCCTGGGCTGTAACACTTGTTATTTTTGGCTTTCTCTTAAGTATTATGGCATAGATAGTCTGCTGTCCAAACCTACATTCTGAAGATCTCAGGACAGGGAGTCTGAGCTTAGGGCATCTGAGGAGGTGTCCGTGGCCTAGCTGCTGCCTCACTAACAGAATTAAAAAGAAGGTTTTGTGAAAGTTGAACTGAATCCTCAGAGCCTAGTGCTTCAGAACTAGGAATGAGGAAAAGTATTTATAAAATTCTTTTTCATTTCTTTCCAAGGCCTACTTTCTATGTGTTTTTTTCTTTTTTCAACGAAGATCTTGCAGCTTGGTGTCTATTCCCATCTCCCTAGTGATTGCCAAATCTAATAGATACTTTTATGTCCTCTGCTTACTTGTCCATTCTGCCACTTGTGACACTATCTCCACGTCTCTGTTTCTGAAACTCTCTTCCTTTACATTCTATGGTGGGGTTTAGCAAACTGCAGCCCCAAAGGTCACATCTGGCCCTCTACCTGTTTTTATAAGTAAAATTTGATTGGAACACAGCTACAGTTATTCATTTATATATTATCTATGACTGGGTTTACAGTGCACAGCAGAGTTAAGAAGTTGTGACATAGACCTATGGCCTGCAAATTATTAATATATATATATAATAATTTATATAATAATAATTAGATAATTATTAATTTAAAATTAAAATTATTACTCTTGGACCTTCACAGGAAAAAACTGCTGATTCCTATTCTATAACCTCACTCTCCTTTGGTTTTCTTGCTGTGTTGAATCCTAGAGCTGGGAGCCAGTTCTAATGTAAGATTGTGAAAGCTCAGATTAAAAATTGACTTGAAGTACTAGGGCTGGGATTGTGGCTCAGCGGTAGAGCGTTCCCCTAGCACTGGCAGGACCCAGGTTCGATTCTCAGCACCACATAAAAATAAAGGCATTGTGTTGTGTCCATCTACACCTAAAAAAAAAAAAACTGACTTGAAGTACTGAAGGAGCACTACTCTTTTCCTTGCCAGTTGGTTCAAGTAATAGTGCCTGATATTTATTCATATAAAAAAGAAAAACTAGGGCTGGGGTTGTAGCTCAGTGGTGGAGCACTTGCCTAGCAGATGTGAGGCACTGGGTTCAATCCTCAACACACATAAAAATAAACAAATAAAATAAAGGTATTATGTCCTTCTGCAGCTAAAAAAAATTGAAAAAAAGAAAGAAAAAAGTATCATAGTAAATATAAAGATCATAAAAGGCACCTTGCTGGGGAGTTTCTTAGCATTATCTAATTTCATTTCCAGGACCAGTTCTGTTTTGCAGATGAAAATATTAAAGCAAAATTGGGCAGTGCTCTTGACCACACAACTAAGATAGCCCTGTGGCCCTTGCTCCTAACCACCACTCCAGCCTGCCTTCAGAGGACACCACTGTCTTAGAGCAAATATAGTATGTGGGACTGGGTCAGTTTTCCAAGGTTAGTTTGCAGTTTTGGAGTACAAAGTCACATTAGAAAACTAGAAATACAGGAGAAAAAGGGTTTTTATCCTTTCCTTTCCTGAGTTTTAACTTTGTGATAATTTACAGTGGGTCTAGGATCTTTCTTTATTAGTGGGCATGGCCCAGGGTGGGACCAGCTTGTGCACAGGAAGCTCATTGAGCCAGTATATTGAACCTGTGCATCATCATCATGCCACACTGATTCTTCACCTTTGCAGGTGGGTGGCAGAAGCATTCTACATAGTGTTATGAATATGTGAAGAGCTCCACGTGTGTGTGGTGAGTGTGTGTGTGTGTAATGAAGTAATGCATGTGATGATGGTGCTAAGGCATAGGGAGAACTTCAGGGGTAACAACAAATGAATGAAATCAAGCAAAAAATGCCATATGTGTTTTAGGAAAATGCTTGAATTCACCAAGTAGCAGAAGCAGTAGACCAGGAAGGGCATTCCAAAGAAGTGAAGCCAGGGGCAACAATAGGTGCCCCTATGGTTGAATGGAGAAATTAGCAATCCTGTGGGCAGGAGGTCCAACAGCCAACATCCCAAATAGGACGTCAGGACCCCCATCTGCCTATGAAGGGCCATTTCAGAGTCTTGAGTGACCTAAGACTCCAAAGGCTATTCTTTTTCTTGCTTAAGCAGAGCTCTCTTTGAACTGGCAGCCATGCAAGGATATACTTATATCATTTTGTTTTTCCCTAATGTTGCCACCTTGATCTGAATCTATATGCCTTGGAGTTATTAAAGTATGGGATGTCATGCCAGGATTGATCCATTTGCAGATAATACACTCATCTTTCAGGATTCCTTTGGCCTAGAATTCTATTAAAATTCAAGCATGAAGGATGAGTTGGAAAAAATTATGGCCTACAAGGAAATTTGCTGTCCAGGAGGGTAGACAAAGACATATACAACCAGCTGTAGGACAAGGTAGACTTCAGAGCTGTAATTGTAGTACAGGGAGTAACAAGAATAGAGGGAACAAGATTAATTATAACTTGAGGGAACTAGAATTTTGTTTTCTTACCTTTCTGTTTCTTTTCTTTATTCTCTCTTTTTTTTTTTTCCAAGAGCTTAAATGTGGCTGCTCCAAAAATTTGCCCTTTTTTTCTTATGTATTGAGTTAACTGGAAATCTTAACCATTCTGTTGGCTTCCCTTTTGCTCTGCCTTTAAAAAAAAATGTGTTAAATAGCATATGAGATCTACCCTTCTAAAAATTTTAATTGCATAATAAAGTTGTATTAATTATAAATGTAATGTTATAGAGCAGATTTCTAGAGTATTTTCTTTTTGTATGACTAAAACTCTGTACCTATTGAACAGTAGCTCCCCATTTCCATCTTCTTCCAGCCTCTGGCAACTGACATTCTACTTTCTGTTTCTAAAAGTTTGATTACTCCAAATACTTCATAGAATTAGAATCATATTGTATTTGTTATTTATTTATTTATTTCGGTGCTGGGGATTAAACCTCATGTATGCTAGACAGGCACTCTACCCCTGAGCCACATCCCTAGCTCCAGTGCATGTCTTTTTGTGTCTTACTTCTTTCACTTACTGTAATATCCTCAGAGTTCATTCATGTTGTCCCATATTGCAGAATTTCCATCTTTTTCATAGCTAAATAATATTTCATTGTATGTGTGTACCACAGTTTATTTATCCATTTATGCCACAATGGACACATAGGCTATTTCTACTTATTAAATATCGTGAATAATGTTGCAATGAGGATGGAAGAACAGAAGTCTTCCTGAGACTCTGATTTCAATTATTTGGATGAATATTCAGAAGTGGAATAACTGGATAATATGGTAGTTCTGTTTTAAAATTTTTAAATATATTTTTAGTTATAGATGGACACAGTATCTATCTATCTATCTATCTATCTATCTATCTATCTATCTATCTATCTATCTATTGTGGTGTTGAGGATCAAACCCGGGGCTTTACATGTGTGAGGCAAGTGCTCTATCACTGAGCTACAACCCCAGCCCTCTGTTTTTAATTTTCAAAGGAACTTATATACTGTTTTCCATTGCAGCTCTTCCATTTTATACTTCTGCTAACAGTGCACAAGGGAACTGCACACTCATTTCTTCTGCTGCTCTTCAGCCTGATTCTTCTGTCCTAGCAAATAAACTGCCTTCCACTCTCTTCTCATCACTCTGCACCTGCCACCTTTCTTTCGGTTCTGAAACATGTTCAGTTATGACTTTGACATGTCCTTAAAAGTCCAGGTCAGGTTAACATTCTCCATGCCTCCTTCCCTGACCACCTAGCTAGAATTACTTTTCTTCTGCTGAAGACCCATTGTGTCTATTGCTTTTGGGACAACTGGCAGAGATTGTTGCTTTACACTGGAATGGATTTTACATGTGTATGTTTTATGTTAACTGAACTGCCATCTCCTTAAGAGCAGAGATTGTGTGCCCCCACCTGTCAGTCCCTCAGAGTATTTTACAAAACAACTTTCCATATTGTAAAGAGGCCAGGAGTCCTAGGAAGGTGTGTGAGTGTGTGTTCTAGGTTTAGAAGACAGGAGCTGAACTTTAATCCTGAGTAGGCTCTGCTAACAGACAAAGCACAGGTCAGTGTCAATCCTAAGAGAAAATGAGCTGGACAGGAACACAGATCAGTGACCAGGGCCCTTTAGTAAGTGGGGATTAGAATGGACAGGCAGGTTTACATAGGAAGGTCATGACTGTAACCTGAGATCTGCTCTGCTGGATTTTGGCAAGCAGGGTTGACAGGTGTTTGCTGGGAGCCAGAGAGAAGCTGTGTTAACCTCACAGTTCTGCAAGAAGTCAGAACAGCTGCTGAAAGCAGGGGCCGACCTAGCTGGCAGTCTGACCATCTCCAGTAATATCCTGTTCTGGAGAGTTCTTGTCTTCCAACACAGTGTAAGGCAACAAAGTTGTCTGAGTGGTTAGTCCATGACTAATCTGTAGGTCATCTAGAAGCCCCCACAAAAGCTTTTAGGAGGCCAAGGTCCAATACAGGAAGGCCTCAGGGGAAAGCATTGGGCTAGACACCTCACTTGGCTCTTGCACTAGTCCTTGTCTTTGTCCTTGTCCTCTCTGCCAGAGGTTCATAATATCCACAGAGGTCTTCCACCTAGTGACCATTATTATCTATTTTCATAGACTCCCACTCTAAGAACCTGCCCTTTACCCTGAGCTCCAGCAGCCTGCTGTATCCTGATGATGCCTTGCCAATTTCTGGTCCCTGTGTTACCTGGGAAGATTCCTGCCAGGTGACTGGTTATGGGACCTCATTTTGTACTTATGCAATGTCCCAGAGTAGGCCAAAACCTGCCTCATGTGCATCTGGGGAAGCTTGAGAACCTGGCCTCACCTCTCCAGGGGGATGGGAAGTGAAGAGAGGTAGGTTGTCTGAGCTGCATGGTACCTCTTCTGCTCGCTGTCCTTTTCAGCTTCTCCCTCACCCTTTCCCACTCCTCCAGCTGTTATTATCCTGGGGCAATGGTTCCTAAACCTGACAGATATGTAGAATTATCTGTATGTTAGAAAAAAGGAAGAAGTTCTTAGGCTGTATCCTCAGAGAGTCTCTTTAGGGCATGGGAATCTGGCATTTTTACATAAGATATACATGAAAGAACTGCGGAAGGATGGATGAAGGACTTACTGAGTTGCTGAGTAATTATTTCTTTCTTTGTCCAGCTCTTCCCCCTGCTCCCCGGACTTTCTACAGTGATCATATATTTCTTTAGGAATCAGAGAAAGAATAGATGTCATTAAAAATAAAAATCAGGGGCTGAGGTTGTGGCTTAGCAGTAGAGTGCTCGCCTAGCACGTGCAAGGCCCTGGGTTTGATCCTCAGCACCACATAAAACTAAATAAATAAAATAAAGGTATTGTGTCCAACTACAACTAAAAAAAAAAGGAAAGAAAGAAAGAAAACCAGGGGCTTGTGTTGTGGCTCAGTGGTAGAGCATTAGCCTCGCAAATGTGAGGCACTGGGTTCGCTCTTCAGTACCACATACAAATAAATAAATAAAATAAAGCTATTGTGTCCATCTACAACTTAAAAAAAAAAAAAAGAAAACCACATTTCATTCCAAAGTGATCTTGCAGAAACTGCTAATCCTCTCAAATTTATTCCTTTTTTCCACAGGGGGACTTGATCTCATCTTCATGCCAGGTCTTGGGTTTGACAAACATGGCAACCGGCTGGGGAGGGGCAAAGGCTATTATGACACCTACCTGAAGCGCTGTCTGCAATGTCAGGAAGTGAAACCCTACACCTTGGCCTTGGCTTTCAAAGAGCAGATTTGCCTGCAGGTCCCAGTGGATGAACATGACATGAAGGTAGATGAAGTTCTTTACGAAGACTCTTCACCGTCTTAAGACCAGATGACTACAGCCAAATAATCAGTGTTTTGTATCAGAGTTAGGAATATATGTATATTTTTTCCTGTGTCAAAAATTAATTGAAATTTCACATTAAATTGAATATGGACTCGGATAATTTTTAGTGTAAATATGAAATACCTAATATTAAATTGTCTTTTGAAATCAATATAAATGTGAATACTAGAATATTGATTAAAATGGAGGCTATCACCATATGATTTTCAACATAATTTCCTGGTGTTAATGTGACAAGTTGATCTCTCGGTTTTGCAGTTTAAGTTAAATATTTATGAGGAACTGTGTTCTAACTCAGAGTGTGAGAGGAAGGTAAACACATGGTGGGTGGACACTGTATTTCATTTTGGCCTGTCATGGGCCTGGCCAGACATACAGAGACTTGGAGCTTATTAATTGATTTGTCGGTGTTTGTTTTAGGTACCAAATTTCCTGATAATATTGTACTTCTTCATCATGATTTCATTTACTCACCCTGAAATCTGATGTTTGGCACTTTGTAGTTGTTGGTGGTTAATGTATGAAAATTTTTGATGATTTAAATATTTTCATTTAACTGATTGGTCTCTCTCCCTGTTTTGTGTGTCACTTTAAGATCTGATATAAGTTAGGAATTGTGTCTGTTTGCTCATGGGTTCTGTTTTGGAAAATGAAAGTTGCTGTGAGCTGAAGGTTGGCAGATGGCCTCACAGCTAGACCGTGGTAATTTTGTTGGTGGGGGAGGATTTGGTTATCACCAGAAAACCCAGGAGTCTTCCTGGACTCCACTCTCCTCTCATTTCCTACCTCCTGCCTGTCACCAGCTCCTGTTGATCTTGCCTCCAAAATGCGTCTTACATCTGCTCTCCTCTCAATTGTCCTGCTGCTGCTTTTGTCCAGCCCCTCAGCATTTCTAAGTGGAATTAGGCAAGCTTCTCATACCTGGCTTCTTTTTCTCCAATGTCTTTCAGAGTGGTCTTATAAAACACAAATCTGATCATGAAGCACTTCTGATTGCAGTATTTTGGGGACTCTTCAGAGCCCTCTGGGTTTTGGTCTGATGTCTTCTATTGTGTACAACATCCCTTAGGAGAGGCTACCACCTTCCTTTTTCTAGCCTCTTGTCTTTACACCCCATATTCTCCTTCTATGCCACATATTGAGCATTACAGGCTGCTTCTGTCCTTTGCACTGAGTGAACCCTTTTGGCGGAAACACTCATTTTGTGCATCTGGACACTGCTATGCCTCCTCAGGACTGTGCTCCTGCTTTACCTCTTCTGTGAAGTCTTCCTCTGCTTTCCCAGGCAGGTTTATGTTCCATTCCTTGTTTGAACAACTCTGGCTATTCATCTTCTTGTCCTCTATAGCACTTATTAGTTTACATACTTCACAGAACTGTGAGTGCCAAAGACTTCATACTTCATAGACAATGAGACATAGAATGGGTGTTTGAAAATATTTTTAATGAGTTAATTGAATATATTTAGATGTATTTCACTTAAAACATAGATCTACCATTCTTTGGATTCATGATTCATGATTTGGATTCATATGTGATTTATTATTTCATGCACAAAAGTAGGAAAAATCCCACAACTTTAAAATGTCAATGGGCTAAAGATGGCTCTGTACAGTTTAAGATGTACAATGCAAAATGGGAGAGAAATGTAATTCCTACAAGCTATAAAGTCATATTGTTATACTGGTTAAAAACCTTAAATGTTACTTCAACTGTAAGGTTAAGGTGAATATTAATATGACTGATGTGACTATTGGTCTGAAATTCCCAAGTTACTGCAGATCAGGTAAGTTTTGCCCAATCAACTCAGTCCATGTTATTCTTCTACCAAAAGACGGTGTTTAAAACCACTCAGCCATCTTCTTAAGTACAGGTAGAACAGGTAGTCAACTGGCCAGAAGAAGCAGGGTGCTGAAATTCAAGAAAGCCAGGAGGCTTCAGGGTCTCCTATTTATAAAGAGAACCATTTCCTAGTAACTAGTAATGCACATAGTGGTTTTTATGCAGAGGGTATTAGAAGGGAGAATCCTTTCCTCCCATGATGCAGGTAATAAGGACACTGTCACCTGATTAGGACATAAACAGAGGATGAGAACAAGACCTTTGACTCTAGGAGGTACAGGTCAACAAGAAGCAAGAATGATGAGGCTTTCAGGAAAGGGACAATCCAGGTAGAAGGGAGAGAAATAGCAACGAGGACTGAACAGAAATAATTCTTAGTCTTGGGAATTGGAAACATCTCAGCCCCAAATAAGTTTGTGGTATATATTCTGCAGAGTTGTGCTTACTTAGAAAGTGAACTATATGAAGTTGTGGATAAGAACAATATATGCGGGGCAGGGGTTGTGGCTCAGCGGTAGAGCACTTGCCTCGCACTTGCAAGGCCCTGGGTTCCATCCTCAGAACCACATAAAAATAAATAAATAAATAAAATAAAGTAATTGTGTCCATCTACAACTGCAAAAAATAAATATTAAAAAAAAACAATACATGTTTAATCACAATGGCCTTCTGAGAGATTGATAAATATGTTGAGGCATGGATGGCTTATTGCAGAAGCTTAGTTCCTGGCCTCAGTTGTTTTGTTTTTCTTTTAGAAATCATTGAATTCAGTTACTCTCATTGAATTTTTAAAATATTTTTTTAGTTGTCAATGGATCTTTATTTATTCATATGCAGTGCTGAGAATTGAAACCCGTGCCTCACACATGCTGGGCAAGTGCTCTACCACTGAGCCACAACCCCAGTCGCTCTCATTGCATTTTAATCTTTTTTTTTTTTTTTGTGTGGTCTGGGGATTGAACCCAGGGGTGCTTAACCATTGAGTCATATCCCCAACCGTTTTTAATATTTTATTTAGAGATAGGGCCTTGCTTCAAACTTGCAATCCTTCTGCCTCAGCTTCTTCTAGTGCTGGGATTACAGGCATGGGGCACTGTGCCTGGCTAATCATATATTTATATACTTTCTCCACTAGACTGCAGCTCCTTCCCTGCCAAATTTGTGTTTTGCTTCAGAACCTACCTCAGACCTTAGCACAATGTAAATACCCAATAAATTCTTTATTTTTTGTGGTACTGGGCATTGAACCCCATTGCAGGGTGCATTACTACTGAGCTACATCTCAAATCTTGATTTTTTATTTTGATACAGGATCTAAGTTTTAGAGGCTGGCCTTGAACTTGTGATCTTCCTGCCTCAGCTTTTTACATTGCTGGGATTATAGGCATATGCCACCATGCCTGGCCCCAGTAAATTCAATGAAAGAATGAACCAGTTTGAATGTTGCCCTCCATAAAAACACAGGTTTTTTTTTTTTCCCTTCAGTCTCTGTGGGCACCAGTCCTAAATATATGTTTTCTTCTATGCTTAAAAATAAATAACAGATTTTTCTAAATAATAATGTGCATGTTATAAAACACAAAAGAAGGATGAGATAAAGTTGAAAAAGGATATATTAGATATAATTTATATTCATTTTTAAGAACAACATGATTTAAAAACTTATTTTTTATTTATTCCTTCTTTCTTCCCTTCCTCATTTCTCTCTCTTTCTTGCCTGCCTGCCTCCCTCCCTTCCTTCCTTCTTAGGGCCTTGTGCATGCTAGGCAAGTAATCTACCACTGAGCCACACATCCAATCCCCAAATTCTTTTTTTTTTTTTGGTACTAGGTATTGAACCCAGGGGCACTTATCCATTGAGCCACATCTTCAGCCCTTTTTTGATTTTATTTAGAGACAGGGTCTTGCCGAGTTGCTGAGGCTGGCTTTAATTTGGGATTCTTCTCACTTAGCCTCCCAAGCCACTGGGATTACAGGCGTGTGCCACCGTGCCTGGCTCATTATTTTTTGAAAACCTTATTTTAACACATTTTTAATGACTCAGAAGTCTGGTTTTAATTTCAGTAATTGGTCTTAAAGGCTTTTTAGCTGAAAAAAATACTTCCAGAGATAAGCAGATCCAGTTGGATATAGTGCTGTAGTTACTAAAATTTTTAATTTTATCTATTAATTTCACAGTGATATTTTAAATAGAAATATAACTAGTCAATATACATTTTCTTGATGTGGATCTGTCATTCTTACATATTAAAACGCCACCCATTTGCTTTGTTGACAAATGGGTTCAAAACTTATTGAACTTCTTAGAAAGATTTTAAACCAAGTTAAAAAAATTCTGCTTCCAATTTAGTTGTGTAGATATGAAAGCATTTATAGATGTCATGGTTTTTGGGAACATAATCATATAATGATAAAAACATTTTCATTTTTAATATGCTCCCTCTTTGTTTGTCTTCCTTTCTTTTTCTTTCTTTCTTCTCTCCCCCCTCCCTCCTTCCCTTCCTTCCTTCTTTCCTTTCACTGGGAATTGAACCCAGGTTCTCAGGCATGCCAGGCAAGTGCTTTCTGAAAGTAGTTCACGTCTGATTCATTGATGGAACATGACTTTTACCCTGAAGATTCAAATTAGATGCATTTATTTTTAAAAAATGTCTGCTTAGTTAGCAATTTACTGGTGGCCATTTGTAATCTCAGAAAAGTTAGAAAAATTGGTATCTTTGTTTTTGGGTTAAAAGTACAAGCAAAACTCATCTTCAGGTTTAACAGCTTTTAAAAAAGTATTTTACCTTGAGATAATCAGAGAAATTGCAGGTGAATCAAAATGTGTACTCATGTGTACTTCTTATTACATCACAAAGAGTTGTAAATTTTATATATATATATATANTGGGGGGGGGGTGGTACCAGGGATTGAACTCAGGGGCACTTGACCTCTGAGCTACATCCTTATCCCTATTTTGTATTTTATTAGAGACAGGGTCTCATTGAGTTGCTTAGTGCCTCGCCAAATTGGTGAAGTTGGCTTTGAACTTGTGATCCTCCTGCCTCTGCCTCTCGAGCCTCTGGGTGTGTGTGTGCCATCACACTAAGGTGAATTAATTTTGAGAAATACATCTTATCCATTTCATCTCTCCTTTAATATCTTTCTTCTTGTAGTGGAACTGCAAGAGGAGATATGTTGGAAGCATCTGTCCTTTGACTCAGCCTCCCACCATGAAGGATTTATTCCTGTCCTCATGTCTTCAGATTGCAAGCTGTGTTTTCTATATGCCATCCAATAGTGCTTCTTGACAGAAAGATGCATCAGGTTTCTCGACATTGTCTTATTAGCAATTCATCCATATTTCCACAGTGTAAAGAATCAGTATTTTTTTAAAATGGCATGGTATAAATTTAAAATATACATTTAAATTATCTTTCGCTATTAAGTGAGAAGGCTTTTAAAAGACTACAAACCTTTGTGATTCTGTTTAGTGAACTCTGTCCAGTGAGTATTGGAGTAGGTAGCTTAGGTTATTAAATATTGTTGAACATGTTGTGGAAAGTTTGTCTTCATTTTCTTGGTCTGTAGCTTCTGCTAGTCATGATGGTATCATGCTTTTCACTGTGCATGTGAAAACTGATTCGTCATTAACCATGTGGGACACAAATCCCTACTTCAAAAAGGCTTTGAGATAATTTCAAATTTTTTTTGTTGATTTCTTGGCAAATCTTAGTGTTTTTCCTTGTGTGGCTCATGGATAGCTTATACGAGGAATGTAAGTATTAGCTATTGTTACTCATTTGGGCTAGCATTTTTAGAGTTATCTTTGATTTACTATTTCTTTTTAAGAATCTTTTAAAGCCACTTGTCCATTTTAAGAGGGTTGGTTTAGTGGAACCACATTAGGAAATAGGTAAAATCCTGTGCTTCAGAAACTGCAGTATGTCTCAGTATGCTGAAAGTAACCAAACTCCCCCTCCCACATTGTCCAACCGTTCTTTCTCCCCAAACACACTTGCTTATCCTGACATGGGATATGCTGATGCAGTTTGTAACTTTTAGCAAAACTGAATTTCTTGTCTTTCAAAGATGAGTAAATACAAATAGAGATTCTAATATCGTCTTCCAAAACCCTGGTGGATCGTCTTGCTTTTTGGGGCAGTCATCCTGTTTGGTGATCATTGCTCTAAGGGTAGGTAGAAGGACAGGTTTACTGGACAAGAGAGATTCTGGTTGAGCCACAGAGCTGTTGACTTCCTCAGTCCTGCCTCTCCCTTGTCTGTGTTGACTGAGTGTGGTATTGCTGGTGCTGGCCTCTCTATGATCCTTTTGTCTTTCTTTTTTGTCACAATGTTTTAATACAGCCCCCTTGCCTTCTGCCCATGTGCTTTGGTTGGAGCTGCTATCTTGATTGTTGGGTTTATTGTCTGTGTTTGAATAGGAGGAATAACTTCTTTAAGTTATTTCTGTAGGAACAGAGCACCTTTAAAAACCTTGTCACCTGGAAAATAACGGAACCCTTTCTTTTGGGTCTTTTCCTTTCAGACTTTTCCCTGACTGACCAGGACCTACCCTCTGAGTACATGAAAGGATTCCCAAGACTAGATAAAAAGCTAGAAACACTTTTTAAGTCTCCCACTTTTTCTTTTCCATCATCTCGCTCTTCTCTACCAATTGCAGCTCCTTTTCATTTTAACATTTGTAGCTTGTTATGACAACAGACCACATCAATACCAATGAATGAGGCATCTGCACAAAAATCCATTTGGTTTAATTGTTTTGATTATTATATGTCCCATGAATGTCTTACATATACTTTTAGTCTTAAAATGATTCATTTAAAAAATATACTTTCAAAGCAAACAGTTGTTTCAATGTTGAGTCAGATCCCAGAGTTTACTACTATAAATGACAAACATTTGGTTTTATCACTGAGAAATAATCTCTTCAGAATTGAAATGCAAAAAGTGTTTGTTATTTCCTCCCAATCTTAGAGATAAAGAATACTGTATTATTCTGAAGATCTGGGTTGGGATACTGTGGATCTTGACCATGTAGAATAGATATATTGCTATAAGTCTAAAATATTTGCTGTTCCTCCAAGCTAGGGATAAGATAAATCCTATTCCCAGTAGGTATACTTAATACAAGAACCAGTGGACAGTGAAGATTACTTATCTGTGTGGCCATCTCCTCTAGGCCATCCTCTATCCTTCTATGCATTATCTACATAAAACACAACTCTGCTTGTGCTACCTACCTGCTTGGTAGTTTTTGATGGTTATCTATTGCCCAAAGAATAAATTCCTCAGCTTGCATATAGGACCCTTTCCAACCTGGCACTATGTTCCTTCATTTCTCCCCTCTCTATCTCTGTCTCTGTCTCTCTTTCTGTTCTCTCTCTCCCTCTCCCCCCCACACCTCTTTTGCCCTCCAGACCAGAATGCTAGTTACATCAGAATCCAGTATGCTGAGTAAGAACCAGATTTATACAATTGAATATGAGATCAGACTATATAAATGTTAACAGGTAGTGGATGGTTCAGTGGGAGTGGAAGACTTCAGTGAGGCACCAAGATATTCTAGAAAGTGAATATCAACCTTTATTGGCATATGGATCACTTGGGGATCTTTTAAAAATGTGGTAGGTAGGTCTAGAGTAGGACCCATAATGCTTCATTTCTAACAATCTCCTAGGTAATGCTGCTGGTTTCCTGCCCCATTGAGCTGCACTGCCCAGTATGGTAGCCCTAGTGATTAGTGGCTATTTAAAGTTAAAGTGATAAAAATTAAATAAAATTTAAAAGACACTTCCATGGCTACACTAGCCACACTTTAACTGCTCTGTAGCCCCATGTGGCTAGTGTTTACTCTGTAAAATAGCACAAATATAAGACATTTCCATCATTGCAGAAAGTTCTATTGCACAGCACTATTTTCTAGAGCATGATTTTCAAACTGTTTTCTACAGACTACCTATTAAATCAGAATCTGTAGGAATAGAGGACTAGAAATTTGCATTTTGAACAAATGCCTCAGGGTATTTTTATGCTTGCTGAAGTTAGAGGAACTTCTGCCGGGATCCAAAATCTAATGTCCAGAGGTAAGTGTAATGTGGGAATAGGCAAATGTCAGAGACAGACAGGGACCCATCAGCTTAACTACCTTGCTTGCCAGCCATGAAAATCATACCTCGTTGCCTCAGGTGCAGCTTGTGGAGCTGATCTCTGACACCAGAGCTTCATAGCATGGAAGAGGTACAAGCCCTTAAGCCAGTGGCATTCTAAAGATGTGTGGCTGGTCCTAGGTGTATTCTCTGGTCCCACATGCCTTCTGGTTTCTACGTGCTAATAGAGGTGAGAACCAGGGCCTGCATTCAGTTTCAGGGATGAATCACAATCCCAGAAGGAGCAATCAAGAAATATCTGTCTTCTTCTTCACACTATTTGGATCTCCCTCTCCTTCCCAGGAGCATATTTTGGCAAGATCCTTTTTTTTTGATACTGGGGATTAAACCCCAGGGCTCAACAACCGAGCCACATCCCAAGCCCTAAAAAATTTTGTATTTTATTTAGAGACAGGGTCTCACTGAGTTTCTTAGTGTGCCTCACTTTTGCTGAGGCTGGCTTTGAACTTGCTATCCTCCTGCCTCAGCCTCCCGAACCACTGGGCTCACAGGTGTGCACCACTGTGTCCAGCAAGATCCTATTATTTTTTGATCATCTTTCAGATATAAAAAATGAGTTCTATTGAGAGGATTAAAAAACTCAGTTCAATCTTAAATCAAATTTTTGTTTGTTTCTTCTGCGTCCCTTACCCTCCAACTCATCAGTGGGGAGGGATCTCCATATATTATTTCATTTTCTTCCATCCACCTCCTTTCTTCTGGTTCTGAAGGTTCTGACAGTCAAGGAAAGTAGCATAGCTGGCTTGAATCAGTCACCTGACCTCAGACCTCGTTTACCATATACCCAGCTGATTTTCATAGAGCTGCTTTGTGGGTTTTTGGGAGAACCTCTGCTGGGACTGCATGTACTGCACTATGCTTGAGCTGACCTCTAGTTCCCACTCAGTGCCTGCTCTCTAGATGCACACCCCTAAGATTCCCCGGCTCCAGCTGGCAGCCCCCTTGGCCAAGGAAGGCTTGAGTCTAATTTCTAATTGAGACTGCCACTTTGTTAAATAGGTATCTGGTTATATGCATGGTCCATCAAAGTACAAGTGTCACTAGCTCGTAGACTACCCACAGGATGCAGTGGATTAGTTAAGATCACATATTGATAAAGAATAGGATGGGGGTGCTGGGGTTGTGGTTCAGTGGTAGAGTGCTTGCCTAGCACATGGGAGGCCCTGGGTTCAATCCTCAGCACCACATAAAAATAAATAAAGGTATTGTATCCATCTACAACTGAAAAATATTAAAAAAAAAGAAGAGGATGGGATGGAGGCAAGTTGAAAACGAACCATAAACATTTTCCCCAACATCCATCTGGGTGCATAAATGAAGTGGAAGACTTTGGTTGCTGACTTATTTTCACTGGCTTGGAATTGCTTTATCTAGGGTGATAAGTGTTTTCTCAAGAGGAAGCTCTGCCACAGTTGGTACCTCTGAGGGTTGCATATGTAGCAGGTTTAATGAGTGCTTTCTATGTAATAGGAGCACTAAATATCACTCTTTCTCCTCTAAGTTCAGAACCATGTGAGAGACAGACATGGAGTCAAATGTGGTAGGTCAGAAGATCAATTTGGTTAATGGATTGGTGGATTTAGCTGAGTTGTGCAGTCTTCTTATAGGAGACTCCTTCGTCATACACACCCATTTTCTAGCTAGTCAGGGACACAACTGGCCAGATACCTGCTGGCCCTCCTGCGAGGGGTAGTAGAACAGGACATGGCAGAGAATTTTCTTCCTGTGGACAGTCACATCCAAATGAAACAAACTAGAGCAAGCATATCCCACAAGCTTGGTTTCTTCTGCAAAACTTACAGGCTGGGGTGGGGAGGTGTGAGGGAAGGCGGAGAGAGAGGACAGGAGTGTTATTCTGGCTAAAGTCCTTCCATGTGAGCACATGGTTGTGGGCATGCAGAACAACTATTTTGCATACATCTGCATATATTAGCATATCCCATTTTTGTAACACTGGTATCACTACCCATTTTATAGAAAACCAAGGCTAAGATGATATTCCACATGCGTGGTAAATCAGGGTCTGAACCAAGTCTGATTTTAAGTCCATGTTCTTTCACTACCTTGTATCTTGCACCTCATTTGGAGTGCTGGGAAGGGAGGGCTTCTGTTTTTCTTCTGAAACCCTCTTATGGGCTCTTTTATATCCTGGGGCCATCAGGTCAACTTGAACCTTGTAACTTGAGTTCCTTAAAGCACCTGAGCCCACAAAATCTTCAGCGAGTCTGTGGCAGATCTGAAGAGGCCCATGATGGGAAGGCTGGGAGAACTCCCTGTGGAGTTGGGCTTTGGTTTCCTATGTCTGCTTGCCACGCTGTCCTCACAAGGCCAAAGAGGCTGCCATGGAGATCTCACCAGGCCTCATATCAGGGTGACTGGTAGTTGCTTTAGCTCAGTCCTTGGTCAGGTCTGCAGGAATTATCAATGAGACACTGGGCCAGCCTGGACTTCTCTCTTAGCTCAGGAATGCCCTTTAATTATAATTCTCTGTGGTTACAAAGATGCATGTAGTCTCTAGCTGGTTAGTCTATTCTGTTGTGCTCTGATTCCTTCCCTAAACCTGGGTTTCCTATTGATCTTATAAGCCTTTCTGACACTCTGCATGTGGTTATGCGCTTGCTTTTCAGTCTCTGCAGATGGTTGAACTACTGTACATCCCCATTCTCCTCCTCTTTCCCTTTACTCTTTCTCTTTCCTTCTCTCTCCTTACTCCCTCATCTTTCTTTTCTACCTGTTTTCCTCTCTTTTTCTTTCTCTCCCTCTTTGCCTCCCATTAGCCTTGAACCTCAAGGGGGGATAGGACTATCTGCAAAGAAAGAATCTTTGCCACAGGATTATCAGATTCCAAAATGTAATCTAGTAGAAGGCAGCACTGTAGGAACATTCTGCAAGGAGCTAAGGGACTGTAAAGCATTCCTGGATATCACAGAAATCTCTTGAGGATGCTGGGCAAAAGGACAGCTGCTACAGAAGTGAAGGTGGGCTTCAACCCCCTTCCTCTAGCAAGAGGCAAGGTAACAAAGGGAGAGGGGAAGGGTTTTATGCCTCATTTTATTCTCTTGACAGTTTGCCTAGTCAGTTCTGCCTGTATTATTGTCACCTCTAAGAACATTTTTTTCCTACCATCAGTCTTTTATTAAAGCTTAGATAAAAAAAAAAAATCCCTTCAACACCCAGCCACTAGAAGGGAAATTTCAGAGAATGAGATGATCAGATTTCCAAGTTTATTGAAAAACCTATAGATAACTGCATGACTGCTCATGCTGTTTTATAAAACAAGTGCAGCTAGGTGAGCCATTTAATAATGTGGGAACTGTCGGCTGTGTGGGTAGTGGAGAGGAGAGCACCCCTCCGGCAGGTGTTGGCTCTGGCAGCAATGAACATTGCGGCACACTGCACTGCAGCACAGGGTCACCCTGCAGGCTGAGCCACACTGCTTCTTAGGAACCATCCACAGCACGGCCTGTTATCTGGCAGACAGAGTGCCCAGGTCTTTCCAAGCACAGTAGAACCCAAACATATCCCCTCTATGTCAGCCACATTCTGGGGCTTTTGAAGGTGTTTAATCCTTACCACAATCCTGAGATAGACATCATTGCCTCTGTTTGCCAGATGGAAAAATTGGAGGCTGCAGGAGGGAAGGAACCTATGTAAAATTATAGAATGGAGTGGTAGAGCCAGGGAAATAACCCAGGTTTTCCCATTCCTGTGCCTTTTTTGTTTTACCCTGTCACCAAAAACAGTCTATAGAGCAGGGAGTGTTAAAGAAACCGTCCTTTGGCATGCAGGGTAAGTATATTAGAGCTGGTGGGTGGGTAGAGATAGGAGAGTAATGCAGAGGTAGTAGAACCCTGAAGTTATAGATATACTCTGAAATCAAGATTTATGCTTTCAGATCCCACTATTCAATAAGTTAATTTCTCTGTGCCTCTTTATAAAATGAGGACTGATAATAGTATCTGCATCATAGGTTTGTGGTAAAGGTTACAAGAGATAATAAAGTATGTAATACTGTGTCTAGCATATGATAGGTTGGATAAATGATGTAGCCTTAGGCTCAATTTTAGAATCAAAGGAAATCTGAAAAAGGGCCTCATGCAGGGTCTGTCTTGTAGAGGTCATCAGGTATTTTCAATTCCTTTCTGCCATCTTATAAGTATACTTTGCTTGCCTGCCCTGCTTACTATGGTCTGGGATGCCTGCAGTTACCTCATCAGAAGGGCTGCTATTCAGAGTTGACCCCTGATTGCCAATGTGCCCTTTGTGGTCCTGCCACAACTCATAGTATCACCTTGGGTGACTTCAGACTTGCTTGGCTGGGCCTCAGTTTCCTTAGTTATAAGGGGATATAGACAGAACTAAGTTTGAAGAAGCAGGGTGTGTGAATTTCTACATCAGAATTACCTGGATGGATTGTTGAAAATTCTGATTCATGGGCCTTGCCTCTAGTTGACCAAAATCAGAATCTATAGCAGTGCTTGCTATGGTTCAAATATGGTTTGTTCCCTCTGAAACTCATACTGGAATTTAATCCCCATTGTGAGGTTAAAAGGTTGGAAACTTAATCTGACTGTGGTATGCAGAGGTAGGGCCTTTGGGAGATAATTAGAATTATATAAAGTCATGGGGCGGGGAGGGCTATGACTGAATATAAGGAGGGAGAAAGACTAGAAGACACAGACATACTCACATACTCACCCCACATTCGCACTCTGTCTTTTACAATGTAATGTCCTGAGGCATTAGAAGACAGTCACCAGATGTGGCCCCTCAACCTTGGACCTGAACCAGGAGCCAAAATAAACCTTCTCTTTATAACTTACTCAATTTGTGGGATTGTGTTATTAGGAACAGAAAATGGGCTAATACAGTGCTCTAGGATGTACATTTGTAAAAAGCACCCTCCCCATGCTTCATGCCCTGGCCCAACTCTCAGAGAATCTGGTATAATTGGCCATTAATAAATAATGAAAGCAAATTAAATAATAAAAGCAAATTAAATAATAAGTCAATTTAGAAAATTGATTTAGTTCTTTACTTTGGTTTTAAGATTTTCCTGTTTATTTATTTATTTTTGTAGCAGTTTTGCTACATGTGTATAACTGTGGTTCTATGTATTTATTCTGTTTAGGGTTCATAACACTTCTAGAATATATGGTTTGTGGTCTTTTGCCAGGTTTGGAAAATTCTTGGTCATTATCTCTGTAAAAGTTATTTCTGCTCCATTTGCTCTTTCCTCTGTAGGACCCCAATTACATGTGTGTTGGACCTGTTCACCATGTCCTATTAGGTCTTGTACACTCCCCTTTCATTCCCCTAGTACTTTCCATTTTGTTCCTCCATTCTTTCAGTCTAAATATTCTCTATTACATATTTTTGAATTCCCTAATCTTTTCTTCAGCTTTGCCTACCCACCTGTTGAGTTCCTAGCTTAATTATTATATATTTCAGAACAGAACTTTCATTTGATTTTTAAAATGGACTTTAATTCTTTGTTAAAATTCAATTTTTAGAAATGTTGATTACACTGATCTTGTGTTATAATTTCAGTGTCAGGATCTCTTTGTATTTCTGTGTTTATTATCTTCTTCTTGGTTTCTGGCCTTTTCCCAGTATGCTTTGTAATTTTTTTATTTAAATTTTTGTTGTTGTTGTATATTATGTCAGTTGTATGTGAAAATTTGGAGAGAGAATTTGAGGCTCTGGATAGTGCATTTTTTCTCCTGAGAAGATCTGCTATTGCTTTTGGAAGTTAGGGTCAGGGCAGATTGTCATAATCCCGTCTGGGATGGAGCAGATGGGAAGCCAGGCTTTTGTTTTCATAAATCCTGGTCTGTTCCTGATTTGTCCTCCTTTCTGGGACTCAGTAGTTCTTTCTGAAAGTTTGGGGTGTATACCAAGTGCCTCCTTCTTGGTGAGCCCTAAACTCTCATTTTTGCTCCCCCAGGGTAGGTAGGTGGGACTATCGAAACTCAGCTTCCTAGCTGCTTGACTGGTGGTTTCTATTTCATTTCTTCTCTTGGCTTCTTCACTGATCAAAAATACAACTTCTTAGCTTTTAGTTTTTTTCTTGAGCATCAGCAAATGTTTCAAGGCAAAAAGCTGTGCCAAACATTAGGCTCATTTCTGTGCCTCCATTCTCTTTGAGATCTTGGTGCCTTTAGATCTCACCACATGTGATAGCTCTCTGATGCTTTCAGATGGAATTTGTTTTTTTAAAAATATTTTTTTTTTAGCATTTCTATTTGTTCTTGGTAGAAGAATTGATCTCAATAAATTAGTCTGTCACAGGCAGAAATGGAATTTCCTGATATTGTTTTTTTTAATCTCTTCAAGTGATTTTAAAATGAGATGTACTGGACGAAATCAGCTCCTTCCCACATCATAAGAAGGTCTCATCACCTAAGACCCATGTTTAATAATGTTGGTTTCCTGGTCCTACTTCAGATACATTGAACCACAATTTTATAAAAAAAAAGACTTGTGGGGCTGTGGCTGTGGCTCAGTGGTGGAGCACCTGCCTTGTACATGTGATGCACTGGGTTCAAACTACATAAAAATAAATAAATAAACATATTGTATCCTTCTACAACTAAAAAGTTATTTTTTTTAAAAAAAAAAAGACTTGTAATTTGTAGTTCTAGCAAGTGCTTCTAACAAAGGCACACTTGGGAAGCACTGAGCAAGTGGTTCATCAGGGTTCTCCTTGCTCTAGTTGCCTATGGATATTCCAGTACCCCAGTGAGTCCCCTTACCCAAGGGACTCTGCATATATTGGCAGGAAAGAGTCTGGTTGTTCTGTGTGCAGGGAAGGAAGCATGATACTTGTACCAATATCTCTAGATTTATTTTGTATTCTGCAACTCCATGAGAGGTAGCTCCTCTGCTGAATTATTTTTAATTTCGTCTATAGACATTTTAATCAGAGATGAAAAATGGTTGGTCTTTTGCCAAGAGTTCAGTCTAAGAGGAGGTTATTTGCCTTTTAGAGATACATTAATTTGCACTGACTTTTGTGTAGAAGGCAGAAGCTTGTAATAGAAAAGAACCTGGAATTGAGAGATCAAGGACGACTCTAGGATTCTTTGGTAGCTCAGGAGTTGGAGGAATTACATGCCACCTCTCTTCCCCCTTCCACTAATAGAAGTTTTGTTTTTGAGCTTCAATATATATCTGCTTGTCATCCTCCAACTTAGGCTTCATCTCATCTACCAGTGGTAGTAGGATTACAGTTCAGTTCAAGATGTCACCCTACCCAAGTCCTCTTCCTACTCCCTATCCCAGAGTCAGTAGTCCCTTTTATGTACCTTTCCTCTGCTACTTCCTGCCCACAGCTGTCCCTAGGATAGTTTCTTAGCACAGGTGCTCAGACCGGAGGGCACATCGAGCCACCTAGCAAGATGGTTTCCCTTAGTTCTCTCTGACTTCTGAGGACGCATTTCACTTTGGAGTTCTCTGATTGTCTAGATTCATGGGCTTCTCAGGAAGTGCTACACAAATCAATAAGAAAATAATAAAATATGCCCAATTAAAAAAGGGCAAAGGACATGAATAGATAATTCATGAAAGAAGACATACAAGTAGGCATAAATATATGAGAAATATTTCAAGCTTCATCAAAGAAATGCAAATTCAAACCAGGTGAGTGGTAAAAAATAATCAGAACAATAATGTTGAGTTTTGACTATGGAACAGGGAGATAGACACTCATATTCTGTTGTATGAATATAAATTTTGGCTTTTTGGAGAAAAAAATACCAAAATGCAACAAAAATTTATTGTAACTTTCCATGACCTTTGACCCTGTAATTCTATTTTCAGGAATTTATCCCAATGAAATAATATAAGCTATTTGCAGAGTTTTACACAAAGATGTTCAGCATAGGCCTGTTTTAATAGAGATAACTGTTGCTCTCTAATAAAATGCAGTCATGACAATAGGAGATTGGTCCACAAACCAATTGTATACCGTGTTGCCATCAAAAACATCAACAAATATTTAAAGAGGAGGAATGTTTGCACTCCAAGATTTTGTTTTTGTTTTTTTAAAATAGGCTACAGAGCAGTATATCACAATAATTTCTTAATGCGGGGGAAAAACAACATTCAAAAAAATCAACGGAAGAATATATGCCAAAATGTTAACATGGTAACTGTCTTATTATATATATAAATGTGAATATTAAAAAAGATAAAAAGAAAACAAGAATACTGATCACTAGCATGTAGAAAGACTGGCCTGCTTCAGAGTCCTAAATTTGCCTGCTTTGTAGTCCTAAATTTGTTCTCTGTGAGTCCTGGACTGATTGATTGCCTTGGCTCTTTGAGAGGTGGTGTCCTCATCTGTAAGACAGAAGTTGTTCTTGCCTTATTTAATAACCTTCATATCTGTTCAGTGCTTTACTGGTCACTTTTCTAACCATTGTTTTATTTTGTCCTCACAACTGTACCTTGGAGATTAGCACTTTGTAGATTGTTGGCTATTTTCTCACATTATTTTTGTTGATAGTGAGGCAAAGGAAAACTTCCTAAGGGCCATTGGAGAACAAAGAATTAAAGGAACCAGTATGGCGTGGCTAATGATCTGGCATATGGCTGAGTTAGAGCTGGGCAGGTGGTCCACAAGGTTGGGTCTGAAGTCAGTAATTGAGGATGGGAATTCTGGTAGCAGGCCAAGGCCAGCACTGAAACAGGCCTAAAAGAAGTGTTTGAAAAGCCTAAAGCAGCAACTGAAAGAATTCTTGGAGGGCATATCCTAGGAGTGGTGGCTTCCAGCTCAGAGTCCTGGTGGTTGGATTCTAGGACTTGGAGGCTCCAAGAAAAAAGCAAGAGTCATTCCAGTTGGGCAAAGGAGACACTTGGATTTTTTTTTTTTTTTTTTCCCTAATCTCAAGACTGGAAGCAGATGTGACAGGCATTATAAAGAGCCCAGAAACAAAGATTGGGCCCATGCAGACTTGTATGCAAGTTGCAAGTCTGCATTTATGCAAAACAGGCAGTGATGAAGAATGTGTGATAGATGAACCAATCTAGAGATAACCTGGAAAAATGAGCTCATTAAATAAAAACTCAAGCATTTTACTTCCTGTTCATTAACAAGTCGAAGCCTTATCTCCCTTATCTCAGAGCTCCCTAGGTGATAATATGAGTCCTCACTGACATGGTATATCTTCTCCATAAATAGGTTTTCCTCTAACAAAAAAACAGTTTGCCTGCCACAGGGCTGTGTTGTGTATGTGTATGTGTTTTTTACTCTTGGTGTGCCCTGCACTGAACTTCTTGGTTTATGGAAGAGGCTCAATATGAAACTGCAGATTGACTCTTTTATCGCAATCCTTTTAATTACTGTGCGTACCCAATTTTATTATCCAATTATGGGTAAGATTAAAGTTCATCAAACTACTTGTTTTATGTGAAATTCCTTCATTTCCAAAAGATCAGTGGAACATTAAAGAACAAATGAAACAGTCAGTTGCAGATTATACAGGTTGATTTATCATTGATCTTCTATAAACAGCAAAACTGGCTCTGATATTTTCCCTGGCATAATAGGTCTATGTATACAGTATACTGTATATCTTTTCATTTCAGCCTTGAAAAAAATACAATATATCCCCAGTGGGAGTCATAATTTTTCTGAACATATAGTGCTTAAGGCTCCACAGCTCCCAGCTAGTTTGTTACAGCAGATGGATGAGAGGCCACTGTTTCATGAAATTGCTTTTGAATATTTGCAGAATGACCTTTTCCCACTCTATCCCACCAAAATGCATTAACTCCTTCTATATAAGACATAAAAAATGCTGTGCTGACCTGTGCTCCTGCAAAACCCAGTTGAAATATCACATCCTTTAATATGAAGCCTTTCCTGACATGTTCCCCGCCATCAAAACCAGTCTCTCTTTCCCCTGAAGTTCCCTTCCAGAGAGGAAAGTACAAGAAGCTAAGTCAACTCTGGGTGATATTACCAAGGCCACACAACTGTTAGGTCCTGGATTATAATTCAGGTCTGTCTCTCT
Organism: Marmota marmota marmota; assembly: GCF_001458135.2. NCBI lineage: Eukaryota > Metazoa > Chordata > Mammalia > Rodentia > Sciuridae > Marmota > Marmota marmota. The sequence goes on from NW_026000229.1 coordinate 3,698,320, forward strand.
GCAAAGCCTTTGCTACTTAATATGCCCAAGAGCACATTGTTTATGCTTCTGTTGTGCCCTCCATCCTCTTTTTCCTTCTATTTGAGCCTTTTTTCTCTGTCGTAATGTGAGCTCCAGACAGAGTTTTATGTCATCCCACCCCTGTACTACTTCAAGCATACCTTGCATTTAGTAGATATTTGGTGTATGAGTCAGGGTCCAGTCAAAAGAGCAGAACCACAAGGAAATCTTGCCCACATATATCTGGTTTTGTTACAGAATTTGTTAGAGGAATTTGACTTCTTGGTGCTATAGGTGGAAGTTCACAGATCAGGTGGTTGTGTAGGGAAAGTGGGTGTAAAGGAGAAGAAAACAAGAACAAGTAATAACCACAAGCTCAACCTAGGAACCACACAGATGGCCTGAACTTACGACCTTGATGGTGTGGGTCTTCTGAAGGATCCAGGGCCCTTCAACCTGGAACTAACCACACATACCTGGCCCAAGAATTGGAGAAGCTGAGTCAGAGCTTGGGGAGATGGAGTATTTGCAGGTCCAGCTGCAAGTCAAATCACTGGCAAAGTGCAGGTGCCAATGGCTGCTGCACTCCTCTGCTTTCCAGATCTGCCATGATGCTCTCTCATGTGTAATGCCCGGACCAGAAACCTCCAGGAGTGGGAATTATGGGACATGCCATTTAGCTTAATCAAGTTATCACAAGTCTCTTAGGTCCACTTCTATCAACCTGGCACTCACACCTTAAACCATACTTATTTTTCCAAATGAATACAGTAACAGTTACGGTTCTACCTAACAGGATATAAGCAACCCCCACACAGCAAACACTTGACTGTTATGGTTTGGATATGAGTTGTCCCTCTCTCTGCCAAAGCTCCTGTATTAATATAGGTGGTGAAATTATTGGATTATGAGAGCTGTACCTAGTGGGTTAATGCATTCAGTGGATAAATAATTTTGAATGGACTGGCTGGGTGGTAATTGTATGCAGGTGGGGAATCACAGGAAGAAATTTGGTCACTGGGGGAGTGCTCTTGGGGTTTATATTTTATCCCTGCCTCTTTGTCCTCTCTCAATTTCTGCTTCCTGCTGCCCTAAGCTGAGCTGCTTTCCTCTGCCAGACCCTGCCACTGTGATGTTCTGCCTTGTCTTGGGCCCAGAGTGATGGAGTTGGTCAACCTGAGCCCAAATGAACTTTTCCTCCTCTAACTTGTTCTTGTCAGATATTTTGGTCACAGCAACAAAAACCTAACACACAGAAGAGAGTATATTGTCCCTTTTTTTCCTTGGGGTAATGTTCACTTTTCTCTTAGTTGATTCTCATTTCCCATTTAATATATAGTTTAAACACTGAGATATAAAGTTAATTGCTATTAGCACATCTTACATAGATCACAAAGGGATGATAGAGGGGGAAAACAAACGTGTTGTTTATATATGCAAGCATTTACAACAAAATAATAAAGACATACTCATATATTTTATAAGTCATTTATGTAGCTGGTCATATGGTTGTAGCTGGTTATTTATAACACCTCCATCCATGACTTTGTTGACTATTTCCTTTGCCTTCAGCGGGCAATCCAGGTAGTATGTCTAGGTCAGGTGAAGGGTCAGATAGCAAAACTTAGGCTTAGAGGGTTGTACAATCTCTGTCTCAGCTACTCAACTTGATGTTGCTATGTTATAATAAAACTTTATTGCACAAATAGGTGGAGGGCCAGATTTGGCCTGTAGTTTACCGCTCATGGGCTTGGGCCATTAGCAGTCCTGCCCCTATTGGGTTGTTGTAAATTTTTATCAACTTCAATCACTGGACATGAGGGGCTCACCCCGGAGGATCTCCCGTATTCTAGGCATGCTCTCTCTCACCCTGTTTTGTCACACCCATCCCTTGCTCATCAGGAGTGATTGTTCTAGCCAGTACAGGAAACTCCAATGCTCAATGGTAAGAGAAGGCCAGAGGACTGGGTGGCAACCTCAACTTCCAGGTGAGTAGAATCACTGCTGTATCCCCTGGTGGAAGCATTCTTCCTTTTTGAACTAACCTCAAGACCACAGGCCTAAAATTATTGGGATGAGAAGCACAAGTTTTCCTGGTGGCTAAGGGCAACAGAGAGAGGAGCCACTTTTTTCTGCTAGCCTCTGACTGAAATAAGAGAATTTAGCAATATTCATATGTTGATTCAGTCAGTAAACACTGAGTACCTTCTGTGTGCCAGGTATGGGTGACAGTAGTGACCAAGACAAAGATCTTGCTTCCTTTTTGGACTTCACAGTCCAGAGGGAGAAACACACATTGAACGAGTCAGCAGACACATAGTCACAGATGGATGCTGTGTTAGAGAATACTCATGGGGACCATTTTAGTTAGGGAGCTACAGAAAGCATCTCTGAGGGAATTTCAAGGTGAGCTGTAAAGGTTCAGAAACCTGCACTCATGCTAAGATTAGTGGAAGAACAGCATCAGTGGGAGATGATGATTGCTTATTCTAGTCCACTGGTGAGCCATGGGAAATACCATGTGTGGCTGGACAGAGAGTCAGAGGAGGGGTTATGCAAGTCTGTGGGCCAAACTTTTGGACTTTAGGTGCATTGGGCAGCCATGGACAGCCATCTGGGAGGTGGCATGTTCTGGTTGCTGGAAGAATGGATGGCAGAGGGCAGTAGAGGATGTGGGGTCTCAGGAGGATGCCTCACATTCATCCTAGTGAGACATGAGGGCAGTTTGGAGCTGAGGGTGGTAGTGAAAAGGTGTGTGGGTATGGACATGTGGTTTGAAGGCAGCATCAAAGGGATTGTTGATGGGAGTTGGAAGAGGAGGAATTGTGATTACTTCCAGGTTGCAGGATGCTTCAGCTATGTGTGTACATAGAGAAAACTGGCAGAAGAAAGGGAAGATTAAATGAACATTTAAAAAATTATGGCGAAGTGTACAGAAGATACAAATAGTCAACCGTTTTTGGGGGGAAAGAGGTGTTGGAGATTGAACCCAGGGATGCTCTACCATTGAGCTACATGCTATCCTTAGCCTTTTTTGCGTAATTTTTTTTGAGACAGGGTTGCCCACGATGGCCTTGAACTTAGAACTCCCTGTAGGGGAGGGGCAATCCCTGGGACAGGTTACCTTAGCAACAGGTTGGAGCAGGGCAGGTTATCTTGATAAGGGTGGAGGAAGGGCTCTGAAGGCATTTCAGTTCCCCAGGGGGCAGTCTCCAAATTCCTAGACTTAAACAGGTCTTGATCAGACCTGACTCAATTTACCTGTCTATATTGACTGCCTGTCTGATTCTAGCTTCACAGGCATTTCTCCCATCTTCCAAGTAGGAAGAAGTTGAAAAGGCACAGAGGCATATATCACCTGAGGAAGCAGTTTGTTTCCCATAATTTCCCACAGAGAACACTTTGTTTTCTCCTCATCAGCCAGGAGGGTTTTCCTGGTCACGTTTTGTTGCAGTGAAATTGGGAGGTTTTTCTTTTTTGGTATCAGGGATTGATACCAGGAGGGTTCAACCACTGAGCTACATCCCTAGCCCTTTTTATATTTTATACTTTGAGACAGGGTCTCACTAAATTGCTTAGGCCTTGCTAAGTTGCTGGCCTTGAACTTGTGATCTTCCTGCCTCAGCTTCCTGAGCAGCTGGGATTATAGACGTGTACCATCATGCCTGGATTGTGAGTTTTGTTTTTATTATTCTTTTTTTCTTTTTTTTTTTAGTTGTAGATGGACACAATATCTTAACTGAATTATTTATTTATATGTGGTGCTGAGAATCCAACCCAGTGCCTCATACATTCTAGGTAAGCACTCTCTACCACTGAGCTTCAACCCCAGCTCTGAGAAGGTATATATATATTTTCAATATTTATTTTTTAGTTGTAGTTGAACACAATACCTTTATTTTACTCATTTTTATGTGGTGCTGAGGTACAAACCCAGGGCCTCACACATGCTAGGTGAATGCTCTACCAGTGAGCCACAACCCTGGCCCCTGGGAAGGTATTTTTGGTTGGACCTATTGCCAAACTGAATGAAACTGGGGTTCTATTGTTGGTGTAGAATATCAAGAGGAGCAGAGAATGGATATTTGCTAAGCCACCAGCAATGTCTACTGCAGGACTATGGTGGGGAGGTGGGAGGAAGAGCTGGGGAAGGAGCAAGGCCACCAATACCTCAGCAGTGCAAAAGCTGGGGTGTCAGGTCAAGAGTTTGTAAACAGTGCTCAAACTATTTTTACCTCTTTCTAAATGGGGCTTTCTTGATTCAGCAAATACCCAAAATGTTTCCTGCTCCTCTCATTTGTACCCTCACTTGAATCTCCTTTACAGATGCCCAACTCATGAGACCATACCATTTTCCTTTATTTGTACACAATTCTCTCTGGCTGTTTAGGGGGGAAAGAAAGAGAGGGATAATTAAAAAATACCTAATTACTCCAGATTGCATTAGTTCTACTTTGGTGTCCCAGCAGGGAATTCTATCCTGGAAAACTCATGAATGCCTGACCTGGAGAATAGTAATGAAAAAAATGTCGCAGGAGACCAGCGGTTTGAATTATTGATCAGAAAGGGGTTTTCTAGGCTCCTCTGGCTTAATTACACACTCTGAGAGGCGAAGCAGATGGAGGGAGAGACAGACAATTCTGTGGATTTACAGTGGCTGAGAGATTGGGGACGGCTGTATTGCATCCTCCTTTTCATGAAGCTGGAACTATGCAGCTCAGGGACAGTGGTTCCCCCCAAAAGGGAGCTTGGTGGAGGAATTCAATGAATGGATAATCAGAATCCCTGCTGGTTCTTTGACAAGGAGATGTCTAGGATTCTAGGAATAAATACCAAGCTCCCTCCATCCCCTTGAGTGAGCAGGGAGGGTGGGTGCAGGGCAGTGGGGGTGGTGAGGTACCTCCCTTGACTGCAGCCTCTCTTTGAGAACCCTGGCTTCTTGGCACAGACACGCTGGATCCCTGTTGTCCTGAGGGTGGGCTGGGTTTCTCAGGAGAAATAGTAGACAGGCCTCTTGGGGCTAGTGCCCCATTTGGGAGCAACAAAGGGGTCCAGATTTGGGAACTAAGAGGGTAGATAAAGACTGTGCTATGCTTTTGGGGGGAATGTCTGGGTAATCTAAAAACCATCCTTGAGAAGATGCAGTTGCTGGGGCTGGCTTTTGGCTGGGGTGCCCTTTTGCATGCGATGCTGGGGCTGCCATTCTGATGACTGCTAAGCCAGCCCTGAATGCTCCTTACAACTTCCTGTCAGGCCAAGAGTGCCTTCTGGGATCTTGCTCCTGCTTGCACTCTATTCCTTCGCTCAGGCTCTGCACCAGCACAGCCACACATGTGCTTGCTCTTCTGGAATGCTCTCCTTTCCTTCCCAGACTTGCCCAGGCATGGTGGATGCCCCTCTTCATCCACCAGAAGCCTGCTTATTGTTGTCTCCCCCGGAAGATCCCTGGTACTCCCCTTTCTACACTAGGACAAGGCCTCCCTTGCCAGATCTCCAGCTTCTGATGCTTTTCATTCTAGAATTTATTTCAGTGTGATAAAAATGAGTCATTAATGTCCACCTCTCCCACTGGTTCATAAGCCCTACAATGAAAGAGTCATGCCTGGCTTTGCTCAAGATTATATCACCAGAGGCTTGTCTACTGCTTGGCACACAGAAGGCTCTCAACTCTGTGAGGCAGAGTTTAAATTTTCACTTTAGTTGTGGAGGCTCAGAGAAGTTCAGTGACTTAGCTGAGGTCACACAGCTGGTAAGGGTTGACCTATAATTCACATCCCACCTCCTCAGTTATGAGCCTTGCTTTTTCTGCTTATGTTCCCAGTAGCAGCTGCATCTTGGGGAGAATCCCACACTGAACCTGACCTAGTGCAGATCCAGCACCTAGTTCCAGCACCAAGGGATTTATTGCAGTTGAGCAGTACTATGGCTTCCCATATCCTTCATTTGTGTTGGCTTTGCTCCTAGTCTGGGTGATATTTCCTGTGTCCCCTTGTGTTAACTCAGACCCATGGTCCTCACCCTGGTTGGTACATGAGGACATATATTAGGCCCCTTTCTCTAGCTGTAATGGTTTATATTTGGAATGTCCCCCAAAGGCTCAAGTACTAAATAAAGACTTGGTTCTCAGTGCAGCTATGTTCAGAGATGGGGATTTTAGAAAATGAGTGGATCATGAGGGCTCTGGTCTCATCAGTGGATTAATCCATTTGGTGGATTCATAGCTGAATGGACTTTGGGGAGGTGGTGGAAACTATAGAAGGTAAGACCTAATTGAGTTCCTGGGATCTCCTTCCTCCCTCTCTCTTCTTGGCTGCTATGAGGTAAGCAGCTTTGTTCTACCACACCCTCCCTGTATTGATGTTCTGCCTTACCACAGGCTCAGAACAGATCCAAGTGACCATGAACTGAAACTGTGAGCCAAAGTAAAATTTTTCTCTTTTAAGTTGTTTTTCTTGGGTATTTTATCACAGCAATGGAAGGCTGACTAACATGCTAGCTAAGCTGGCCCTTAGGATGCTGACCCAGACTCCTCACTTTGTCTTGACTAGGTTCTTTCCTCAATTTTATCTCCCAGATTCAGGACATCCACAGTGCCAGCAACACATCATTCCTCATTGCTATGGGACAGTTTTCACTTTAGGGCAAATTAACTCAGAACTGACTTGCTTTCCCATCATGACTTCCATGGAGACTCTCATCTTGTCTCCTATGTCTTCCATGGGACCAAGCAGCTGGGACCATGTCCCTGACCCAGATCATTGTGTTTGGCTTCTGCCCATCTACCTACTATAGGTGCTGGTTCCATGGTGGCATAGGAACCCCTGCTGCCAAGAGGGCTCCTGTAGCCAGGGGAGTCTGGCATGCTGTGCACAAGCAGATGGTGCTGGAATGTGGAGAGGCTCCCTCTGTGGCAGGGAGAGGAGGGCTGGACACATGGACAGGGTATTATTTGGAGTCACTTTGTCACTGGAAATGTACCAGGTACATCCTTAAAGCCCTGGCAGAGTGACTGTGCCCCAGCAGATGGGCTCTGAAGTTCCCAGCATGGGTCTATATCTCTTGTCTGGGGAAGGACACAGGATGGGGATGCAGGGGGGGGTGTTCCCACAGCATGGTGAAGGAGAGCCAATGTAAGCATCTGGTTGCATTCTCTCTCTCTTTGCTGTCACCATTCTTCTAGTGCCTTCCCTCTTGCACTGTATTTCAAATCCCTTTTTAAAAAAAGTTATGTGACTAATATTACTGAGTGCCTGTTAGTCTCCATTCCAGGTGCTTGACTGTGGGACTCTGGGGATGTGGAACTTTCAGTTTAACAGGGGGAGAGGGGACTAAGTCAGGGAGCTGGAAGCAGTCTTCCTTTGGGGGGAGGTGACAGTGCAGCCACCTGAAGATGTGCAGGGAGTAACTGGGAGGAGAGCAGGGAAGGGAGTCCAGGCTGGGAATGAGTGTGCTAGGCCCCAGCATGGGAGGGAGAATGGCAAATGTGAGGAAGTTGGGAAGCCACAGTCGCAAGAATGGAGGGTGCAGGGGACAGGGTGAGAGATGAGACGATGTGGATTTACAAGATGGAGCACAGGGTCCTCGGGAGCTCTTCGTTCTGTGGGCACAAACGGGGGGAAGCGCCGATGGTGGTGGTTGTGATGACAATGGCGACCATTGTGGCCATCACACAGATGCTAACACTTTATGGTGCTCACTAGGTGCCAGGTGCTGCTCCCAGGGCTCCAATAATACCCCTTAGGAAAGAAGGGCAAAGGATAGGGGGTGAGATGCACTTATTCAAACTTTCCGAGTTTGTTTGGAGTCAGCACAAAGGAAATGCCAGCAGCTTTACACACACACACACACACACACACACGTACAGCATTTTATATGTCAGTTTGGATTATGAAAAGCTGGACATGAAGCTAAAATGATTTAAGTGACTGGAAAGCCAAGATGATATGAATGCTTTGTCTTTTACCTTTTTAAATGTGCTAGAAACCCCAAAATGATATTCTTTATGAGCAAATTAAATTTTACTTGTTTGTTTTTTAAAGAGTTATTAAATCAGACAGTGGATTTGGAACAGATGTCTGCTGAGATCAGATTCATCACTTGCTTTATTAGAGAGCAGAGGGATCATCGAATGCTACACTGTGCTAGGGTATTTTTCTTTTTCCTAATATTGTGACTGATACAGACTACATTAAAAAGTTATGCTTCTATCCCAGAGCCAGTTTTCATTGAGTTTTTGGAAGGGCTTTATAGGATAGAAATGAGTTCTTGTCTCTGCCATGTGACCTTGAGAAAAGGTGACAATTTCTCTCTGGAGTCCATGTGTGATTTAGGAACAAACAAGCATTCTGCACACAGATGTGCATGTAACTCACACCCCACAATGGCAACCATTGAAGCTATTCCAACATACAGTTTCCTTGTCTGTAAAGTGAGGTGACAATGTTTCAGGGCTCCTTTGGGGATTAAATAAGGCGATCCAGAACTTAGAGCACCCAGGAATGTGAGCTGTTGGCATTCATATGCATGTTGACATGGGAGCCCATTCATGGATATTTCCAGGTGTGTATTTACATCAACACGTGTGTGTGTGTGTGTGTGTGTGTGTGCATGTGCATGAACAAATACATGCATACCCTGATATACTCAAGTTCCCAAATGGAAAACTAGTCTTAGGTGGGTTTTTGTTTGTTTGCAGGGTAAGTTGGACTGGAAGGTGGACCCCACCCCCACCCACCTGACCAATGCCCATCTCCACCCCTAGTGGCTTCCTGCTGACACCCCAGGTATCTGATCACCAGCTCAGCCTGGGTGACCCTCTAGCCCCCATAGCACTTAGGATGAAATCTGTTGTTTTTCTTGGGACTCTAGATGCCTGGTCTGATGCCTCCCTAGTTCTCCAGCCTTATTTTCCCACATGCTTCTTCTCACTGGGCTCCAGCCCCATTCACTCGGGTGTGGAGAGTGCCAAGCTCTTTCCTGCCTCAGGGCCCTTGCACATGTTAAGCCATCTGCTTGGAGTTTCCCTCCCCTTCACCTGGCCATCCCTCCTCAGCCTTGAGGTCTGAGCTTGAATGTCACTCAGAAAGTCTTCCCTGCTGTCCTCTCACCCTTGTTCACTTTCAACTTAAATTCAGATTACTGTTTATAATCACATATTTGTCCCAGTGATGTTTTAAGTTGGGCGTCCCTGCTAGAGCTCCTGGCAGGCAGGGCCCAATCTGTCTTGTTCATCACCAAACCTGCAGCATTAAGTATGAGGTCTGCAAAGAACAGGTGCTTAAATATTTTTGTAACTAAATGGAAGAGAGACGGACATGAATGCAGCTAGACCTGAGAGATCTCCCCTTTTGGCTCACTTTCCTCCTGAAATTGCCCTTTGTGCACTCCCTATTTTGGAATCCAAGCCTGCCCAGAATGTAGACCTTTCCTTGAGAAACACTGCTTTGCAGTGTTGCCAATCTTAGCCCGAAGCAGATGCTGCCAGGACCCGCTCCTACTTCTCAGGTCTTGGGCCTGGTGGGGAGTGGGCACATTTTAAACAGCAGGGTCTGTAATCCTTGGCCCTTGTCCATAGGAGGCTGAGAATCTAACTGCCCACCCCAGATGTTCACCAGAGGCTGGAAGAGTTGGTGTGTGATTCCATAAGATCCCTCAGGCCTGAGTGGGGCAACCCCACAATGTATTCTACCTCGTTTTCCCAATGTCCCTGCAGGGTCCAGCTCTTGTAATTCACAGTGGTCACTGGTTGATAATGCACCTTTTAATACCTGGGCTCTCTTCCTTGTCTTCTTTCCCATTCTTCTTCACACCCCAAATTTTTGTCAGAGTCTACTGCTGGGGGAATGCAAACGTGTACAAGCACCACTGCTACATAATACAGTCATGTGCTGAACAGTGGACCATATATAGTATAGTGGTTCCCTAAGATTGCAATGGAGCTGAGAAATTCCTGCCACCTAGTGATATTGTAGTGTGAAACATTACTCACTTCTTTGTGGCAATGCTGGTATAAACAAACTTATTTTGCTACCATCATATAAAAGTATAGCATAGGCTGGGCATGATGGTGCATGCCTATAATCACAGCAACTTGAAGGGCTGAGGCAGGGGGATTGCAAGTTTGAGACCGGCCTTGGTAACTTAGTGAGATCCTGTCTAAAAATAAAAAGTAGGAAGGGCTGGGTTATAGCTCAGTGGTAGAGTTTCCCTGGTTTAATCCCCAGTAAAAAAACAAACAAACAAACAAACAAAAAAAAAAAACCAAAACAACAACAAAAACCCAAAAAGGTATAGCACATATGATTATGTACTGTACATAATACTTGATAATGGCAATAAATGACTGTTACTGTTTTGTGTATTTGCTATGCTATACTCTTTATCATTATACTACTTATTAAAAAAGTGTACTGTACAACAGTATGCCATGTAAATCCAACAGCAGCCTCATACATCTTGTGTTTACCATGTCTCCTGATTGCATATTTTTTCCCTGTACTTGATTTAATCTCATGTTGTTTTATTCAACATGGCACTAAGATAATGCCATATAGATATACTGGGTAGCCTAGGAGTGTAGTAGGCTCTACCATCAAGGTCTGTGCAAGTGCCCTGTAGTTAAGTTCATGCAGTGGTGAAATTGTCTAATGATGTATTCCTCAGAACATATGCCCCTCTTTAAGAGACATGTGACTATACTACACCATTCCATGAGCATTATTGTTATATAACAAACTCACAAAAGGCCTACACACATGTTTGCTCATCAAATGCTTCTATGAGCCCTGTGAATTAGATGTTCTTAGCTTCATTTTTACAGAGAAGGAAGTGGAGATAGTGAGATAAAACAATTTGCCTAAACAGATCAGCTAATCAGTTTTTGGTCCAGGACACTTAACATTGCCAGGACCCACAAGACTGTTTATACCAGACAGACAATTTGAGAGTGAAAGTCTGTGCTCAAGCCTCGAGATCATCTACACTTACAGAAAAGCATCCAGATGGTGGAGCACATACATAGGAATGTCTCCAAGGCTTGTGCAGACCCACAATGACAGTGTGTGCACACTCAGACCCACATATACAGAAACACGTACACCCGTTAGTGGCATTTGCAATATCCTATTTAAAAACAAATAATAAATAAGGCATGTTCTATTCCAGCATCACACTCTCAAGCTTAGAGAACCGGGACTTCATCAGGTTGTCTGGCTTAGTCTCTTGCATCTGAACCACCAGACACCTGAACCAGTACAGAAGGAAGCCTTGCCAGCTAGAGACGGCCACTTAACCAGTGAGCTATTGTGGACCTTGGAATAATGACAGTCTTCTCAAAATGAAAAGAAGAGGAGTTTTTATTTATTTATTTATTTATTTTAATAGTTTGAAGTTTAAAATTACATGGTAAAACTAATAGGCTCTGTCTCATAATTATGTTTGTCATGATGCAAGCACTTAAACTTTTGGCTGCTGGTCTTCTTGGATGAGACTCCCAGAGTTGGATGGAATTGTGAAGCCATGACAAGCCATTATTCCGTGGCCAGTGGAACCCCTCTGCAGTGCTGGCTGCCAAGCTGTGCTGATCTGCTCAGCACATACAACATGGCCTGGAAATTGGAAAGGGTGGTGTCCTCCATGGAGCTGTCCCAAGGGCCCAACTACTAGAAGGTAGGAGCCACAGGCTCAGGAGTCCTGGGAGTGGGGTGGTTCCTGGGACTCAGCTGCTCCTCCTTGGCTGGAAACACACAGACCTGTCAGGATGCTACAGTCCAAGCAAGGGCAGCTCAGGGATGACTTGCTCTTTCTGTGGAGTAATCACAGAAAATTGAACTTTAAATTGTGCTATCTGTAAAAAGAATGAATGTTGAGACCATTCTGCCAGGAACATCTTAATTTGGGGGATCATTACAGAAAGATGAGTTCAGTCCTTGAATGGACTTGGTGGAAGTTAGGTGGTGATTTGTGCTCATTATGCATGCAGTGATATTAAGAGGATGGCAAGATGAAAGTTAGCATTCCAGAAGGGATAAGGCCATCTGAATACAGTATTAGGTTTTATGACATTATGATTCTAGGTAGTTTGGGCTTCCTAAATTACTTAAGAAATTTAATTTTTCTTAAATCAAAAATATCTTCATCAGAGCTCTTTTGGTTGCAGGTATGAGAAATCAAGGTGAACCTACTAAGGTAAGGGCAATGTTTTCTAAGTGAGGCAGGATGAGCTGGTAGAGAAATTAGTTGTTTTCTTGTTTCACAGAGCTAGCAAAGGTTATATCATCCATTTTATTTTTTTCCATATTTTTATTGGTGCATTATAGCTACAGATCTCCTCTATTGTGGAGGCCTGGTATATCCTTTGCACTGGTGGAAAAGAGGATTTTTAAAAAAAAAAATAATTTTATCTGGTTATTTACATTTGATAAATTTTATCAAAATGAAAAGTATAATTTAGCCTGAGGCATGCCTGTAATCCTAGCTACTTAGAAGACTGAGGCAGTGGGATTGTAAATTGAAACCTGGGCAATTTAGGGAGACCCTGTCTCAAAATAGAATAAAAGGGCTGAGAATGTAGCTCAGTGGAAGAGCACTCCTGGGCTCAATCCCCCAGAGCACAAAACAAACAAACAAACAACAACAACAACAACAAAAAAAAACAAGACAAAAAGTACAACCTAATGAGCTTTGAAAAAATATACATTCCTGGGCTGGGACTGTAGCTTAGTGATAGAGCATTTGCCTAGCATGCATGAGGCACTGGATTCCATCCTCAGCACCACATACAAATAAACAAATAAAATAAAGGCATTGTGTCCACTACAACTACAAAAAGTAAAAAATAAAATAAAATAAAAAGTATACATTCCTGTAACCCCCATCACAACCATGATACAGAACACTTCTGTCACCCCCCATAACACCCTTATGCCCCTTTACCACCAGTCTCCTTCCCTCATTGGGCTTTGGGTGTCACTGATCTGCTTTCTGTCATTGTTATGCTCGTGTAGATTTCATGTCAATGGATTCTACACTGTCCATCTGTTGGTGCCTGGTTTCCTTCACATAGCATGATGCTTTCAGGAGCTAGCCATGTTCTTCCAAACATCAGTAGTTCTCCTTTTTATTGCTGAGTAGTATTCAATTCTATAGAAATGACACAATTTATTTATTTATTTACCACTTTATAGATATTGGGGCTCAATTTCTGAATAAAGTACAAGCCTTGTGTGAAATTATGTTTCAATATCTCATGAGTAGGGGCTGGAGTTGTGGCTCAGGGGTAGAGTGCTTGCTTAGAATGTGTGAGGCATTGGGTTTGATTCTTAGCACTTCATATAAATAAAATAAAGGTCCATTGACAATTAATACACATACACACACACATTTATAGATATAAAACTTGAAAAAAATGTCATGAGTAAATACCTAGGAGCAGCATTGCTGGATCGAGAGTAAATGCATGTTTAATTCTATAAGGAACTATTGAACTTTCCTAAAGAGGATGTACCATTTTGCCTTAGCAATGTTTGAGAGTTTCAGTTGTTTCCTATACTTACCAACATTTGGTATTAACAGTCTTTAATTTTAGTCATTCTAGTGAGCGTGCAGGGGCATTTCAATGTCATTTTAATTTACATTTCCAGGATCACTAAAGGTATCGAGAATCTTCATGTACTTACAAATTTGTCTTCTTTGGTGAAGTGATTATTCAAATTATTTTTGCATTAAAAAATTAGGGTTAACTTATTATTTAGACATGAGTTATTTGAATACTTTTGAATATAAATCCTTTACCAGATAAATGTTTTGAAAATATTTTCTTCTAGTCTGCACTTACTTGAATTTCAGAGAGGTGTTTAAAAAATTTTATTTTTGTGTTGTAATTGTATATAGTAGTAGGATTCATTATGCCATATTCATACATGCACACACTATAATTTGAGCAATTTCATTCCCCAGTACTTCCCTTTCTCTGTCTTTCTCCCTCCCTGCTCCCCCTGCTCTATTCTACTGATCTTCCCTCTATTATTATTATTATTTTAATTAGTACGTTTTAATCATATAGCTATCAAGTTTTATCTTTCATGTTATGCTACATCTATGATTCATTGTGGTATATTCCTACAAGAACACAGCATAACTTGATAGATTTCATTCCCTAGTACTTTCCCATGCTCTCCCCTTCACCTTTCCTCTCAATCCCTCTTCTCTATTTTATTGGTTTTCCTTCTATTTTCATGAGATTCCTTTTTATTCTCTTTCTCTCTCTAGCTTCCACATATGAAAGAAAACATAACCCTTGGCTTTCTGAGTCCCACTTATTTCACTAAGCATGATGTTCTCCTGTTCCATTCACTTACTAGCAAATGGCACAATTTCATTCTCCTTTATGAGTGAGTAAAACTCCATTATATATTACACACACACACACACACACACATACACACACATCACATTTTCTTTATCCATTTGTCTATTGATGGGTATGTAGACTCATTCCAGAACTTGTGGATTGTGCTCATGCTGATGGAGACATTGGTATGTATCACTACAGTATGATTATTTTAGTTCTTTTGGATAAATACCAAGCAGTGGGGCAGGGGGATAGCTGGGTCATGTGGTGGTTTTATTCCTAGTCTTTTAAGGAATCTCCATACTGCTTTCCAAAGTGATTGTAATAATTTGCAGGTCCACCAACAATACATTAAGTGTAACTTTTCCCCATATTCTTGCCATAAATTATTGGTATTTGTAGTCTTGCTGATTATCCTTCTAACTGGAGTGAGATGAAATTCAGTGTAGTTTTGCATTTTCCTGATTGTTAAGAATGCTGATCATTTCTTCATAAATTTGTTGGCCATTTGTACTTCTTTTGAGAAATGTCTGCTATCTCATTTGTTCATTTATTGATTGTGTTATTATTATTATTATTTTGGTGTCAAGCTTTTTGAATTCTTTATATGTTCTGGATATTAATCCCCTGTTACAAGAGTAGCTGGCAAAGATTTTTCTTGCATTCTTGTTTCCTTTGGTGTGAAGAAGCCAATTTATTCTCCCCATACTTTTATTGTTCCATTTTATAATTATATATAATGGTGGGATTCATTGTTACATATTTGTATGTGCACACAATATAACAGTGTAATTTGGTTGATATTTTCCCCTAGTATTTCCTCTTTTCCTCTCATTCTCCATCCCCCTTGTCCCTTTCCTCTATTCTACTGGTCTCCATTCTATGTTCATGAGAGCTAACCCACTCCCAACCCTTTTTTTTTCTCTCTAACTTCCACATGTGAGAGGAAAAGTGTGACCTTTGACTTTCTGCATTTGGTTTATTTCATTTAATGTAATTCTCTCAAGTTCTAACCATTTTCCTGTAAATGACATAATTTCATTCTTCTTTACAGCTGAATAAAATTCCATTGTGTATCATTGTGTATCTATACTACATTTTCTTTATCAATTTATCTACTGACATACACCTAGGCTGATTCCATAATTTGGCTATTGTGATTTGGGCTGCTATTGATAGAATTATGCGTGTGTAACAGGAGTATGCTGACTTTAATTCTTTAAGGTAAATACTGAGGAGTGGTACAGCTGAGGCTTGCGGCAGTTCAATTCTTAGTTTTTCGAGGAACTTCCATACTGATTTCCATAGTGGTCGTACTAATTTACAATCCCACCAACAGTGTCAAAGTGTTCCTTTCCCCTCATATCCTTTTCAGCATTTATTATTGTTTGTGTTCTCTATGGTTGACATTCTAACTAGAGTGAGATGAAATCTCTGAGTAGTTTTAATTTCCCTAATTTGTGTGAAGTTTTTTAATTTGATACCATCCCACTTATTGATTCTTGGTTTTATTTCTTGGGCTTTAGGAAACATATTGAGGAGGTTGGTGCTTGTACCAATATGTTGGAGTATTGCCCCTATGTTTTCTTCTAGTAGTTTCACCGATTCTGTTCTCATTCCTAGGTCTTTGATCTACTTTGAGTTGATTTTTGGGCAGGGGTTAGAGAAGCAGGGATCTAGTTTCATTCTTATACATGTGGATGTCCAGATTTCCCAGCACCATTTGTTTAAAAGACTCTCTTTTCTCCAACATATGTTTTTGGCTCCTTTGTCAAGGATCAGATGACTGTATCTATGTGGATTTGTCCCTGGGTCTTCTATTCCATTGGTCTTCATGTCTGTTTTGATACCAACACCATGTTGTTTGTTACTATAGCTCTGTAGTAAATTTGAGATCAGGTATTGTGATAGCTCTGGACTTGCTCTTCTTGCTCAGGATGGCTTTGGCTATTCTGATTCTTATGTTCTTCCATATGAATTTTAAGACTGTATTTTTCTAGTTCTGTGAAGAAAATCATTGGCATTTAGATGGGGATTGTAGTGTTTGTATTGTTTATACTATTTTCTCACCCTAGATTCTATAGGGATTTTCTGATTTGCCTTACTTTGGCCATATGTCCACTTCTGGGGCCAAATACACAGGCAGGAGGATAAGGTAGGAAGAGTGTCCACCTGAACTCAGGAATTGGAAGAGGTACACATGGTAGGGATGGGGAGAATATGTTCCTCTACAGAGAAGGATGACTAAACTACAAGAAGACATATGTGCTCTCTGCCCATCCCTGGTCCCCAGGCCTAACCAGCTTTTTGCTCCAAATGACTGCTCCAAATCAATTCCATCCTTTGAGGGCAAAGCCTTGACTGCAATGAGAATGTTCAGACGATTGTGCTTGAGGTACAGCAAACTTTCTAAGGTGGTCTCTAGGGGGCATATTTGAGTGGAGCAAACTCACTTGTGTAGGTCAGATCTGATATTTCTGTTGTAAATGTTCTTTTGTGGTCAGAAGAAAGATCTGAGTTTATATTCAGATTCTGCATATGCTAGCTTGGTGACCTCTCTGAAATTCAGTATTCTCATCTGTAGAATGGAGATAATAAGACATTTCTAGGGATTGTTGAAAGGGTTAAAAAAGATGATTTATGTAAAACCTAGCATTATGTAAATAAAGTATGCAAAGCTTAGCACAGTTGTTCAATAAAGGATTGCTATATTTATTTTGTTCTATATATACAGAGATCTGAAATTGGTTTGTGAAAGTCACATGGAACTGGGAATGGAGTTGAGTTGCGAAAGCTCTATGTTTTAGTACATGGATTACTATATGCAGAATGGTAAAATTTATCATACCACAAATGTGTATACATAGTGTTTTTTGTGGTCAGAAGAAAGATATGCGTTTATATTCAGATTCTGGATGTGCTAGCTTGGTGACCTCTCTGAAATTCAGTATTCTCATCTTAACATTTCTTTGTTCCCCTCCTCTTCTGATGCCTGCTCCATTTGCTGCTTTGGTTTCAACCTGTTATGCAGAATCTGAGTGTTAGCTCAATAGAAGTTACTGTGAAAAGTCATAAGGGAAGATTTAAAGCTACCACTTGCCCAGCTGCAACCTACAAGCCTGGTGTAATGGGAGCCACCATGGGGAGCTTGATGGCTCCCCAGGGGAATCCAGCATCCATGTGTGTTCCTTCCTTAGCCATACTCTGGAATGTGCCAGGCTCCTCTGTCCTGCTCGTGCCTAGACTAGGTCTACTCTCTTCCTGGGCCTTCCCTTTGCCTTAGTGTTCTCACTTCTGTGGAGCCTGACTTACCACCTGCCTGGGTCACCAGCCTTATTCTGACTTCTTGGCTCAGAAATCTCTTGTGTGAGCTCTCACATGTACTATATTCTCCAAATTTGGCTTCTTCTGTGGTTCTTTTGTTGGAGGGCTGGAGATGATGCTGATACCCAGTCCCTAAGCTCTTCATCTGGGCAGATGGGGATTGTATCCAAGTGAACGAACACAGCCTGGAAGCCAAAAGATGGAAACATAATCATGGAATGTGAATGGTCAGAGGCATGCAAAGATTGTACAGGAAAGAAAACTCAGGTTGAGAGGGAGGGGAAAGCATTCAGCTGAGGGCCTAGAATCCAGAAGAGTTTCCATTCACTCAGGATTCACACCATGTTGGCTCCTGGAATAGGGGCTTTTGGTGTCTTGCTCAGATCTCCTTACAGGGCTGGTGTGCCCATACTCCAGCAGTTGGGAGTGTCGTTTGCTAAGGGGTCATAGCTGCCCCCTCGCTGGAGAACTGCCCTTTGTCAATACAAAGTACTTTCCCTGGCAGTTATGTGTCCCTTAGTCCACAGCCAATGACTGGCTTATGTAGGAGCCAGTACAAAAGGCCAATGCTCCCATTTCAAGGGGCACCAACTCTGGTATAATTGCCTCCCAAGCTGGCCACAGGGTCAGGTTGAAGCTAGCCTCCAGCTGAGACTACAAAGTGATTTAGCTTTTCTCTAACCCCCTTCTTCTGAAAGCATTCTCTCAATAAATCACATGTACTGGAATCCCTGTCTCAGGCTCTGTGTCTGGGGAGGGATCTAAGACACCTTTGCTCTTCCTTCTTCCTGAAATCACACTGCTCTTCTTCATACTGACCATCAGGTGAATACCCACCCATCATAGCAACCACTACTTCCCCAGGGCCGGCTTCCTTGACTTCCTTGACTGTGTCAAATTCCTTCAGACAGACTTCCTTGGCTGTGCCACATCCCTCTCCAGTGAATCAGGTATGTACAGCCAAGAGTTGATAGCTATTTGGAGAACACGTGACTTTCCCAATAGACAGCAGCTTCCATCAGGACTGGAAACAGGCCCGCTCTGCTCACCACTGTATCCCCAGAGCTTCAGTCAGTGCCTGCCTGGGACAGGGTAGGTCAACAAATATTGGTTGAAGAAAGGATGCAAAAGGATTAAAAACAAAAGAAGACTTGCGAGAAGGCAAAGAAGGAGAGTGGATGGAGTGGCTGGTACCACCAGATGTTGATGAAAGGCCAAGAGCGAGCTCCCTAGGTCACAGGGATGGGCTTTCACTCTGAGCACAGATCGCCTCCTTTCCTACTTGCTGTTCCCCTCAGTGTCAAACCAGTGACTCTTCTGAATTCCCAGGGGACATGGGGTACCAGCTTTTGTGGCCTCCCCAATGTTTTGTGTGTCCCAAACCTCCAAACTGCCCTGTGCCCCCTTTTCTAGCACTGTGACAACCCTCTGCTGGTGCTAGGAACAGCAGCCTTAGTCTTGAGCACAGATGCACTTGGGGAACATGGGAAACCAAGGGCTCTGAAGGCAGCTCAGCACTAGTGTTATCTCATAAAGATGGCCAGTGTCCAGTCCCACAGCCAATACCCCTGGAAAGGACAGAACTGGGGTCTAGCTGGTCACCCAGGGCATCTTTCAAGGTCTAGAATAGGAGGAATCCAAGTAACAGTTGAGATACACTCACCATTTTCATAGAATTAAAAATGGACATTTTAGAGGCAGGACTCAGTATTGTTCTAACTCTAAGATATTGGAAGAATCCAGGCCTGTGTTTGTGTTGAAATGAATGACTTCTAGAATCCTAGATTTTACAGGTTACCAAGTTCAGTACCACCTGCATATCATGTGATGCAAATCTCTGTGGAGAAGCTTTAATCCCCTGACTCAATGCTCCAGTGACAGGGACCTCCCTGCTCCTATGACAGTCAACGTCATCTATAGACAGCTCTTCAGCTGATGTTTCTGTCAAGCTGTATTTTTTAAAAATAGATTCCCTCCACATTAAACATGTCCCCTTTCTATTCTTTATTCTCTGTCACTTTTTTTTTTTTTTGAATGTGAATGGTCAGAGGCATGCAAAGATTGTACAGGAAAGAAAACCATGGAGTGTGGTAGGGGTGGGAGGGAAAGGGGTTGAAGGGATGGAGATACTGAGAGCTTGGAATTGAGTTCCAAAGGTTAGCCCCAAGTTCAAGGTCCTTCTTTATTTAACTCAGAAGAGAGACTTTTTCATTTCTCTCTTGTGGGATAGAGATCCTGTTCTGCCTGTTGGGTACCATAAAGCAAAATGTTGTTCCCAGTCACATCTGGCCAAAGACCCACAAAGTATCAGGAAACTAACAAAAACAGAAAATAAAATAAAGGCCTCCCAATTCCAACTCTGATAATAATAATAATAATAATAATCATCATCATCATCATCACTATTATAGTAGTAACTAGCATTTTCTTTCTATGACGGCTTACAAAGCATCATTTATGTAAATTACCTTATTTCATTTACTTTCTTTCTTACTTGCAGCACCACAAATGAACCTGTAGAGATAAGAGTCTGCAAACTCAGCACTATGTTCTTAATTTTACTTGATTACTATGTATGGAATATGCAAAGCTTAGGTCTAGTCCCTGAAGGATGAATCCACAAAGATTACATTTATTTTCATGGTTGAACCTGGATTTTGACTATTCATAGAGACAACTTCCATGTGAAGTTCACCAGAAAGGAAAAATAAGTTTATTTAAGGTAAAGTTATTCCATTATTAGGACACTGATGGGAGAATAGTTTTCTATCCGACGCATTTGAACATACTGTCTATTAATTCACCAAGAAACAGCTGAGATTTTTGTGTTTAAATTTAATCAGACTAAGGCATACCCTATCATGTATTTGCTGGGGGGAAAGAAGTTAAGGGATGATAGTCTAATTTGCATATGCAAATCTTGCCTATGTAGTATGTATTCCTAGTTCATAATAGTTTCTGTACAATCAGAAGCCAATCTTTGCATTTAAAAGAAGCCTACAGCTGAGCATTCTTTTTTTTTTTTTTTGCAAGGCTCCTCATGAAAACTATTATCAAAAGAAGGAAAAGATACTTAAAAAAAACACACATGATTGGGCTTATCAAGAAGTTTAAATTCTTTGCAGGGCAATTTGGAAGCTGTCTTCTGTGTTGAGTGGGTGGGGGGAGGGAGGAGGAAGAGAGAGAGAGAGAGAGAGAGAGAGAGAGAGAGAGAGAGAGAGAAGAAACATATCCAAAGTTTATAACTTAGTTACAGGGCTGATTTACGTCTGTGTCTGGCCCCAGAATATTGATTGCAATACTCAGATAGGGTTTCTCATTTCTAAGGATATTTGGAGTGGGAGTCAGGAGATGATTTTTGTGTCTGCTTCCAGGCCTTCTGCTCCTTAGTAGTGGTAGCTTGTGAGCTCATGGGGTGACACAGGAAGTCACATTGACTTGGCTCATTGGCAATCCAGCACTTTATGGATTTCAGGGCATCTATTGGCTTTGCAGGAGCAAACAACACAATGTCTTCAGCTAAATGGAGTACATTTGGATAAAGGTGTTCATAAATCCAAATCCCATCACTGAAATCAATAAGGGGGATAGGGAAAAATAGAAGTACTTTGTATTAGACAAAGGGGAATGAAGGGAAGGGAAGGGATTGGGAGTAGGAGAGTTAGTACAATGAATCAAATATTAATTTTCTATATTCATACAGTGAATGCACAACCAGTGTAATTACACATCATGTACAACTAGAAGCTGTATTCCATATATGTGTAATGTGTCAAAATGCATTCTACTGTCATGTATATTTAAAAAAGCACAAATAAATAGATGGGTGAAGGGAAAAAAAAAACAAATAAAGAAAAACAAGGATGTATAAAAAGTAGGGGAAAAAAGGTGATTCTTTTCAAAATTCCAACCACCATTTTTTTCAGAAATTGATAAATGATAAACTGATTCTAAAGTTTGCATAGAAATGTAAACAATACAGAATAAAATGAGAGAGAGAGAGAGAGAGAGAGAGAGAGATTGGAAAATTTGTACTTTCTAACTTTAAAACATACTATAAACTTCAAATCTGAAGCCTTATATTTATAGTCAATTGATTTTTGACAAGGAGGCAAAGACAATTAAATGTAGAAAGAATTGTCTTTTAGCACTGTGCTGGGACAATTGTATATCCATATGCAAAAGAGTGAGGTTGGACTCCTACCTCATAGCATATGCAAAAATTTACTTAAAAAAATAAAATTCCTAAAGGGGCTAAAATGACAAAACTCTTAGAATAAAACAGGATTAGATAAACCTGACCTTGTGTTAGGCAATGGTTTCTTAGATATTAAATCAAAAGCAAATGTGACAAAAGAAATAAAGTCCAATATGCATACTGAATTTTATTGAAATTAAAAATTTTTGTGTTTCAGAGGATATCACTAAGAATGTGAAAAGATAAACTATGTGATGAATAAAAATATTTGCAGGTCATTTATCTGATTAGGGACTAGAATTCAGAATTCTAACAACTCAGTAGAATAGATAAATAACCTAATTAAAATGGGCCAAGAATCTGAATAAACATTTCTTCAAATAACACATATACAAATGGCCAATAGGCATAAGAAAAGATGTTCTACCCATTAATCATCAGGGAAATGCAGATCCATGACAATGAGATGCCACTTCATAATCACTAGTATGACTAAATTAAAAAAAAAAAGACAATAAAGTTGAAGAGGTGCAGAAATTGTAATTCTATACTGGTAGAGGTGGTGTAAAATATAGCAACTTTGCAAAAATAATTGGCAGTTCTTCAAAATGTTAACGAAGAATTATCCTTTGACCCAGCAAATAAAAGATATGAAAATACACATCTACACAAAAACTTGTCTACGAATATACATAGCCAAATATGTAAATGTGAATAGCCCAAATTTGGAAACAATCCTTATATCCATCAATGTCTGTGGATAAACAAAATGTTGTATATCCATACAAAGGACAATTAGTCAGCCATGAAAAATGCTACAGCTTGGGTGAACCTAAGTGAAAGAAGCCAGACACAAAAGACCATAATGCATTACATGATTTAATTTATAGGAAAGGTTCAGAATAGATACATCTACAGAGGCTGTTTAGGGTTGGCTCATTGAAAGGAAAGAAGAATGACTGTTAATGGGTGTGGTATTTCTTTTTAGAGTGGTAAACATGTTCTAAAATTGCTGTGGTGATGGTTGCACAAATCTGTGAGTAAACTAATAATTGTACACTTTAAATTAACTAATTAATTATGTGGTACATGTTATAGTTTAGATGAGGTGTCCCCCAAAAACTCTTGTGTGAGGCAATGCAAGAATTTTTCAGAGGTGAAATAATTAGATTATGAGATCTTTAGCCAAATCAGTGAATTAATCCACTGATATGGATTAACTGGGTGGTAACTGTAGGCTGGTAGGTTGGGCTGGATGATGTAGATCCCTAGGGGTGAATCTTTGAGGTCTATATGTTGTGCTGGTGAGCAAAGCTCCCTCTGCTTGCTTTCTGCTGCTGCATCCTATCTCCTGGCCCTGCCCCTCTGCCCTGATATCCTGCCTCATCTTGGACCCGGAGTTGGCCAACTGTGGACTGAACCTCTGAAACTTGTGAGCCAAAATAAACTTTCCCTTAACTACATTGTTCTTGTCAGGTCTTTTGGTCACAGTGATAAAATATCTGACTAAAACAGTATGCAAATTATTATCTTGATAAAACTGTTGACAAACATTGAAAAAAAATAGACAGCAAAGGCTCCTTGCATTTATTCTCCGCCCCCATGTCATCTTTTCTGTCAGAAATAACAGTATAAATGGTATCAAGTCTGGTTTATATTATATAAATATAATTATTAGGCTATGATCAAAACCTTCTCTGACTCTTTTGGTCAGACATTTTTATTCCTAGGAATGTAGGCAGTCCACTTGGGAAGCATGCCCTGACTGCTCTTGAGGGGAAAAGATCGAGAACTACTGAAGATCTGGTGTAAATTTGGAGATGTGTCTTCTGACCGGTTGGTCAGAGTTGACATTTCAGGAATGGACTTGAGATGGTCCTTGTTCTTCCATCTGGACAGTTTGGTTTCCCAGACTGAATTCGTTTTTTGTTTTTTTTTATTTAAAAAAAATTTAATTGATTTTTAAAAAAATAAATGACAACAGAATGCATTATAATTCTTATTACACCTATACAGCATAATTTTCCATATCTCTGGTTGTATATGAAGTATGTCGACACCAATTCGTGTCTTCATACATGTACTTTGGATAATGATGTTTATCACATTCCACCATCCTTGCTAACCTCCTGCCCCCTTCCTTTCCCTCCCACCCCTCTCTCCTGTCTAGAATTCATCTATTCCTCTCATGCTCCCCCTCCCTACCCCACTATGAGTCAGCCTCCTTATATCAAAGAAAACATTCAGCATTTGTTTTTTTGGGATTGGCTAACTTCACTTAGCATTATCTTCTCCAACGCCATCCATTTACCTGCAAATACCATGATTTTATTCTTTTTTATTGTTGAGTAAAATTCCATTGTGTATATATGCCACATTTTTTTATCTGTTCATTCACTGAAGGGCATCTAGGTTGGCTCCACAGTTTATAGCTAAACATTGATATGGCTGTGTCCCTGTAGTATGCTGTTTTTAAGTCTTTTGGGTATACCAAGGAGTGGGATAGCTGGGTCAAATGGTGGTTTTATTCCCAGTTTTCCAAGGAATCTCCATACTGCTTTCCATATTGGCTGTACCAATTTACAGTCCCACCAGCAACATATGAGTGTGCCTTCCCCCCCCACATCCTTGCCAACACTTATTGTTGTTTGTCTTAATAATAGCTGCCATTTTGACTGGAGTGTGATGATATCTTAGAGTAGTTTTGATTTGCATTTCTCTAATTGCTAGTGATGATGAACATTTTTTCATATATTTGTTGATTGATTGTATATCCTCCTCTGAGAAGTGTCTGTTCAGGTCCTTGGCCCATTTGTTGATTGTGTTATTTGTTTTTTTGGTGCTTAGCTTTTTGAGTTCTTTATATACCCTAGAAGATTTGTGCTGTATCTGATGTGTGAGGAGTAAAATATTTGTTCCCAGGATGTAGGCTCTCTGTTCACCTCGCAGGTTATTTCTTTTGCTGAGGAGAAACTTTTTAGTTTGATTCCATCCCATTTACTTATTCTTAGTTTTTAATTCTTGCACTATAGGAGTCTTATTAAGGAAGTGGGGGTCTAATCCCACATGATGAATATTAGGGCCTACTTTTTCTTCTGTTGGATGCAGAGTCTCTGGTTTAATTCTTAGGTCCTTGATCCACTTGTGTTGAGTTTTGTGCATGGTGAGAGATAGGGGTTTAATTTCATTTTGTTGCATATGGATTTCCAGTTTTCCCAGCACCATTTGTTGAAGAGGCTATCTTTTCTCCAAAGCATGTTTTTGGCACCTTTGTCTAATATAAGATAATTGTAATTTTGCAGGTTAGTCTCTGTGTCCTCTATTCTGTACCATTGGTCTATCAGTCTGTTTTGGTGCCAAATCCATGCTGTTTTTGTTACTATTGTTCTGTAGTATAATTTAAGGTCTGGTATAGTGATGCCACCCGCTTCACTCTTCCTGCTAAGGATTACTTTAGCTATTCTGGGTCTCTTATTTTTCCAGATGAATTTCATGATTGCTTTTTCTATTTCTATGAGGAATGCCATTGGGATTTTGATCAGAATTGCATTAAATCTGTATAGTGCTTTTGGGAGTAAGGTCATTTTGATAATATTAATTCTGTTCATCTAAGAGCAAGGTAGATCTTTCCATCAACTTAACAAAAGAGGTGAAAGATCTATACAATGAAAACTACAGAACCCTAAAGAAAGAAATCAAAGAAGACCTTAGAAGATGGAAAGATCCCAGACTGAGTTCTGTCAGGGGCAGTTGGGATGGATTCAGTGATTCTGAAAGATGGTGTTCATCTGGGAGCAGATAACTATGGGAAAGGAAAATGGATAAATGCTGGCAGAACCATTTCACATATGGACTCTCCACTTGTCTACAGTGTGCTTGTCCCCAAGATATCCCTGACCAAAACATCTGAAGGATGAGGGAAGCTCCCTGCTGGAAGGCAGAGAAGCCACTTCAATAGGAATGTGCCGCTCCTCCAAACACTTCCTGCCCATTGACTGAAGGATGTCCTACATAGAGAGGAGAAAGGCCAGGAATCTGTCAGCAATCAAGCTGACCTGACATGACCTGTCTTAGTAGAATAGATATAGGCGTCATCCCTGGATGCTGTTCTGTTACTGACCCAACCGGTTTGGTTGTTGTTTTAAGAAATACCAAGTCAAGGGAGATTACTTTCAGATCCTGCATTCATCTGGGGGCCCAGGGAATTATCCTGGACTCAGAAGCTTCTTCGAAGTTGGACAACCATTCAGCCATCTCAATGGGACCCTCAGGTTTTTTTTCTCAATACAGCAAATAGATGTCAAGCTCAATTCCCACTGTTCTCTCTGAGGAGTGATTTGGCAGGTGGTTGGAATGAAGCCAGAGCACCAGGCCCCTCTATATAGCCCAGAGGATCTGATGGGAGCTGTCTGACTGGCCTCATTCATCTGCTGGCCAGCTCAGCCTAGAAATTTTGAATAAAAATGAAAGGAAGTGCTTTAGACCCTAGGACAAAGAAAATGATAAATAGGCTCATTTAATTTATCCAATTTCTTTTCAGTTTTTCATCTAATTTCAAATTATTTCATGGAGAATGCACATTTTATTAATAAATCATTGTTTTGTAAATGACAGAAAATGCAATTTGGCAAAAGGATCTTGCCTTCATATATAATCTTCCTTGGAACCTGAGAGTGGCTACCCTGGGCTTCTTCTTGTATGTGAGCATCGGGAGGTGGCACCATGTCTCACTCATCTTTGCAAACTCCTCTCCTTCTAGTTTTCCCAGGAACCCAATATGATGGGTTTGGCCTTTGAATAATCTTCAAAGTTGGAAGGCTAGGAACACTGGAATTTCTGAGCCATCAACCACTACTCTGACTTTGGGTGGTTCACCCGTCCAACTAAAGCTGTGTGTGGCAACATAGTCTCAGGATATGGTAGACCTTTATTTCTATCAATTTTTGCCAGAGCTGAGACTAGTGACCCTGTGATTGCAAGACTGAGAGTGAGCGCTGTGTTTAATTTTGCACCCTAGGCCCTTCACTTGCCTCACCCCAATCCTGACTCTGGATATTCGCAAACCCAATGCATGAATGAATTTCCTTCAAGGAGATCATGGAGGAGTGGGCAGATAATCCATATATCAGCAGCTCCAGCCAAAACAAACATCAACAAAGTCCACAGGGGTGATTCATGTTCTGTGTTGCTGGGGTTCAGAGAAAGGGGGCACTGTTTCCTGCTAAAGGGATCCTGGAAGACTTCATGAGTACGGATTAGATGAGACAGTTGAATGATTTAAATAGTGGCAAAACCATGGGAACAAAAGCATGTTCAAGATTTAACTTTGCCATTAACAGACCTTTAATAAGTCACTTGGCAAGTAAGAGACCCAATTTCCTGAGGCTTTTTAAGGTTCCCTAGTGATTGCTTCTGTAGATTGTGGCACAGGAAAATCAGAAAAACCCAGTGCTTCTGCAAATTGTGTGAAGATAGTGAGTACCTCTCCTAAAGTTTCCTGTGGACCAGAGGCCACCCAAAGAAGAGGCTAATCAGGCTGGTGGAAATTGATTCCAGTGGAGCCAGTGGCACATGTTTGGGGACTGATTTTAGAGGTAATTAGTTCATTGTTAAATATTTTTTTTTAATAAAAAGGATTTCTGACTTCTCCATAACCAGTCGACTGGTTTGTTCACTTCACAGATAATGATGAATTCTTATGTGTATATGCAATTTTAGAAAGAGATGGGATCGTATTAATATGCTTCTAAGACTCTCCCCAACCCATCACTTCATAATGTATCCTGGAAAGTTTTGAAAATCAATGTATATAGAATAAATCTGTAGTCTGGCACAGTGGCACATGCCTATAACCCCAGCTACTTGGGAGGCTGAGACAGGAGAATTTCAAGTTCAACCTCAGCAACTTAGCCAGATGGGAAAAAAAAAATGGCTGGGAGATGTAGAGTGTCCTATAGAGATCTACTAAATTTCCTTAAAAACAAAAACAAAAACAAAAAAACCACAAAGCATTTATTTTTTGTTACAGAAACAAAAAATAAATTCAAGCACATAATGAAATAAACATATTTTTAAAGTATCTGCTACTGCGTCTGTCCTAAATTTAGCATACAGTTTAAGGTTGGGCACTTCAGCATCTTTCCTGGATGCTGTGAAGTCTCCATGTTATAACTGTATTTCTCATGACCATCTTGTGACTGATCAGCAAAGTCATCCTCCACATTGTCATCATTTCAGTGATCCTCCAAGACAGGTGCATCTTCATTTTTATCAAAACCAGCCAGTCTCTGGCAGGGAACTGCTTGAACTTATCCTCTTCTAGGAGACCAAGACTACTGGCAGCTTTTTCTCTGACATTGGACTCCCACCCCATGCTCAATACCTCCCAATTCAGTCTTCATTTACTTTTTAAGGGCTGCATTGTTTTCCATTGTAATGGGGTAAACAGTTTACTCAGTCCTTTGTTGGTGGCCCTCTTAGCTGATTTCTATACAGATAATTCTGCAATGAGCATGCATGTACACATACCATTAAATATATGGGCCAACATATTTTTAGAGTAAATTCTTGGAACAGGAATTGAGGTGATGACATCTATGTTATCTGGAAGATGAGTAAGTTTATACTGGATGTCTGATGTGAAAGATGAACTGGAGGAAGGTAACAATGGGAGCAGGGAGGGAAGTTGGAGGTTGCCTAGGAGAAGGGACAGACCTAAATAGTTCCACCCCAGGCTGTCATTTTGGGGGGCAGAAGACTTCACGTCCTGTAGGTGACAGAACAGAAATGATGCTTTGAATTGGAGAAAAGGAAATTGATTTGGCTAGCATGAAGTTAGAACCACAATAACCTTTCCCACAGGAACATTGCAGAAATAATCTATGGTGACACAGTTTTATTCAATTTGATTAAGGTAAGCAATTTCCTACATGACAATTTTACATTTTATATTTTCCCACTCTTAGCTGATATACTTAATTCAGTTTTACTGAGAAATGAAGGACAATCAGAAGAGAAATTCCAGAGGTCCCCAATACTCTTTTAACTTAGCATTTATGAAGATGGTTATATGATTTTTCCCAACCCTATCAGCATGGGGACTTATAATAACAGGACGACTTAATATGGAGTCATTTTTGCATTCCCAAATGAGTCACACTTAGTCATGATGTGTCTTTGTTGGTGATGTTAAATCCTATTTGCTGATTTTTAAAAAATAAATTTTACAATGAATATTTAAGGTATAAAATGTGATGGTATAGGATGCATATAAATAATAAAAAGGTAACTACAGTGAAGCAAATTAACATATTCATTACTTCAAAGATATGTGTGTGTGTGTGTATGTGTGTGTGTATATATATATTTTGGTGGCAAGAGCAGCTAAGATTTTCCCATTTAGCATGAATCCCATTTTAGTATGCTTTTATTACCTGTAGTTCTGATGTTGTACCTTAGATCTCTGGACTTGTTCCATTTTGCCTTGTTGTTGTTAAGTGAGATTGGGTTGTCTTTTTCTTTTTGTGAAATCTGTGTCAGTTATTGGTATGAAAAAGTTTTTATCCTTTATCTATGCTTTTGAATACTATCATTTGCAAATAGTCTTATTTTTAGAACTTTGGATAGAACTTCCCTGTGAAACTATTTGCAGTTAGTGATCATTTTAAGAGTCAGGAGAGTGCATATAGGTAACTTTTCTTTTTCCTTCAGCAATGTGTCCTTTTTAGTCTTGTATCTTTTTTTTTTTTTTTTCCTTTTTCTTTTGCCGTGCTGGAGAGATTCCAGGGCTCCTGTGTGCTAGGCAAGCTTTCCATCACTGAGCTACACACCAGCTCCTGGACTTAATATCTTCACTGTAGTTAGTTTTGGTAAATTATATTTTACTAGGAAGTTGTTAATTTTAGCTTTTAAAAATTATTTGTAGCCAGGTGCAGGGGTGCATACCTGTAATCCCAGCAGCTCAGAAGACTGAGACAGGAAGATCATGAGTTCAAAGCCAGCCTCAGCAACTTAGGAAGCCCCTAAGTAACTCAGCAAACCCCTGTCTTTAAATAAAATATAAAAAAAGGGTTGAGGATGTGGCTCAGTGGTCAAGTGCCCCTGGGTTCAATCCCTGGTCCCCCGCCGTGATAATTTTTTTTTTATTTATGTAAGAAGTAACATCTGTTGATTTCAGAATTTCCACTGTAAATATGTTCTCTTTGACATTTCTTATTTTGTGTATTCACATTTTATTCTCCTCTCTTTCAACTGCTGAATAAAAAACCTTAGGCATTACTTCTACAGTTTTTTTTCCTTAGTAATTATTTTCTGCTGTTACCTTTTTAACATTTCTTCCTTATGTTTTTTTTTTTTTTTTCAAATTGGTTGAGTTGGATATTAGGGAATTTATTTTCATTTTTATCCTTATTGATAACATTATTTAAGGATATCTATGTTTTTCCCATGAGCATCACTTTTGTTGTATTTCCAGATGTGCTTTCATTATGGATACTTTCTAGAAACCTTATGATTTTATTTTGCATATCCTCTGACCTGAGAGTTTTTTTTTAACAATGAATTTTAAAACATTTGCCAGGTGAAATGGCATATGTTAAAAATTTTGGGAGGAATTTCTATGGTTTGGATGATTTTCATGAGTTACCCCCAAAGGCCCAGGTGATAGAGGCATGGTTCTCGTGGTAGCACCTGTAGGAATGCTGTGGACTTTTACAGGGTGGGACCTTGTGAAAGGTCCTTAGGTCATGTGGGCATGCCTCAGATGGAGCTGTGGGACTCTTGCTTTGAGGCTCATGAGGTGTGTGGTTTGCTTTGCCACACACTCCTGCCATGATATACTGCTTTGCCATGACCCTAAAGCAATGGCCACTCAATCATGGACTGGAAACTCCAAAACCATGAGTCAAATAACCATTTTCTCTTTATGAGTGAATTCCCTCAGGTATTTTGAGACAGAAATTTACAGCTTTACTATATTCTGGTCAGGATGTTTTCAATGTTATTTCTGTTTTTGAAATTAATGTAGATTTTTCTTGTGACTTAAAATGGGGTCTGTTTTCATAATTGATATATATTGCTTTTTTAAAGAATGACTGTTCTATATTATTAGAGCATAGGCTTGGATATATAGCTTTAATATTCATTCTTTGATTGCTTATTTATATTTTCTATATCCTTGATAATTATTTTCCCCTTAATTTGTCTAGATCTGAGGAAGTGTTTTAAATTCTCTTATTATTAGTATGATTTTTGTCTATTTTTCCTTTTGTCTTCATAGTTCTGTTTTTTTTAAAGGGTTTTTTTTAGAGAGAGAGAGAGAATTTTAATATTTATTTTTTAGGTATTTTTTGGCGGACACAACATTTATTTGTATGTGGTGCTGAGGATTGAACCCCGGGCCGCACGCATGCCAGGCAAGCGCGCTACCGCTTAAGCCACATCCCCAGCCCCATAGTTCTGTTTTGTGAAAGTTGCTGCTATATTGTTTTAGGGACAGAAATTAAAAGCAGTAATAACATCACCATGATGCATTATGGCCTTTAGCATCATAAAGCCTCCTTCTATGTGTTGTTCAATGTTTTTAGCCCCCAATTGTAGAATATTTGACATCAGAATCATGACACTTGTTTTCATTCTATATTTGTCTTTTTTTCATTTTCATTTTTCTTTGTATTTCAAATTTTCTGATTTTTGGTTTTTCGTATGTTTCTTGAGAAAACATGAGAGTTGTATTTATTTTGTTGACAATCTAAAATATATTTTTGAATGGATGCTTTTGGTCTATTTATATTTATTGATATTAGTGATGATTTTGATTTCAGTTGTCATATTGTTTTATGTTACGCTTACTATAAACACATATAGTCCTTTACTCTTTGGCTTCCAACTGTCAAAAACTAATACAGACCAGCTTAAGCAAAAAATGTAGGACTTTTGGAGGATCACTGGGAGAGCTCATGGAATGTAAGGTAGAACTGAAAACCAGGGCAGTAGATTGAAAAAAGTAGATTACAGAGACTTGGGGAGGGCTGGGGAGAAGAAATGGTGGCGGGATTGCTCAGAGAGCAGTTGGGACTCATTGTGGGAGTGTGGGCACTTGTGAAAAACTGTCATGAGAGCTTTAAAACTATTAAGAAATGCCTAGGAAGTTTTAAGAAGGCTGTTTCTTGTGCAATTTCTTTTTCTTTTTTTATTGGTTGCTCAAAACATTACAATGCTCTTGACATATCATATTTCATACATTTGATTCAAGTGGGTTATGCACTCCCATTTTTACCATGTGTACAGATTGCAGGATCACATTGGTTACACATCCATGTTTATACATACTGCCATACTAGTGTCTGTTGTAAGTAATCTTCTAATTAACAGAGAAAAATCAATTAATTTCTCCTTGAACTTTTAAAAATAGATTTTTATTGTGACAAAATATACATGACATAAAATTTATCATGTTAGTCATTTTAAGTGTACGGTTCAGTGACATTTAGCAATTTACACTGTTGTTCAAACTTCACCACCATCCATCTCAGAACTTTTTCATCACTTCATCACTCCAAACTGAAACTCTGTACTTGCTAAGCAGTAATTCCTCATTCCTCACCTGCCACCTCAGGTAGCTATGGTTGTACTTTCCATCTCTATGAATGTGGCTATTCTAGGTTTTGAGATATAAGTGCAATCATCCGATATTTTTCTTTTTGCATCTGGCTTATTTCACTTAGCATGATGTTCTTGAGTTTCATTCATGTTGTAGCATGTGTCAGGGTTTCCTTCCTTTTTCTTTTTAAGGCTGAATGATATTCCATTGAGTGTATATGCCACATTTTATTTATCCATTCATCTGTTGTCTGTCAATGAACATTTGGATTGTTTCCAACTTGTGGTTACACTGAATAATGCTACTGTGAACATTTGTGTACAAAATCTGCTCAAGCCCTTGCTTTCAATACTTTCAGGGATGTATCCAGAAGTGAAGTTGCTGAATGATAGAGTAATTCTATGTTTAATATTTTGAAGAATAACCATACTTACATGCAACATTTAAGTTGTTGGTTCTTACATTTTCCAAGACTTGATACCTTTAAACACTCTAATGCCTATGTCATCCATAACATCTCTTTCTTTCTCTGTCTTAACCTCTATATCCAATCCTTCACTGTTCTGTTTCCCTTAGAAATAGCTCCCTCAATGTGGGAAAAAGGTGTACTCACATTGTTTGTGGGACTGCAAACTGGTGCAACCACTCTGGAAAGCATTATGGAGATTCCTCAAAAACCTAGGAATGGAACCACCATTTGACCCAGTTATTGCATTCCTGGGTATATATATCCAAAGAATTTAAGATCAGCATACTACAGTGACAGAGTCACATCAATATTTATAGCAGCTTAATATATAATAGCTAAGCTATAGAACCAACCTAGGTGCCCTTTAACAGATGAATGGATAAAGAAAATGTGGTATATATGCACAATTGAGTATTACTCAGCCATAAGAAGAATGACTTTATGACATTTTCAGGTAAATGGATGGATCTGGAGACTATCATGCTGGTGAAGTAAGTAAATCCCCCCAAACCAAAGGTTGAATGTTTTCTCATATGTGGAAGCTAACCCACAGTAAGTGGTGGAGAGTAATAGTTGAGTGGATTAGACAAAGGGGAATGGAGGGAGGATAGGAAAAGGAAAAGCCAGTGAAATGAATCTGATGTATCTTTCTTATGTATATATTTAAATATACCACAGTGAATATCATCATCGTATACATCCACAAGAAATCAATTAAAAAAATAACTATGGGTAAATGGCAGAAAGATCAATATAGGGAAGGGAATAGGGGTGGGAAAAAGGAAGGGGAAAGAGAGGTATTGGGGTCTGAATTAGAATAAGATATATTTCATGCTTGTATAATTATATCAAAATGGATTCTACTGTCATGTATAACTAAAAAGAACCAATAACATTTTTTTATTAGTTGCACATGACAATACAATGATCTTGACATATCATACCCAATAACATTTAAGAAAAAGAAATGATGACAGGAATCAGGGCAGAGGGAATATAATGAATTAAAGAAAAATGAGAAGAGGTGAAGTTGTGGTGAGATTGTCAAGCAGAATATATATTGTTAAGTTTTATTTTTATTTTTAATTCATAAATAAATAAATAAAAATAAAACTGAGACTTTCAACATGAAAAAAAAATTCGTTTCCTCTTCAGTCTGTCCACTTGCTCCTCATCTCCACCTTCACTGAGATGTTGTCTTTATCTCTTATTGGGTCTTCTCACATCCCCTATTATTTCTCTGCAGTCTGCTGTTTACCCCACAGCCACATATACAAGAAAAGAGACTATACCACATGATTCTGTTTGAAGTCTAAGAATGAACAAAAATAGTTTGTGGTGAGGGTTAGCAGAACAATAGTATTTGTGTGTGAGGGTGCTAGAGGTTGTTTGGAAAGGATTCAGAGGGGACTTTCTGGGGATGTGAACTGTTGCATATCTTATTTCAATGTGGGTTATACAGGTGTTACATTTACAATACTCATGGGTCTGTACATGCATTTATTTGTGTGAGTATAAAGAAGCATTGAAAGAAGTCCATACCTTTCAGCACTCCCCAATACCACACCAGACTCTCCTTTCCACTAGTGCCTTCTCTGTTCTATTAGGTTAGAGACCCATCCTGTCTGGCCTGGATGATCTACATCTCCTTCCCATCTCATCACATTTGCCTTATCTTTCTGTATAATGTTCACATGACATCCTTTTGCTTCCTTGGTCCCTCCTGCCCCAGGGCCTTAGAATATGCTATTCCCTCTTCTTGGTATTCCCTTCTTCCACTTCTTTTCTGAGTCAATTTCTATCCTTCCATCAGAAGCAGGGATGTCATTGACCCAGGAAGTCTTCTGTGACTCTCTAGGCTATAAGATGTTTTCAAGCTTCATAGACAATTATTTTGTTATTTTTATGGTTTTATATTAAGTTGAATCATTATTTGATTCTTGTCCACTTTCCTTACTTTAGGCCCAATGACAATATGTCTGATTTTACTCATTGGTTTATCCCCAGTACATAGCACAAGTGTCCAGAGCATGATACATGGCCAAAAAATATTCAAAACAGATAACTGAAAAGAAAAAAAGGAATGAAGAAAGAGATGAAGAAAGGAAGGAGAAAGAAAGAGAAATTAATTCATTTTCGGAAAGTCAAAGAAAGAGAAATTAATTCATTTTCGGAAAGTCAAAGAAAGAGAATATGTTCCATAGTTGAGGGAAAAGTAAATGGAATGAGATGTGAATAAGACAGAGAAACAGGAGCAAGACATTTAGTAAAGGCGACCCTTGGGATGCCGAGGCTGAAGGAATCCACAGAAATCCTAAAGAAGGGTTAGAGTCCCCTTAGGGCCTCAAAGAGGGAATGAGCCAATTTTCTCTAACTCCAAGGTCAAAGTAACCTTCATAGGACAGTTCTCTAGGGAACCTGGTTTTCCCCTTTCTCACTCATAGTTCTGGAGACTAACTGTAGAACTCACTTGCAGTGTGATGTTGTGAGTCACAGGGAAGCTGGCTGATCAGCCCAGGCTCCTAGATAGGATGTTCCTCAACATGTTAGCCCAGTGGGTCTCGTAACCCTGAGCTGTCCAGTCCAGGATGGCTGCTTTATGGAGTTTCTAGCTGTGGCACAAGTGAGACCCATGAAGATGAGACACCATTCACTGGGGACAGCTTTCCTGAGCCCTGGTGGGTCTGGCTCAAAATGACTTGTAGACTTCTGCGGTTTCTTGCTGCCTCTCTGTAAGTAATCAATCCACTTAAAGCAACTCATTGCTCGTAAGTGTTTCCGTCTCACTAGACTTAGGCAAATTGATGAGCAGTGCACAGCGAGCCTGCCTCATGCTCTGGAACAGGGTTACACATGCAGGTGGAATTCTCAGCATAGAGCAGGCACAAGCAAGTGTTCCTTTTCCTTCCCCCCTTCTCTCTACCGGGAAAAGGCCTTAAAGTGCTATGGGGTACCTCACTCTTCATTCATCTTTCTCTTCCCCACCAAAAAAAACAACAGAGAGGGAGAAGAGAATAGAGATAAAGAACTCAAATTGCTCTTTTCCTGGACAGACTTGCTGTGGTTTCTTCTGAGTCAGGAAATGTCTCAAAAGAACCACATTAGTGGTCTCCAAAACTTTTGGGAATCAGACAGGGATGTATATCACTATCAACCAATCGACGAACCTTCAGTAAAGCTACTAATTATTTTAAATTCTCATTTTAAAAAATCAATGACTGCTTTGTGTTGAAGAATTATTTGCTTTCTTTAGCTGTTTTACATCTGGCTTTCTGTTGGACACCTTGTATTGGGGCCAGACTTTCTCTGAACAGTTCAGTCACAATGGAACAAAGCAAGATAGCTTTGAAACCAGCTCAGCAATTTCCTTGTGCCAGTTGCTTAGGTTGTTAGCTGCCATCCAGAGTGTGGGGGGGGTCATTGCAGAGATCAGGGAAAATGCCTGCAAGGTCTTCTCTTGGGTCTAGTACCTGGACCCCACATTTACCTGGAAAAAGAGAAAGGGCTTCCATGCAAACTTCCATTGTCTAGGGTTCAACCAGGGGCCACGTTGACTCACAGTGGTCATTTGGTAATGTATGAAATACATTGTTACTTCAGGGGAAGGGTATATTGACATCCAGGGTATAGAAGCCAGGGTTGCTGCTAAATACCCCACAATGCACAGGAAAGCTCTCCCAACAAAGACTTATCTAGTTTATAATGTAAATAGTGCTTCCTTGCTCTATCCCTTAGAGTGTGTCTGTTGTGTGTGTATGTGCATGAGTGTGTGTGTGTATGTGTGTGTTTTTTGAGTGATGAAGGCCAGGAGTACTGGCTATCTGGGTTCTTAGGGCTTCAACAAGAGTCTTAGTTGGTACCAATAAACATTGACTTTGCAATAAGACAGATGAGAATATTAAAGAGGGACTATGGATCTCTCTGGTCAACAGGTAAACTTTCTATTCTTAGTTGAAAACAAAATACTACAACTGTGAAAACCACCACCATGGGGCTTCAAAGCAAATATGTATAGGAAAACAAAACCAATATAACACCCTCTCTAAGTCCATCATCCATCTCCCTTTTAGACTGGGAATTCACTGGTTTTAGATGTCTGGACAATTATGTATAAGGTTATTTTTCTCATCATGTGGGACAGTAAGGATGTTCAATTAATCTCAACGTACTGTGCTAATCTCTAAGTGAGGTGTACTCAAAGTGCAGCTGCTCACCCTGGGGAAAGAAGAATTCTCAGTGATGTTATTTCAGACAGGGCTCAGGAAATTCTGGATGGACAAAAAACCCTCCAGTCAGCCCAGCCACCTTTCCAGTGCTTTATACTCAGGTACTTGGTTTAGTGGAAAATATATCCATTTCAGCCTCAAATATTCATGTTTGACTTTCTCTTCACAAGTCTGGCCAGATCCAGATATACAGATTATCTGTGGCAAGGGTGACTAATATATTAACATTTGACCCTGAGTGCCCAACCAGCCAAGAGATGGGTTTCCAGATCCACTCATGCCCTTTGCACAAATGTACAGATATGTGCATGAAGAAGGTTTGGGGTGGAGAATAAATAGGGCCACATATTTATTCTCCCATAAGACCCTCCTGAGATTTTCTACTTTGTTGGATTTGCCACTGACTTCTTAGACAGTTGGTTATCTGCTTTGTATCTTATTTCCTTGGCCTGCAAAGAAAAATTCAAACAAACCCCTGCTGTTGTCGATGTAATCTCTATTCTTTCCACTGCTGCTGCCTTTGATAACTGCTCCTCACTCTTCCACTCCAGGAAAGGACGCCTCCAAATGGAAAGAAACACAGCTTTCCAAGTCAAACTCTGATGGCTTGCCATCAGCCAGCACATTGGTTATTGGGTTTCAACTTCTAGCTTGCTCAGGATTGTGACGGGTCCTTAACTGGGGGAGAAGCATGGAAACGTATGCCAGTTAGGGGCTCTCCTCTCAGAGGTGATCCCAGGTCAGTAAAGTAAATCAGCAGCACACTCCTTCCTTTGATTCCACCCTCTTGATGCAGCCTTCACTTGGACCACCAGCTTTCGAGCACTGCAGTCCTTGTAGTTGTTGCCTGGGCTGATCAACTGACCTTCCTGCATTTCTCCTCAGTGAGTATTTTGTTTTCTCCCTTCCCTTCCTGGTCAAGCTCTCCTTTGTTGGATTGACCTAGGACTGTCTCTGTCTCTCTCCCTCCCTCCTCTCTCTTTCTCTCTGGATTTCCCTAGTAGGCATTTCATGGATTGTAAGAGCACTTTCAGTCTGGCTCTGAACTACATTTTCAGCAAGCTCCATTCTCTATATCTTCTTCCTCCACCAAGCTTCTTCCTGAATACATGATTTTTATGAACCTCTGTAAACATGAAACCCACAGAAGAGCTGGAGCTCCAAGCAGCCCAGTGTAAGTCAATGTTTCATGTAGCAAAGTACATCCAGCAACCGAGATCAATGAGAAGATTGCCAGGGTGCTTCTCTTAGTGGGTATTAACAAGACTCTGTTAGTAACCCACATGAGTACTTCTTAAGATCTACTCAGGAAGTTACTAGAATCTGGAATCTGGAAAGGGGAGATATACATGGAGGACTGCCTCACAGACCTGGGTGGTGATGGCTTCTGAATGTTGTAAATCCAAGTTTTTGCACCTAATCCCTACTTTCACCTTTGTAGATAGTTCCTTTATGAGGCTCTCTTCAAATGATGCAGCTGAGTGTTTGTGTATATCTTGCCAGAACTCTGCCTGATACGGGAATGAACCACATTCTCATCTATCCCCATATAACATCTTGTACACATTTCTGCATCCCTGCCTCAGTGCATATCACATTTTTTTGTTGGGGGGGGGTATCAGGGATTGAAATCAGGGGGCACTCAACCACTGAGCCACATCCCCAGCCCTATTTTGTATTTTGTTTAGAGACAGGGTCTCACTTTTGCTTAGGCTGGCTTGCCTCAGCCTCCCAAGTCCTGTGATTACAGGCATGTGCCACCATTACCAGCTCACATTTTATTTTATTTTATTTTTTGTGGTGATTTATTTACTTTTCAGGTCTCCTGAGAATACTGTGGATCCCATAGGTCAGGGACAATGTCTTGCTATAAACCAAGGAACTGTCTGGCAGTGTCTTTATGAATGTAGAAGTTGACAAGAACATCAATTTCTTCCTGGGCAGGTGGGAGAGAGTTTCCACACAATCCTGCTAGACCTATATTATCCCTAATGGGGATCTCTCACAAGCCAAGAATGGAAAGAAGAGTAGTAATTGAGGATCATCCGGGCAATCCTCAATTACTACTCTTTTTTCCATAGCACAAAAGTTAATAACTAGAATCAACAAATGGGACTTACTCAAACTAAAAAGTTTTTTCTCAGCAAAAGAAACAATAAGAGAGGTAAATAGAGAGCCTACACCCTGGGAACAAATCTTTACTCCTCACACTTCAGATAGAGCCCTAATATCCAGAGTATACAAAGAACTCAAAAAATTAGACAATAAGAGAACAAACAACCCAATCAACAAATGGGCCAAGGA